>NW_011494640.1:6041037-6047920 GCF_000754665.1 Bison bison bison
TGCAGTCCAGTGTTTCTCATGATGTACTCTGCATATAAGTTAAATAAACAGGGTGACAATATACAGCCTTGACGTTCTCCTTTTCCTATTTGGAACCAGTCTGTTGTTCCATGTCCAGTTCTAACTGTTGCTTCTTGACCTGCATACAGATTTCTCAAGAGGCAGGTCAGGTGGTCTGGTATTCCTGTCTCTTTCAGAATTTCCCACAGTTTATTGTGTTCCACACAGTCAAAGGCTTTGGCATAGTCAATAAAGCAGAAATAGATGTTTTTCTGGAACTCTCTTGCTTTTTCCGTGATCCGGCGGATGTTGGCAATTTGATCTCTGGTTCATCTGCCTTTTCTAAAACCAGCTTGAACATCTGGAAGTTCACGGTTCACATACTGCTGAAGCCTGGCTTGGAGAATTTTGAGCATTACTTTACTAGTGTGTGAGATGAGTGCAATTGTGCGGTAGTTTGAGCATTCTTTGACATTGCCTTTCTTTGGGATTGGAATGAAAACTGACCTTTTCCAGTCCTGTGGCCACTGCTGAGTTTTCCAAATTTGCTGGCATATAGAGTGCAGCACTTTCACAGCATCATCTTTCAGCATTTGGAACAGCTCAACTGGAATTCTATCACCTCCACTAGCTTTGTTCATAGTGATGCTTTCTAAGGCCCACTTGACTTCACATTCTAGGATGTCTGGCTCTAGGTGAGTGATCACACCATCGTGATTATCTGGGTTGTGAAGATCTTTTTTGTACAGTTCTTCTGTGTATTCTTGCCATCTCTTCTTAATATCTTCTGCTTCTGTTAGGTCCATACCATTTCTGTCCTTTATCGAGCCCATCTTTGCATGAAATGTTCCTTTGGTATCTCTGATATAAGTGATACCATATGGTATTTGTTTTTCTCTTTCTGACTTCACTTAGTATGATAATCTCCAGGTCCATCCAGGTTGCTGCAAATGGCATTATTTCATTCTTTTTTTATGGCTGAGCAGTATTCCATAGTATATATGTACCACATCCTCTTTTTCCATTCATATATTGATGTGCATTTAGGTTATTTCCACGACTTAGCTGTTGTAAGTAGTACTGCAGTGAACACAGAGGTGCCTGTATCTTTCTGAATTATAGTTTTGTCTGGAAAGATGCCCAGGAGTGAGATTGCTGGTTATTGTTTTAGTTGTTAAGTCCTATCCAACTCTTCAACCCTATGGACTGTAGCCCGCCAGGTTCCTCTGTCCATGGGATTCTCCAGGCAAGAAAACTGTTCGTGGGTTGCCATTTCCTTCTCCAGGGGATCTTCGTGACCCAGGGATCAAACCAGAGTCTACTGCATTGGCAGGTGGGTTCTGTGCTGCTGAGCCACCAGGGAGCTCACTTGTTTGTTTATCCCTAAAACCAGGTTTATTGTAGACTTACACAAGTCTTTTGAGACCTAAAGTTCTGTCAAAACTTGTCAAAAATTCATTGTAGTTTTAATTTGCATTTAAATTTGAGATGTTGAGCATCTTTTCATGTGGCCGTCTGTACAGACATGCAGATCATGTAACATGGAGGCTCCATTGCCAAATGTGGACAGTCGGTGCCTTTGGTGGCGTGGAAATCAGGGGACCTGAGTCTGGGCCTGATGAGGAGTGGGAAAGTGGCGTAGTTATGAATGTGGGTTTTTCAGGTCACACTGCTTGGGTTTGAAATCTGGACCCAGTTCTTTTACAGATATTTGGGCTCATTTTCCTCATTTAGGAAAGGAGAATGATAGTTGTAAATCCTTTACCAGTTGAAGAATAGAAAAAGCCCCAAAGCCCTTGGCACTGTGCTTAGCCCTTGGCTAAGTGCGGAACGAATGTCTGATGATGGTGATGATGATGGTGGGGGTGGTGGGAATGTAGTCATATCACCTTGGGAAAGCCATGTCATTTTTATCTCTTCCGGCCACGCTTCCTTGTTGTAAAAGGGCTCACTATTACCTTTAAGGGTCCCTACTTCTAAGTCTTTGATTCAAATATATCAGTTTAAGAACCCCTTGCTCAGTCAATAAATCCATTTTGTTGTTTCAAGTGATGTTTATACAGAGAAGTTTCATAACCTCTAAACGACTCTAAGGAAAGCTTGAGTCTAAAACCCAATGTCAGCCCAAAGGCCCCTGTAGGTTAAACCCCACTGCAACACCCTCCAAGGGTTTATCCAAACTATTTTTATTTTTCTACATTTTATAGCTTTGAGGAATCTAGCCACATAAATCCTTTTGTCCAACTCAAATATCAGAGTAATGCCTTTCATCTTAAATTGATTTATAGGCAATAGCCACACATGTCATAAAATTTATCTCTGAGATAATGTGTATTGTTCAGAAACTGGGCATGTTACCCCATCAGGATTTAGAACTTATATATTAATAGTCCTGGGATTTGGTTGTTTTCTCCAGGATCTTGGTATGTATGCTTTGGTGAAAGTACTCTCTTAGGATCATATGAAACTGCATGTATTTATTTAAGAAATGTGCAACATGTCCTCATAAAAGCCCAAATAAAATACTGCTCTTATTCTTTTAAAATCTGGCATTATCCCTAAATCACCACTTCATTGGGGAATTGTAATAGCTGAGATCCTTGGAGTTCCAAGTGGTGTCTGGTTTCATCTTTTGGAAACAAAGCAGGGTATTAAGACTTATTAAGTGTGAGTAAAAATGTTATTTCTATGTTTGGTGCATGCTAATTAATTTTTGATTTAGGGTTAAGTTCATATTTCTTTTTTTTTTTTTAAGTTCATATTTCTTTTTTGTTCTCTTTCTTTTCCCCACATGACACAGTTTCTCTGAGATTGTCTCAAAACACTGCAAAGCCTGTTGCTTGCTTGCTTCTCCCAGCTGCACTCACTTTAGTGAGTGGTGGAGCCTGTCCCTCACCTTTATTTCTATTAATACTTCCCCTTTGAGAACCGTTGTGATACTCGGTTTAGTGCTAGCAGATGGGGGTCCAAAGTGACAGTGTGATGAGTGAATGAAGAGATAAATAATGATAGCCTGGTGCTTTTCTTTTGAAAAAGAGGAAGGATATACCTAGAGAGGTCACCACTAATTGTGATTTCTTAATGTGTGTGTCCAGTCAAGCACATGAAGATTATTTACCATTATTGCAGGTAAACACCTTGAACTTCAGCTCTTTCTCTCTTGTGGCTCCATTGTAATCACGTGGCATCAGCAGTAACAATAACACTTGTGATGGTATCTTCCACTTGTGGAGTGCCTACTGTGTGTTAAAGCCCCGTGTTTGCCACTTGAAGTTGTTCTTCAACAAAACGTAGCGGGGGCCAAGCAGCCTTGCTGCCTGAGTCTTAATCTGCGTGATCACTTTAGTACTTACTGACTTTGGGCAAGTAAACTGAAATTCCCTATGCCTCTCTCTGCAAATAGTTTCATCAGTACCGTTTTTCTAGATCTCACTTATATACATGAGTATATGGTACTTGTTTTTCTCTTTCTGACTTACTTCCCTCAGTATGACAGTCTCTAGGTTCATTCAAGTCACTGCAAATGACATATATACACTGCCATGTGTAAAACAGATGGCTAGTGGGAAGCTGTTGTAGAGTACAGGGGCTCAGCTTGGTGCCCTGTGCTGACCTCGTGTGATGGGATGGTAAGGGTGGGAGGTGGGAGGGAGGCTCAAGAGGGAAGGATTACATGTGTACATATAGCTGATTCCCATTGTTTACGGCAGAAACTAACACATCGTTGTAAAGCAATTATACTCCAATAAAAGTTCCCTGTGCCTCATTTTTTGCATCTCTAGAGTAAGGGTGGTGGTATTAATGATATCTACCCAATGAGTTGTGATAGGCTTCCCTTGTGGCTCAGCTGGTAAAGAATCCACCTGCAATGCAGGAGACCTGGGTTCAATCCCTGGGTTGGGAAGATCCCCTGGAGAAGGAAAAGGCTATCCACTCCAGTATTCTGGCCTAGAGAATTCCATGAACTGTATAGTCCGTGGGGTCCCAAAGAGATGGACGCAACTGAGCCACTTTCACTTCACAGTGAGTTGTTATAAGAACTAAATTAGTACACAGCGCATGTGAAAGTGCTAGTGGCTCAATTGTGTCTGACTTTTTGTGACCCCGTGGACTGTAGCCCTCCAGGCTCCTCTGTCCATGGGATTCTCCAGGCTAGAACACTGGTGTGGGTAACCATTCCCTTCTGCAGGGGATCTTCCTGACACAGGGATCGAACCCAGGTCTTCTGCATCGCAGGTGGATTTGTTATTGTCTGAGCCACTGGGGAAGCCCTATACAGTGCGTAGGAAGTGCCTCGTATAGAGTAAGTGATTAAGATAAAGACCACTATTTATTTCCCACAACTGCTGTACAAGGTAGATTCTGAGGCTCTAGGTCTTGGTGGATCCAGAGTTCAAGCTCAGCTTTGTCTGATTCTGGAGTCCGCGTTCTCTCTGCTGCACCAAGCTCCTTCTCTGGTCAAGTTCTAGCTTGTGTGACAGCTGCTTGGGTGCAGCTCTGCTTTTTCTCCTGGGACTCCCAACTTCCTCAAGGCAGTGATGCTGAACTTTTTTTTTCTGTATCTCTGGAGTACCTGTGAGCCAGGTTGAATTCATGAATGAATAAAGGGCTGGAAACAGTAGCAACAGTATCGTTTCATGTGGAAGGAAACTAGCCAAGATGGATTAACCAGTGTTCACTAATGTACCCAGGCGACTCTTACTGGTTAGATCCATTGCAAGCTCAGTGATAGCGGCAGTGAGGCAGGGAATTGAATCTCAACCTTTGGCTTTTGGTGCCCCATTTGTTATGGTTTAGGGTCACTGAGAGACATGGACAGAGTTCAGATACAGAACTTGGGGACCCTCGTCTCTAACTGTCTTCTTTCCCAGAACCCTTTTCACTCTTCATGGGGTGCCTGTCTTGCACTCCTTCCCCTTGTTCCTTTGAAATTAATTAATTAGCAAATTAATTAAATTAGCTTCATGGGGTCTTCCTTGCTGTGCATGGGCTTTCTCTAGTTGCGGCGATCGGGGGCTACTCTTGGTTATGGTTCATGGGCTTCTCATCACGGTGGCTTTGGGCCCTAGAGCGTGTAGGCTTTGGGAGTTGCAGCTCCAAGGCTCTAGAGCACAGGCTTAGTAGTTTTGGCTCACGGGGTTGGTTCGTTTCTCTGTGGCATGCAGGATCTTCCGCGACCAGGGATTGAACCTGTGTCCCCTGCATTGGTAGCTGGGTGCTTAACCACTAGACCATCAGGGAAGTCCTGATGCTAGTGTCTTGGCCTCTCTGGGCCATAGGTCCAGTTAAGGATGCCTGCAGGGTGGGGCTTCCTAAACCTGAACCTCAGCCCATGCTGACTGTATTTTGACTCTTCTCCACAACCTGCCTGCTTTTGTTCACTTTCAGAGTCATGAAGTAGTGCTAGGGTGTTTTGGTCTGGAATTCAGTTATTTGTGGATCAATCTGTTTGTTCTTGGGTTTGGGCTCAGATGGTAAAGAATCTGCCTCCAATGTAAGAGACCTGGGTTCGATCCCTCAGTGGGAAAGATCCCCTACAGAAGGGAATGGCAACCCACTTCAGTATTCTTGCCTGGAGAATTCCACAGAGGATCCTGGCAGGCTATAGTCCATGGGATCACAAAGAGTCAGACATGACTGAGTGACTAACACTTTCCCTTGTTCAAAGCTTACTTTCCCACATCAGAAGCAGAATGTCCATATAGTTGTTCTCAAGAGCAACAAAGATCCTTTCCAATAAAAAACAAATAACTTAAAAATAAATGGAATTTTCATTTTTTTCCTGCAACAGATTTTATCCGCTTCAGTGTACCTCTCTCTAGACTGTAACTGTTGGAGGAGGCTAGAGGGAAATTTTTGTCTCATTTGGATCAAATACCATCTGGTACAGTGTTGGGTCTGATTCTGAACTGTTCAGATCTAGGCTCTGACTCCTACCAGCATCTTACAGTGGAGCTCATAGGGAGACCCAGGTCTGAAACAAACTGAACAAATAAAGCTGGGGGAGTAATGCTTGTTCATGACCTGGTCAAATTCTGTCTTTGGTTCAATAAATCTTTCCTTG
The DNA here is from genome assembly GCF_000754665.1 of Bison bison bison. Taxonomy (NCBI): domain Eukaryota; kingdom Metazoa; phylum Chordata; class Mammalia; order Artiodactyla; family Bovidae; genus Bison; species Bison bison. The sequence continues at coordinate 6,047,102 of NW_011494640.1, forward strand.
GCTGTTTTCCCAATCTAGTTCTCTTCTCATGTGACCTGATATCATATTGAGAAAAGGCATCTGATGACAGATGTTTAAGCTTCTACTTACATAATATGGGCTTCCTTTGTGGCTCAGCCTGGTAAAGAATCCACCTGCAATGTGGGAGACCTGGGTTCAGTCCCTGGGTTGGGAAGATCTTCTGGAGAAGGGAAAGGCTACCGACTCCAGTAGCCTGGCCTGGAGAATTCCATGGACTGTATATTCCATGGGGTCCCAAAGAGTTGGACATGACTGAGCGACTTTGACTTACAAAATATAGCCCTCTTCTGCAGGCATTTTCCCACTGCTCTTCTTTTCAATTGACCCAATTATATTTGGTTATGCTGTACTCAATATGCCAGCAAATTTGGAAAACTCAGCAGTGGCCACAGGACTGGAAAAGGTCAGTTTTCATTCCAATCCCAAAGAAAGGCAATGCCAAAGAATGCTCAAACTACTGCACAATTGCACTCATCTCACACGCTAGTAAAGTAATGCTCAAAATTCTCCAAGCCAGGCTTCAGCAATATGTGAACCATGAACTTCCAGATGTTCAAGCTGGTTTTATTTATTTTTTATTTTATTTTTTTTAATTTAATTTTATTTTTAAACTTTACATAATTGTATTAGTTTTACCAAATATCAAAATGAATCTGCCACAGGTATACATGTGTTCCCCATCCTGAACCCTCCTCCCTCCTCCCTTCCCATACCATCCCTCTGGGTCGTCCCAGTGCACTAGCCCCAAGCATCCAGTATCGTGCATCGAACCTGGACTGGCAACTCGTTTCATACATG
>NW_011494640.1:6048207-6048917 GCF_000754665.1 Bison bison bison
GAACTTCCAGATGTTCAAGCTGGTTTTAGAAAAGGCAGATGAACCAGAGATCAAATTGCCAACATCCGCCGGATCACGGAAAAAGCAAGAGAGTTCCAGAAAAACAACTATTTCTGCTTTATTGACTATGCCAAAGCTTTTGACTGTGTGGATCACAATAAACTGTGGGAAATTCTGAAAGAGACGGGAATACCAGACCACCTGACCTGCCTCTTGAGAAATCTGTATGCAGGTCAGGAAGCACCAGTTAGAACTGGACATGGAACAACAGACTGGTTCCAAATAGGAAAAGGAGTACGTTAAGGCTGGATATTGTCACCCTGCTTATTTAACTTATATGCAGAGTACATCATGAGAAACACTGGACTGGAAGAAACACAAGCTGAAATCAAGATTGCTGGGAGAAATATCAATAACCTCAGATATGCAGATGACACCACCCTTATGGCAGAAAGTGAAGAGGAACTCAAAAGCCTCTTGATGAAAGTGAAAGTGGAGAGTGAAAAAGTTGGCTTAAAGCTCAACATTCAGAAAATGAAGATCATGGCATCTGGTCCCATCACTTCATGGGAAATAGATGGGGAAACAGTGGAAATAGTGTCAGACTTTATTTTGGGGGGCTCCAAAATCACTGCAGATGGTGATTGAAGCCATGAAATTAAAAGACGCTTACTCCTTGGAAGGAAAGTTATGCCCAACCTAGACAGCAT
>NW_011494640.1:6049017-6083558 GCF_000754665.1 Bison bison bison
AAGTCCAGTACTTTGGCCACCTCATGCGAAGAGTTGACTCATTGGAAAAGACTCTGATGCTGGGAGGGATTGGGGACAGGAGGAGAAGGGGACGACAGAGGATGAGGTAGCTGGATGGCATCACTGACTCAATGGACGTGAGTCTGAGTGAACTCCAGGAGTTGGTGATGGACAGGCCTGGAGTGCTGCGATTCATGGGGTCGCAAAGAGTCGGACACGACTGAGTGACTGAACTGAACTGATAATTTCTATGAAGAATTTGCTGTTTTCAGAGTCCCATCCTCATGTTCAGGTCCTAACTAGCCTACACTTAGCAACGCTTCTGGTCACTGTGAGCCAGAGCCTTTCCCTAGGATGACCTGACTCACCACTGGCCACTGTCACTGCGCTCAACTCAGACTCTCTTTTCTGTGACAGCCCAGGACTTAGTATAACATTTTATATACTTTTTCATCATTTTTCTTGACTATCAAAGAAATCTATGCTTAGATAAGCTCAAAGAAAAAAGCCCTACAGTTGTATCCTCCAGAGAGATAATTTTAAATTCTAGGCACACATCTTTGAAATCTCCTTTTTATTATACATTTCAGAAAACTGAAATTGGATCTCACTGTGCATTGTCTTTTGTAATGAGTTTCTAAAAAGGAATAGTGTGTGTTCCAAATATTCTTCTGTATTGTTAAATTGTTTTTCTAAAGGGTGGTTATTAATGGCTGTGTTTTATTCCATCATACGATTGTGGCATGATAACTTACTAAAAGACTTAATTATTCACATGCCATTTATTGATTACCTAACTTGTGGCAACTGATCACAAGGGATCCAGGAGTGAACAAGACAGGTGGGGCTCCAGCTCAGGGGCTTATAGAAGAACGGGTGTGAGGATAGGATCTGGGGTCTGATGGGGCTGGGCCCGGGTAATTGGGTGGTTGAGAAGAAGGATGCTTCACCAAGGCTGGGGCCTGAGAGGAAAGTCAGGAAGTGTTCCAAGGATGCTGATGTTTCAGCCAAGACCCAAAGTAGAAGCAGGAGCAAGATGAATCAGTGTGGGCTGTGGGCAAAAGCAAGAGCCTCCCAGGAAGAGGGTTGACAGCCTAGGGCAGGGGAGTGGGAGGGTGATATATTTGAGGAACAAAAGGACATTCTGCAGAGCCGTAACACAGAATGTGATGGAGGGAAGATAAAGGCTAGAGATGTGCTAGGAGCCATGCTAGACATCCTTACATAATATAGCCCCTTTGCCCACTGTTCTTCTTTTAAATCGACCCAATTATATTTGATTGTAATATCTATGAAGAATTTGTCATTTATGGAATCTCTTCCTCATTTCCAACCCCTAACTAGCCTAGACTTAGCAACACTTCCAGTGACTATGAGTGAGGGCCTTAAATTTTTTTTAAATTTATTTTATTTTTTTTAGAAGTATACTTGCTTTACAATGTTGTGTTAGTTCCTACTGTGCAAAGAAATGAGTCAACTGTATGTCTACATATATTCCCTCCCTCTTGAACCTCTTACCCCACCCCATTCCACCCACCGAGGTCATCACAGAGCACCGAGCTGAGCTCCCTGTGCTGTACCTCAGGTTCCCACGAGCTATCTATTTTACCCATGGTCGTATATGTATATGTCAATGCTACTCTTCCAATTAAACACCATAATAAAGCGATTCAATGTCACTCAAGAGTAACTCCATGAATAGTCTTAGCAGGGGAAGGGTAGAACTTCAGTGTTTGGGAGGGATTTAGGGCTTCCCTGGTGGCTCAGTAGGTAAAGAATCTGCCTACAATGCAGGAGACTGCCTGCAAGGTTTGATCCCTGGGTTGAAAAGATCCCCTGGAGAAGGAAATGACAACCCACTCCAGTATTCTTGACTGGAGAATCCTGTGGACAGAGGAACCTGGCAGGCTACAGTCCATGGGGTCACAAAGAGTCGGATACAGCTTAGTGATTAAACTACCACCACCGTGGTGGCTGAAGGGGAAGGAAGGGCCTGGAGGAGGACCAAAATCAGAGAAACCTATTAGGACTCTGTTGCCGTAAGTTAAGTGAGCTGTGCGGTGCTTAGGAGACACAGGGACACAGATGGACTGGCCGTAAGAGGAGGAGGAGGCGGGCCGGGCAGAGCAAGCAGAGCTTTCCTAGGCTTTAGGCACCTTCTTGTATGGAGGTGCACTTGGGTGATGAGCAGCTCTGATGAGAGGGGAGGATGAGACATGAACACGAGGAGCCCAGGGAATAGTCAGATAGGAGTGTGGAATTGTCAAATGAAAAATGACGCTGAGCGTGGGAGAGAGAACTGGGCTGGAAAGGTCACTTTGGGAAGTTTCTACTTATAGGTCCTAATTTTCAGCCATGGGTATACGTAAGACCCTCCCCCAACCCCTTCCCCTGCCCTCCGTGCAAGAGCGTGGCCCGGAAGAGAAGCGGGGCCAGGACAGAATGAGGAATGCCAAATTTTAAGGATCCCTGAGAAAATGGAGTCTGCCAAGGGGAGATTTATTCACTTTTTTTTTTTTTTGCTGTGTTTTATCATGTCACCGACAACATCTCATACACATCATCTGTTTCCATGGGCCAGGCTCCTGGGATTGGAACTATTTAAAAGGGCTTACAAGTTGTATTTAATTTTTGCAAACCTGGAAACCTTGTGGTCCAGGTAAAGAGGTGTGACTCGGTGGAAGAAATTCCATTCAAATGAAAAAAAATCCAAGCAATCCTTGTCTTTTATTTGAAGTCTTTGAGAATTCTGCAAGGGTCTAGATTGTATCTAACTCCTAGAGATGCTTTGAAATCTTTTCTTGTTCTACCCCATTTCCTCAGACCACAGCTGCTCTTCTGTATATGTCTTTCATTCTCCTTACTCTTATCATACATTTGTGATTTTTAATTATTATTATATGTTTCTTAGGAGGACTAGCTAGGTTAGTTGGTAGCCTTTTGTCATCCATACAAGACAATTTTTAGAACATCTCTGAATCCATTAAAAATCTTGATTTTAAAGTAACGAGCAATCCCACTCAAATAGGCTAGCAAAAACAAAGAAGTGTATTGGCTCATGTTACAGATATTCAGGATGAATTCAGGCATGGCTTGATCCAGGGCTTCAGTGTCAGTAAGCCTAAGTTTTTATCTCACCAACAGTCTTATCTATATTGGGTCCACTGTCAAAATGACTGGGCAGAGTCTGTCTTCTCCCAATAAATCAAGAGCCATGAGGCTGACTTGGGATTGTTTTGAATTGAGACATTTGCCCACCCCTGAACCATTGTAGCCATGGTATGGAATGCTTTGGCTGGCCAGACTTTAGACACCAGGTCACCCTTGGATCTGGCATTTGGGGTCCATTCCATCAAAGTGTAAGGTCTGAAAAAAGAGGCATGTTGGTTTATGAAAACAGAAAAATTGGCACATAGTTGTAAAAATAAAGGACAATGAATTTCAGGGGATTAAAAGTAGTAAATAAACACTGTAGCAGTAGACTGCTATCATACCCTGTGCAAAGATGAAATCTGTCTTGGGTGGGAGAAAAAAGGCAATTATGAAACTATAATCTTTGTGACCCCATAGACTGTAGCCCACCAGGCTCCTCTGTCCATGGGATTCTCCAGGCCAGAATACTGGAGTGTGTTGCCTTGGCCTCCTCCAGGGGATCTTCCCAACCCAGGGATCAAACCCACATCTCTTATGTCTCCTCCATTGGCAGGCGAGTTTTTTTTTTTACCACTGGTGCCACTTGGGAAGCCAATTGAAACTTGTTATAGTTTATGTATTTTCTTCCTCAGGCCTAAATAGAAAGAACACTGTGTCTACCAGCAGAGAAAAAAACTGTATAAAGGAAAGGTGGACCCTCCTTATAGAAATCCTGATGACAGGCCACACCTAGGCCAATTACATTAGCAGCCCCGGAGCTCGGAACCAGGCGCTGGATTTTTAAAAACTCTCCAGGTGGCTCCTTGGCCGCCAGGGTTGAGAGCCACTTGCTTGAAGAGCAGAGCTGCAGAGTTCCCTCAAGAATTAATTTCTTGGAGCAGTCCAAGAAAGTTTCTGTAAAGCCTTCTTTGCCAACAGAAACCCTGACATTCACAACAAAGGGGATAATAATAACCCTGGGTCTGGTACGATCTTGACATTGTCAAACCTGGCAACAGGGCTTAGCACCCCTTTGAAGTTCTTTGAATGGAAGTGGAAATTAGGTGTTTCCACTCACAGCCTATTTAAAATTCATGAAAATAAGTGTTCTTAAAGAAAAAAAAGATCAAGAAACTGGGGCTAGAAATTCATAGGTCCTTGGAGAGAGACAGATTTATGTTGGATTTCACTTCTGTCAATTATCTGATGGCTTTGGTTACTCCTTGGAAGAAAAGTTATGACCAACCTAGACAGCATAAAAAAGCAGAGACATTACTTTGTCAATAAAGGTCCATCTAGTCAAGGCTATCATTTTTCCAGTAGTCATGTATGGATGTGAGAGTTGGACTATAAAGAAAGCTGAGCACCAAAGAACTGATGCTTTTGAACTGTGGTGTTGGAGAAGACTCTTGAGAGTCCCTTGGACTGTAAGGAGATCTAACCAGTCCATCCTAAAGGAGATCAGTCCTGGGTGTTCATTGGAACAACTGATGTTCAAGCTGAAACTCTAATACTCTGGCCACCTGATGCGAAGAGCTGACTCATTTGAAAAGACCCTGATGCTGGGAAAGATTGAAGGCAGGAGGAGAAGGGGATGACAGGATGAATGAGATGGTTGGATGGCATCACCAACTCAATGGACATGGGTTTGGGTGGACTCCGGGAGTTGGTGATGGACAGGGAGGCCTGGTGTACTGTGGTTCATGGGGTCGCAAAGAGTTGGACACGACTGAGCGACTGAACTGAACTGAACTTGGTCAAGTTCCTTAACCCTTCTGGGCCTCAGTTTCATACTGTGATGAGATAATTCTTGTTTTGTGAACTTGCTGGGTACTATATGGAAGGCATTTAAGGACCTATATTTTCATTCCGTTTCTCATTTCTTAGTTCCTCTCTTTGACTTTTTTTTTCCATTTTTCTCCAAACTTAGAATTTCCATAAACTGAGACATCAAGATCCTTCTTACATATGGAAGGCAATCCTCTGACTCTCTTACAGGGAAATTTTCCTCTTTCTCATGTCAGAGAGAATGATTCTGTTATTTGTCCAACATTCCTAGCCTCTTGGGTTTTTCCAGGTTCCAGTTGTATGTTGGCTTTAAAAAAAAAAAAAAAAATCTTTTGATCACACCAAGGCATGTAGGATCTTAGTTCCCCCATCAGGGATTGAACTTGTGTCCCTTGCATTGGAATGAAAACTCTTAACCACTGGACTTCCAGGGAAGTTGCTCCAGGTTCCAGTTCTGTCTGGACTCCTATGGAAGCTCCTGGCTTCTCTTTGTGATTCATTCTCAACTTCTGCAGTCCATTTTCCACACAATAGCCAAAGTAATCCTTCTGAAATGGAAAGCCCATGTTTCCAGCCTATGTCTCTCAAACCTCAGGTGATTTCCCATCAGAAATGTGGTCCAGGGCTTACACATCTCTGGCTGCCTCCCCAGCATCATTTCTTGCTACTCTCTTTGCTGGCAGCTTGTTGTTCTTGAAAATGAAAGTGAAAGTCACTCAGTGGTGTCCGACTCTTTGCGACTCCGTGGCCTATATAGTCCATGGAATTCTCCGGGCCAAGAATACTGGAGTGGGTAGCCTTTCCCTTCTCCAGGGGATCTTCCCAACCCAGGTCTCCCACATTGCAGGCAGACAGGCAGATTCTTTACCAGCTGAGCCATGAGGGAAGTCCAAGAATTCTGGAGTGGGTAGCCTATCCCTTCTGCAGCGGATCTTCCAGACCCAGGAATCAAACTTGGGTCTCCTGAATTGCAGGCGGATTCTTTACCAACTGATCTATCAGGAAAGCCCTTAAAATGCACAATTACGAGAATTGTCCTCCGGGGGCACCATTCACCTCTGGACACAATGATCTTTGGACATTTGCACCTGCGGGAGCCCTTCCTCCTGGCTTGAAGATGGCTCATGCCCCTTGGTCATTTAGGTTTCACTGACCACACTATTTAATACACCCCGACTCCCCGTTATTCTCTGCCCTTTACCTGCTTCAGTAGTATGTATCAGATGTCTATTTGCTTGTCTTTCTACTTGTTTTCCTCAAGATTTGAACAGTGCCTGGCACATGGTCTCAATTAGTACAGGTTCGATAAATGAATGCCCAAAGGAAATCATAGAGCTTTCTGACTAAACCTCTAAATTTCCATTGTTAATGGCCAATTATTTTTGCTCATATAATTCATCTACTTTAAATAAGTTTCATCTCTTCTGCCTTCTCTTTTTTAGGCTAAACTGGGGAAAAGTTGATTTAAGATTCCTCTATTTCCTAATTATTTTTCATTTTCCTGTCTTAGCTCTAAATTTGTCTTTCTGTTCTCCTAAAGAGAAAGTCCTTAAGGTGGTTTTTACTCTCTCAAATGGATTTTCTTAAAAATGAAAAGTCACATTTTATATGTAATTGCTGTGGGCCTTTTACGTCTGATGGCTTTGTAATTGCTTTTCCTAGATATTCCTCGCTCTTCCTCTTTATCTTACATAACTGTCTGCTTTCTGAGAACCAGAACAAATGTGGTCTCAATTAAGTTTTCCACAAACATCAGCCAAAACCTCTTCTCTGGTTCTAATATCATTCCTTGTCCTCCTCCGCCCAGCTGAGACTTGGGCTTTTCTTTGAAGCCCAGCACAAAACCCAACTCTCCCAGGAGGTTTTCCTGGCCTGCTGCACCCTCGTAATAATCCTTTCTTTGGAATCTCTGCCATTCTAGAGCCTGAGCTACACACACTGACCCCATGTTGACAGCCTGGGCCAGTCCCTCCAACCTCACGTTACACTGGAATCGTTCAGTAAAATGTTTGCAGAAAGAAAAAGAAACGACCTCAAGTTGTTCCTGCATCATCCTAGGTATGCCCTCCTGGTCGCTTCAATTAAAGGATACATTTTTGAGAGTTCAAGCTGTTCTTTATCCTTGCTTCCCTTTGCTGCTCATCAAGGCACTTAGATGAACTACCCCGTCTCCCTTCAGCTTGATTCAGCAATAATTCACTTATACCTCTATCATTAAAAAGGGAATAACCAATCATCTTTTTCATGTTTCCTCACCATAACTCCCCAAACTTAAAACATCGTTATCAATCCTGTTTTGCTAACTACCCTAATGTATAATGTCTGTTAGAGTATGTCCCCTGTCGTTCATCCATTCAGTCGTCTGCCCATTTATGGCACAGATATTTACAGAGTGGCCACCATGCTGGGTGCTGGGGCTCAAGGGTGAGAGGAATCCCCATGACTCCTCGTCCAGAAAGTCCATGGGAGACAGATCATAGTCAGGGAATACACCAGATTCAAGGAGGTCCTATGAAGGTGGTGAACAGGCCACAGTGATACAGAATAAGAAAGGCCTATCTAGACTAGGATGATCAGAGAAGACCCGTCTCTCTCACTTTGAAGCTGAGAACCCAAACCTCAGAAGGAACCAACTATGAGGCAGATAGGAGACCAGCAATGTCCAGGCCACAGAGATGGCATGTTGCAAGGCTGTATGTGGTCTTTTGGGGAACCAAAGGAGGCCAGTGTGCTGGCTTCTAGAGAGAGGGGCCAAAGTGGTCAGCTGAGTCCTAGCTTGCAGGGCTTGATGCTTATGGAGGTGAGGTCCAATTGTATTCTAACAGTAACTGGAAGCCATGGTAGTATGTACATTCTAAGAAAATAATGCTCATTGCTCTTGGGAGAATTGGTGATGGGGAAAGATGAACAGGGAATCTCATCAGAGGGAACCGTTGTAACAGATGAGGAGAGAAGTAATTGTAACTTTGGCTAGGATGGTGGAAGCGTAGATGAAACAAAACGTCCAGGTTCCCAAAGTATTTGGTAGCTCAAATTAATAACCACTGATTGATTCAATACGGGGATTAAGATAGAGAAGGCATCAGGTGTGATTCCCAGGTTTCGGACTTGAACCATCTGCCCAGACAGTGAAATCATGAGTTAAGTTTTAAATGCCTACGCACAGCATTTCTTATATGTAAATTATCTTTATACTCTCAGCAAAAATGCCAGTATTGCTGTATCCATTTTCTCCTTATTAATATTGCAGGAACTTCTGACATCTCGATAGCTTTTTAGATAGAGTGAGTTCATTGTTTTGTAGTTTAAAATCTTCCGGAAATGCTTTCATTCGGTCTTAAATATCTGATTTCCATAACGTGTATATCTCAAGGATGTTGACTTTTTATTTATATAGTAAATGTTGAGCGGGCATATTCATATAAATATTGGCTCAAATACAAAATTTGAAGCAACAGTCCATTATCTAAATCATAGTTTGTTTTTTTTTTTTTTAAAATATTAGCCCCTCATTCATTAGATTTCTTTGGCAGTTCCATTTTATTTTCTGTACTCCTTAAATCTTCCATCCTTTTCTGAACTTTCTTCTTGTTGCAATGGGCTGTTTTAAATCTCTTGGCTACTGATGTTGCTTCCATGTGTTTGAAATAGAGGTTTTTCTCTGGAGCTATTGCATTTTCCTTCCAACATTTCCTGATGTCCGTCATTGGAGGTTCATATGGCTTGAAATAAACTCTTCCAAATAAGAAATATCACCATCTTCATCATTCTCTCTGCACCTTTTGGTTAACATTATCAAATAACCTTTCATTTTCTACTCTTCAAGTAGGACTGAAAATCCAGATGTACTAGTTCATCAGCATCCACTTAGGACTTACATATTATTCCTCTGTTATAGTAACTTACTGACCTTTCAGTGGCTTCAGATACATTACTATTATTATTTTTATTACTTATGTTGCAATATTCCACCAAACTGCACTTCACTTGTTCCATATAGAGTTCTTCACGGTTTGGAGTTTGAATGTATCCAGGAAGGTAGTTGAACCCAAGAATGTTAAATTTTGTTTTCCAACATTCTTGCCTTTGCCACCATAACTAATTTGGTTTGCATATTCTGCCAGAGGAATTTTCAGAATCATTTACCTTAAGAGATGACTGATAGGCTGACCAAAGTTCTCAAGGGTTATACTGATAAAAAGAGCAGCTTTCCGAAAAGCTCTCTAAAATAATTACTTTTAGAACTGGTAACAGTATTCAGGGACAGGAGATAGAGTTTAAAGCTCTTTCTATGTAATGTGTGTCTGTGTGTATGTGTAAAGAGAAAGAGGATGGAGGGAGAGGCAGAGGAGAAAATAGAGTGAATGAGAATCTTGGTCCATTTTTAGAATGGTTCTTGGAAAGATGAAATATATTCTGGCTGAGTTTCAGATGATCCAAGGCCATTTCTACCATGTGGTGTAAAGCATCTTTCTACCAGCGTTCTCAGAACTTCCCTGCGTTCTGGAAATTCAGTGCAGAGCTTCATTTTACACCTGTCTGCTGTAGCTTTGGGTCACTGACTTCCGTATTTTTATACAGAAAAATCATTTCATATTTTGCCATGTCTGAGTTTGGGATCACTTCCAAAGATACTTATATTTTTATATGTATATTGAATGTACAGTGTTTCTTATCTGGGATGCAGCTTAAAATTTGAAACTAAATTCATGCAATATTCAGGCTTTCTGTGATCAGCATCATGTTTCCAAGCCAGTTTTGATTCAAAATTTTTAAAAGTTATACATTAATGCCCCTATATGATGCAGTGTAGCCAGAACCATAAACTAGCTAACATCTAGCTTTGATCAACACATTGGAAGGTCGGGCTTGCATTGGTTGGCATCATGGCTCTAAATTTGATATTTGGATGATTTTTAAAATATTTGGATGAATATAAAGATGACTTCTAATTTTATAAGGAGTTGGTAGGTAAGGTGGTATGAAATAAGTTTACTCCTTAGGATTCAATTTTTATTTTTATATTTTAAAAAACATCTTGCATGTGATGTTGGAAATACTGACAACTAGTCAGTCTTGGGACATTTCAAATGCCCTGAGTTCAAAAATCATCATTGCTAAGTAGCTTCTGTTTTCTAAAGCTGTTTTAAATTTAAGACTTAAGGACACTGACGGGTCTAATCTGACTCTAATTCCATATGCTAGCATAGCACCTTCAACTTTTCAAGTGCTTTTATGCAAACCCTTACTCGAGGAAGCCTAACATGGAGCTTAAGAGCACAGCTGTGGTTACAGACCTTAGTTTGAACCTTGCTTTTCCTACCTACTGAGTGTCCCTGGGGGACTAGTTCCCTAATATCAAGTCTCTAGGCCTTCTTCTATAAAAGTGGATAATCAGTTCAGTTCAGTTGCTCAGATGTGCCTGACTCTTTGCAACCCCATAATGGTAGACCCTAATTGAGTTAGTGGTTGTGATAAATAGAAGATAGATACCAATTCCTTAGCATAGTGTCTGATATATAAGAACTCAGAAAAAAAAGAACTCAGTATTTGCTATTACTATTAACACCAGAATTTGTCTCTTTCTCTCTGCTAACACAACTATAACTACTTGATATATACAGCTATAGTCTCTTCTATAATCTAATTCTTAACAAATGAGGATGCTAAGACATGCAAGAACTAGCTATTTGATTGTGCCAATATGGTTTATCAATCAGAATTTGATTTATTGAATTGCAAATAGTAGACACCCAATAATCATGATTTAATTAATGTAGCTTTAAACTAAGTTTTGAAGCCAGTGTAAATCCTCCAAATTTGTCCTGTTTTTCAATATTTTTTGGGTAGTAGGTCCCTTGTGTATTGATATAAATTATAGAGTCACCTTGTTAATTTATTTTTAAAAAGACATCTGAGATTTTGATTGGTAATTGCAGCGAATCAATTTGCATATTAATAATATCAAGCCTTCCAATTCATGAACATGATCACACACAAGTAAGATTCAAGCTTTGGCTTCCCAGCTCTGAATTCTTTGTGTCATGAAAAAGTCAGAGATGAGGATGCCAGCAGGGTCAGGTTCTAGTGAGGGCTTTCTTCCTCGTTTGCAGATGGCTGCCTCCTTGCTATGTCCTCACATGGCAGAGAAAACTCTGGTGTGTCTTCCTCTTCTTCTTGTTGTTGAGTCAGTCAGTCATGTCCGACTCTTTGTGACCCCATGGACTGCAGCACACCAGGCTTCCCTGGCCATCACCAACTCCCAGAGCTTGCTCAGACTCATGTCCATTGAGTTGGTGATGCCATCCAACCATCTCATCCTCTGTCATCCCCTTCTCCTCCCACCTTCAATCTTACCCAGCATCAGGGTCTTTTCCAGTAAGTCAGTTCTTCGCATTAGGTGGCCAAAGTATGGGAGTTTCAGCTTTAGCATCCATCCTTCCAATGAATATTCTGGACTGATTTCCTTTAGGATTGACTGGTTGGCTCTTCTTGCAGTACAAGGGACTCTCAAGAGTCTTCTCCAACACCACAGTTCAAAAGCATCAGTTCTTCAGCCCTCAGCTTTCTTTATAGTCCAACTCTCACATCCATACACTGCTGGAAAAACCATAGCTTTGACTAGATGGATGTTTGTTGACAAAGTAATGTCTCTGCCTTTTAATATGCTGTCTAGGTTGGTCATAGCTTTTCTTCCAAGGAGCAAGTGTCTTTTAATTTCATGGCTGCAGTCACCATCTACAGTGATTTTGGAGCCCAAGAAAATAAAGTCTCTCACTGTTTCCATTGTTTCCCCATCTATTTGCTGTGAAGTGATGGAACTGGATCCCATGATCTTAGTTTTGTAAATGTTGAGTTTTGAACCAACTTTTTCACTTTTCTCTTTCATTTTCATCAAGAGGCTCTTTAGTTCTTCTCTGCCTTCTGCCATAAGGGTGATTACACCTTCTTCCCTAATCCCATCATGGGGGCTCCACCCTTATCTAATCCTAATGATTTTCCAAGGCCCCACCTCCTCATGTCATCACATTGTGGGGATAAGGCTTCAGTATATTAATTTTGAGGGGACCTAAACATTTGGCCTATAACAAATGGCATTTTGAAAATTGGCTCAGCACTTAATCTGTGAATCAGTTCCTTTTCTAATGTTCATTGGATTTCCCAGGTGGCACTAATGGTAAAGAACTCACCTGCCAATATAGGGGACATAAGAGAGGATCCTGGGTTGGGAAGATCCCCTGGAGGAGGAAATGGCAACCCTCTCCAGTATTCTTGCCTGGACAATCCCATGGTAAGGGGAGCCTGGTGGGCCACAGTCCATGAGGTCGCAAAGAGTCAGACATGACTGAAGCAACTTAGCATGTAGTGTTCATTAATGATCTTGTAAGCCAGGGAAATTATTCCATAATTGCCCTAAATCACATACATTTCCATAAAGTGTATTGAGATACAGCTTGAATTCATTTTTGCTTTGTCATCATCCTTTATAACAGAATGACATTTTATATTACATTATCTTTCTTTCAGACTAGGATAATATGTTAAAAGGATCTTCTGTCTTCAATATTTCCTGAGGTATATTAAGATCCTCTGAAAGTATAAAACATTATGCATTCTCATCTTGTTTTTATATTTTCTTGAACTGGTAAGAAAAAGGAAAAGAAATTATTATTTATTTATAATAATAAAATGAAGGATTCCTGATTCAATAGCAGTGAATCTTTTAGATATTCAACGAACATTTATTGATTCTTTCTTTAGTTAAATTTTCTTCTAGTACATAATCAATTCCTCCTTTTTTGAAAAATATTTTTTTCAATGTGGACCATTTTAAAGTCTTTACTGAATTTTTTACAATATTGCTTCTGTTTTATGTTTTGGTTTTCTGACCAAGAGGCACATGGGATTATATCTCCCTGACCAGGGATCGAACTGGCACCCTCTGTATTGGAAGGCAAAGTCTCAACCACTGGACCACCAGGGAAGTCCCTCAATTGTCTTTTAAGTCTTTTTACATAAAGCAAACAAAACAAAGGCCTCCCTCTGGCTTCCATTCCTATTTAGATCCTGTTTAGATACAGTGCTGTGTCTCCTGTTCCTGTGTCAATCAGCTTTTGCGGCATAACAAACCACCTCAAAACTTAGTGGTTAAGACAAGAATTATTTATTTAGCTCATGATGATTGTGGGGTTGGCAGTTTGGGCTGGATTTCAGAGGGCCACAGGCTGGCTAACTGGTCTGGGGTGGCTTCACTGGGCTGGATGCTTTGCTCCATGGGGTCTCCTGTCCTCTAGTGGGGTGGTCTGGGCCAGCCCACCTGGCTTTTAGACAGGGTTCAGTGACATTTCAGGCAACTCTCCTTTCGATGTTCACTTTTCTGATCTTTTCTCATAGCTCAGTTGGTAAAGTATCCACTTGCAATGCAGGAGACCCCAGTTCGATTCCTGGGTTAGGAAGATCCCCTGGAGAAGAGATAGGCTACCCACTCCAGTATTCTTGGGCATTTCTTGTGGCTCAACTGGTAAAGAATCCACCTGCAGTACGGGATTCGATCTGGGTTCGATCCCTGGGTTGGGAAGATCCCTGGAGTATGGAAGGGCTACCCACTCCAGTATTCTGGCCTGGAGAATTCCATGGACCGTATAGTCCATGAAGTCGCAAAGAGTCGGACACGACTGAGTGACTTTCACTTTCACTTTCTTTTCTTAAAATTTATCCATCCGTTTGTCTATCCATCCATCTGTCCCTCTGCCTGTCTTTTCTTCCCCTGGGAATCATAAGCTTCCCCTGGGAATCTCTTCCTGTATTTTCCATTGCAGTTGGTAATAATCCACATTGTTCTCATCTGGAAAACCTGGGAATCACATAATTTTGTGATTATGTGACACATCCACAGTTGAGCATCATTTCCACTCTCGCCCAGCCGCTTCATTCTTTCTGGAGCTGAGCATATTGGACACTTCTGACCTGGGGGGGAGGGGGGCTCATCTTCAGGTGTCGTTTCTTGTTGCCTGTTCATGGGGTTCTCGTGACAAGAATACTGGAGAGGTTTGTCACTGCTTCCTCCAGTGGACCACGTTTTGTCAGAATTCTTCACTATAACCTGTGCATCTTGGGTGGCCCTGCATGGCATGACTCATAGCTTCATTGCATTATGCAAGCCCCTTTGGCATGACAAGGTTATGATCCATGAAGGGGATTATAATTTTAGCTGCTTCTTATTGAACACTACTTATCAGTCATCATACCAAATGTTTGTGTAGGTTTTTGCATTTAAGCTTCATAAAAACCATATGCTATAGGCATTGCTGTCTCCATTCCATGAAACAGATGAGGGTGATTAAGTCCTTGCTCACAGTCCCAGTTTAGTGGGCAGAGATGGTTTTTGAATCCAATTTCTTTTGACTCCAAAGCCTGTGCTTAACATTTTGTCAGACTGAGAAACCACATATACAGGACCCAGAGAAATGACTTATCAACATTGTAAAATAGTAAGGGTTCACACAAGAATCTGGATTTCAAATACTCCTTGAAAATTCAGAAGGTATGGTAAATGGTCTAACATTCCAATGGCAGCTGTTGGCTTCAGGGGGATCGTGGCCACCCTGTTTGGAAGGCCATGCCTTCTGTAGTTAGCCACTGTCCCTGCCATTCCCCACTGCTTTATAACTGGCCCACTTCCTTCATCAACACAGTCTGCTGGACTCCTGCTGGCATTTGAATTTTTGACTATTGTTGCATTGTGTCCTTAGGCCCTGCCCACCCTTCAGTTCTTCCACCATCAATTGGTCTCTGGCTTGACAGTGTTATGTTATTGTAAAATCTTTGTCTAGTCTGTCTCACTAGCTTGGTAGACTTGAACAGGATGCTTCACATTTCTGGGTCACCATTTTCTCTTTTTAAAAATAAGGCTATTAATAGTTCTTGCATCATGCAGTTACCCCAGGGTTAAGTGAACTACTGCATGTGAAGGCTTAGAAGTGTCTGGTACGTCTCAGCCATGAGTGGATGTCAGTTGTGACTGTTATTTTTACCATTTTTCATTCATTCATTCATTCAGCACTGGAATGGAAACTGTTCTAGAAATTTTGCTATTATCATTTTAGAACCCACAACAACTTGATGAAGAAAATAATTTCAGCCTTGTTTTTGGGGTGAGGTAGAAAATGAGAGAGGTCAGGACTACCTTCATTGTTGAATTTTCCATATGATGCATATTTAAGTATATTCTTTTCGTTCAGAATAAAATGGAATGTATCTCACGAAGAATGGAGTTACATTCCACTTTTGGCTGCAGAGGGGCTCTTTGGAGAATTCAAGTGTTATCAATACCGATCATGTGGTACACTTTTAGTATGATATTTAAAATTTAAAAGCTATAGGGAAGTTTATAAAATGTTGAATAGCAATGGAAGTTTTTTGAATTTTCTATTTTTGTAGAGAAAAATTGCAAGTTGATACTGCCAATTTATGAGTGATGGTTTAAAGTGTGGAAACTAATTTTGTTTGGTTTATATATTCACTGTGTCCTTAACAACAAAGGTTGCCAATATTGCTGAGTGTTCTGTGTGAAGATGGTTAATATAAATTTAAATCTAGATAAGAAAAGTGAAATAGAATATTGAAATAAAAACTGTATATGAGTAAAGTTATTTAAATTTGTTTCTAAAACTGAATAGTCTTCACTTTATTTCCAAACTGCTCTTAAAATATTAGAAGAATAGGTATTACTCAAGTATTATTAAAGACCTACTTGGACACACAGACCTACAGATTCACATAAACATAATTACAAAAAGGTTTTTAATTGAAGTAGAGTTGATTTACAATGTCATGTTATTTTCTGGTGTACAGAAAAGTGATTTAGTTGTATATTTTCGGATTCTATTTTAGTTCATTACAAGATATTTAATATGTTCCCTGTGCTATATAGTAGAAGGATATGTAATTTTTTTTAATTGAGGAATACTGAAACACACAACATAAAAATCATATGCCCAAGAAATACATTTAAAATGAAAAAAAGTTAAAGGTTAATTGAAGTACAATTTACGTGTCATAAATTTCATTCATTTTTAAAGTACAATTCAGTGCTTTTTAGTAAATATACAGAGTTGTGCAGCTATCACCACAATCTGCAATCCATTAGAGCATTTACATCAACCTCAATAGCCTCCTCATGCCATCTGCTGTCAGCCCCTCTTCCCACCCCAGCCCGAGGCAACCACTCATCTACTTTATATAGAGATTTATTTTACCTGTAGATTTATTTTGTCTGGACATTCCTTATAAATGAGATTATACAACAGATGGTGTTTTGTATCTAGCTTCTTTCACTTAACGTATGTCCTTTAGGTTCATCCACATTGGCACAGGGCTTCCCAGGTGGCTCAGTGATAAAGAACCTGCCTGCCAATGCAGGAGACACAGGTTCGATCCCTGGAAGATCCCCTGGAGAAGGAAATGGCAACCCACAGGATTCTTGCCTAGGAAATCCCATGGGCAGAGGAGCCTGGTGGGCTACAGTCCATGGGGTCGCAGAGTCAGACAGGACTTAGCGACTAACCAACAATGATGTTGGCACACGCGGCAGAACATTTATTTCCTCTTTGTTGCATAATAGTGTTCCATTGTATGCATACACCCAGTTTGTTTTTCCATTGCAATGACCAAATTGTTAAAAATTATATATTCAAGAAACTGCTAACAGTGGGTTATGCTAGAGAAAGGAGTGAGGAACAAAGGAATAAAGGTGGGAAATGATATTTTTCACATTTCCTGTTTTATATGGATTTAAGGTTTTAAATTCAGGATTATTCTTCATCTATTAAAACAAAGTAAGGAACATCTTCCTCCAGCAATGTGTATTAAATAAGAGATGAAATCTCTCCACTGATCCCAGTCCCAGCTTCCTAAAATCAATCACCATTAATTTATTTTTGCCATCTTTCTACTTTGTACATACATAGATGTACATATCGTGTTGGCCAGAAAAGTTTGTTCGGGTTTTCCAGAGGGTGTTACCCATCAAATGAACTTTTCAGCCAACCCAGTGTATCTATCTCCTTGTATCTCACTGCTGCTGCTGCTGCTAAGTCGCGTCAGCCATGTTCGACTCTGTGCGACCCCATAGACGGCCTCCCACCAGGCTCCTCCGTCCCTGGGATTCTCCAGGCAAGAACACTGGAGTGGGCTGCCATTGCCTTCTCCAATGCATGAAAGTGAAAAGTGAAAATGAAGTCGCTCAGTCATGTCCGACTCTTCGCGACCCCACGGACTGCCTTCCAGGCTCCTCCATCCATGGGATTTTCCAGGCAAGAGTACTGGAGTGGGTTGCCATTGCTACACCTAAGCAATCATACATTTTATATTTCCACCAAAATGGAAATACCTTGGTTACCAAAGCAAAGAAAACCCGCCTGGTTGGGTGGTGCAGTATTCATCAGTTGACGATGAAGCAGAGTTCTGAACAGCAGCCCGAGTTTCTCGGTGATTAAGTGGAATGTGATGTTTCTTTTTACCCCTCCGCCCTTCTGCATCTTTCCGCAGGCTACCTGGGCTCCACCTGCGAGGAGAAGGTGGACCCGTGTGCCTCGGCGCCCTGCCAGAACAACGGGACCTGCTATGCTGATGGGCTGCACTTCGGCTGCAGCTGCAGCGCGGGCTTCACGGGCCCAGCGTGTGCGCAGCTCGTGGACTTCTGTGCGCTCAGCCCCTGCGCCCACGGCACCTGCCGCAGTGTGGGCACCAGCTACAAGTGCCTCTGTGACCCAGGTGGGTACCGTGGCCGGGCTGGGAAGTCCTCTCCTTCCTTCCCCAATCTTTAACTTTTCTTTTGCATCTGAGCACAGGTTGGCCCGCTGCAGGGGTTTGCTTGTCCATCCAAGTGGACCCCACTTTGTGTGTGTGTGTGTGTGTGTGTGTGTGTGTGTGTATGTGTGTGTGTGTGTGTGTGTCTTCAGTCGCTTCAGTTGTGTCTGACTCTTTGCAGCCATGTGGGCTGTAGCCCACCAGGCTCCTCTGTCCATGGGATTCTCCAGGCAAGAATACTGGAGTGGGCCGCCCTGCCCTCTTCCAGGGGATCTTCCCAACCCAGGAATCCAGCCCTCATCTTTTAAGACCCCTGCACTGGCAGGCAGATTCTTTACCACTAATGCTGCCTGAGAACTATAACACCCTTTCTTTTTAAACTCCCTTTAGGCAGGCTTTGAAAAATACCCTTTCCTCTTTTCATGAGCATTCCACAGTCATTATAGAAAAGGAGAAAATATAAGTCAGCAAAATGAAGAAAATGAAAACCAGGCTTAATCTTTTTGTTGTTGTTTAGCCCCTAAGTCATGTCCGACTCTTTTTGAGACCCCGTGGACTGATAATAGCTTAATTATTTTGGACAATTGACTATAGGTCACTTCAGAGCCTTTCCTGCATTATATATCTTTTATTACTGGGTTCTGAGGTTAATGGAATGTTTTTCGTTTTCACATGCACACAAAGCAGAATGCAGTCCATTCAGCATTTTATCATCATTTAAAATTCTTACTTGGGGCACAGTTCATGTTAGAGGACTTTTTTGGCTTCCTGTGTAAACGTTCACAAGTTCCATCATTTATTTTCCGGATGTCTTCTCCATTTGTATTGCTGATTGTCAACTGTGAAAGTTTTGAGACTGAGAAGTCGGAGTAGTTACTAGTGAAAGTTTGTGTCCGCACGGCTCTGAAAAGAACGCACACCGGCAGCTCTGTCTTTCCTCTGATTTATATTCTCCCCACGTCTGCATCCTTGCACGAGCTGGCTCTTTAGAATGCTTCCCAGCCCAGTGATCCCTGCCCCACTTCTCTGGCCCATGTACATGGCCGACAAGTCCCCTGGTTGGCTCCACTCCTGGTTCTGCTATGCAGTGCCCTCTGCCTGGAGTGCCTGCTCCCCTGTCGTCGCATCTCGCCTGCAAACTTCCCCTTCTGAGGTTGAATCAGCTTTCCTTCGAGTTCCCACAGTCACCCACAGTATCCCTTTCTTGGTATTTGAAGCTCTATATTAAGTATCCTTGTATGTTTTTATTAACATATATATGTGGAATCTATAGAGTGCTTCCCTGATGGGTAAAGAATCTGCTTGCAATGTAGGAGACACAGGATACATGGGTTTGATACCTGGTTCAGGAAGATCCCCTGGAGTTAGGAAATAACAACGCTCTCCAGTATTCTTGCCTGGAAAATTCCATGGACAGAGAAGCCTGGTGAGCTACAGTCCATGGGGTTGCTAAAGAGTTGGACACAACTGAGCAACTAAGTAGGCAGGCAGGCATATGTAGAATCTAGAAAAATGGTAGAGATGAACCTATTTCCAGGGCAGGAATAGAGACTTGGATGTAGAGGATGGACATGTAGACACAGCAAGGGACAGAAGAGTGGTAAGAGCTGAGAGCTTAGGATTGACATATATACACGTGTTTAGTTGTTAAGTTGAGTCCGACTCTTTGTGACCCCATATAATGTAGCCCACCAGGCTTCTGTGTCCATGGGATTTCCTAGGCAAGAATACTGGGGTGGGTTGCTGTTTCCTTCTCCAGGGGATCTTCTTGACCCCAGGATCGAACCCGTCTGTGTCTCCTCCATTGGCAGACTGGTTCTTTACCACTGATCCACCATGGAAGTCCCATATACACACTACTATGTGTAAAATAGATAGCTGGTGGGAACCTGCTGTGCAGCACAGATGGCTCAGTTTGGTGCTCTGTGATGACCTAGAGGAGTGGGATAGGGGAAGGGAGGTCCAAGAGGGAGGAGATATGTGTCTACTGGTAGCTGCTTCTCTTCACTGTACAGCAGAAACTAACAACATTGTAAAGCAATTATACGCCAACAAAAAAGGCAAAAACCAAACCAAAACAAACAAAAATTATCCTTGGATGTGTTTCTCTCCTCTCTTAGGGATGGGAGTAGAATGAAGTGTGTTTTTTAGTATCTTTTGTCTAACAATAAGGTACGATTTAGTGAGCTTAGTCTTGCTCGGTCCTGAGCTGGGTGCTTTACGTCTCTGGTCCTTTTATGTTCCCTCCCTGCCGGATGGATGTGGTGGAAGTGTGCTTCCACCAAGGCATGAAATGCCTTATTCCTGATTTAGTCACGTGTCGGTGGCCATTCACCCCCCCAGAGGCTGAGTCCCGGTTCCAGCCCAGGTGCCCCGGTTCCCCTGTGCTATGCCTGGTCTGGAACTTTCCAGGGGCACAGCTCCTACTCATCCATCACCTAAGGAGCGAGTAGGAAATACAATTGAGCCTTTGAAAGGTATTGAAAAGCCTCTTTCATGTAGACTTCTACTTCTCTGGTTTTCTAAACAGTCATGGGATTGATGTTTTGCCAAGGGCCCCAATCCTCTAAAATGTAGAGGGAATGGACCTGGTTAGTCTGCCTGGTAACTGCGTGAGTAGGATTTTCCAGACAAACAGAAGAGAGAGAGGGAGAGACAGAAAAAGAAACCATTGCTCAATTTTAAGGAGCTGACTCATGCAGTTGTGAGGACTGGCAAGTTCAAAATGTGGTACAAGCTGGCAGGTTGTCAACTTAGGCAGGATTTCTATGTTACACTTTTGAGCTCAAATTCCTCCTGCCTCAGCAAACCTCAGTCTTTGCTCCTAAGACTTTCAACTGATTGGATGAAGCCCACCCACTTTCTGGGAGGGTAATGATTTACTCAAAGCCTACTGTTGTAAATACTCATTTTATCTAAAGAATACCTTCACAAGAACATCTAGCCTAATGTCTGACCAGACATTTGGGTCCTGTGGCTTAGCTGAGCTGACACGTGAAGTGAACTATCCCAGTAACATTTTTGGGGTTTTTCATAAACCTCGTGGGCTTCCCTGGTGCTGCGGTGGTAAGGCATCCACCTACAGTGCAGGAGATCCAGATTTGATCCTTGAGAAGTGGCAACCCACTCCAGTATTCTTGCCTCAGAAATTCCATGGACAGAGGCACCCAGCAGGCTACAGTCCATGGGGATGCAAAGAGTCAGACACCACTTGGTGACTAAAGAGCAAAACAACGTGAGCCTCGTGGTGAAGGCGTTTCTGTAGTCTACATATGACGGGGACACTTTTCTGTGAGTATACTCGTCCTCCCCTATCAGAGCCGTGTGGAGGTGGGAGCCGCTTCCTCTTGGGGGCCAGTGTTCTTCCGTGTGCCTGGCAGGCACGTGCCGTGGTACCTTCAAGGTGAAGGAGGAGGTGTGCAGCGCAGTGCCCTTACCTGTTTGGAACATGGGGCCCCGGGAGCGTTGGTGTTTGCAGATGAAGAAAGCTTCATCTATCCTTCTCATGTCACGACTCAGGAGCCCACTGCTCCCAACACAGGGGGTAGTGATAATTCCCCGGGCCAGGATCCAGAGAAGAACCTCAGAGCATCCTCCACACGAGTCTCCCAAGAGTCCCCGTTTCTTCTGTGAGCTCCATGGAGAAAATCACACGTCACAGGACCAGAAGGCGGTTTTGTTTCTCCTCCCGTTCTCCTCTGACTTCTGTTCTCAAACATACTCACCTTACCCTCGTATTTAGTTCGTGTATTTTGACAACTTGAAGTGAGGATGTAGTTATGTAGAAGTACCTGCTGCTTTTTAGTAATATCTGTCAACGTGTGTGTCAAGGCTTGTGTGCTGTCGTGTCCAACTCTTTGTGACCCCATGGACTGTAGTCTGCCAGGCTCCTCTGCCCATGGGATTTCTCAGGCAAGAATACTGGAGTGGGTTGCCATTTCCTACTCCAGGGGGTCTTTCCCAACCCAGGGATCGAACCCTGGTCTCCCGTGTTACAGGCAGATGCTTTACCGTCTGAGCCACCAGGGAAGCCCCTGGTGGGAGGCTTGTTTGTTGTTTAGTCGCTAAGTCCTGTCTGACTCTGCGACCCCATGAACTGTAGCCCACCAGGCTCCTCTGCCCATGGGATTTCCTAGGCAAAAATACTGGAGTGGGTTGCCATTTCCTACTCCAGGGGATCTTTCCCAACCCAGGGATCGAACCCGGGTCTCCCGAGTTGCAGGCAGACGCTTTACCGTCTGAGCCACCAGGGAAGCCCCTGGTGGGAGGCTTACATGATCCTAAATAGAAAATATGCTTCCTGGTGTCTCTCTGTTCACACAAGGAGGAGTGGGAGAAAGGACTCATGAGACCCTCCACTTGTTGACTATCCCTGTAGGACTTTACAGGCCATTTCGGGGCCTTGGTTTCCCTTTTCACACATAACATCTTAGATGCTCATCAGTTCAGCTGCAGTTGCAGCTGCAGATCCACAGACTGGACCTGGGACAAGTTACTGATCTCACCCTTCTAGCTTTTATTCTTTTTTTTTTTTTTTGGTTGTTGTCATTTACTTATTTATTTGGCTGCTTCAAGTCTTGGTTGCAGGATCTTTGATCTTCAGTGCTGCATGCAGGATCTTTAGTTGCAGCATGCGAACTCCTAGTTGCAGTATGTGGGATCTAGTTCCCAGGGATTGAGCCTGCGCCTCCTGTGTTATCGAAAGAGTGAGGGGTCTGGCTGCTTGCTGCTCAAAAGCCAATAAACAGGCCAGGTTGGTGGGAAAGAAATTTGGCTTTATTTCAAATGTCAGCAATTGGTGGGGGAGTGGGTGGCAGACGTCTGTCCAAAGGTCGACCCCCCACCACTGGCAGCCAGTGGGATAAGATCTTTTATAGACAGAGTCGGGGAATACTACATGTAGAAACAACAGCCAGCCCTGACAGTCATCTTCAGACTGGTCATCGGTGCTCTGACCAGCTGACAGTCATCGGTGCTCTGACCAGCTGACAGTCATTGGTGCTCTGACCAGCGTCATCTTGGTTGTTTTAGGTACAGTTAATCTTCAGTTCCAGAGTCCGTTTGTTATCATTTCTTTGAAGCTAATTCTCTGAATTGTGGCAGCTCATGTTCTGGGTACAGTCTGGTCATCATGTAGTTAAATTCTCCACCTAGTATTTCAGTATCTTTAAGACAGCTCACAGGATATGGCTCAGAATATTATCTACATCCCTTGAGAAAGAACTAAAGATCCTTGACTATGCTTAATGACTACGTTAGTATTATTTAGTCTCCTGTGACTGTTTCCCTTTGTTTCCCCATTTCTCACTTCTCTGATTAAATTTTTTCTTTGACTAAAATTTCCCACAGGCAGAGAACCCTGAGGTGGGTGGGTAGGCCAAGGACCTGCTCCGTTTCACCTGCACTTGGAGCAGAGTCTTAGCCACTGGACCACCAGGGATGTTCCTGTACTTAGACAGAAGGAACTTCATTCCATGTCCTTCTGTTGACCATGATCTTCTGTTGTGTGTAAGGGTGTTAGACGAGAGACACAGAGCATGCTTCCTGGCAAGAGCAGTAAGGGCTTTGCAGTTGCTTTCCATCCATGGAGATTCCAGCACTTTTCCTCAAGTCAAAAGGGTGAAGTGTCTCCTGTGAAGTTCCTCTTTTCCCACCTGCTATTCTCTGCCCAGCCTTCATTTGTGTCCATTTGTAGCCTTTCGCTTGATAAGGCCAATGCCTGGCCTCTAAGGAGCCTTGAAAAGCCTGAAGAAACAAGTGTCCTGTTTCTGGATGCCTGCACTCATTAGGCAGTCCTCCAGGATAGAGCCTTGGAGTTCAGTCAATGCTCTCGTCAAACTGGGGAGATGAAATTGCTTTTGGAGGGGTGGCTTCCTCAGATCATTAGGTGACATTGTGTAAAGTAAAAAAGGCATCTTAACATCTGGCAAGAATTTACATTTTAAGAGGTGAAAATGACAATTCTCTGAATGCTAAATTTCTAGTCTTAATCTTTCGGAGCATGTAATTGCTTTACCAATAGTTTGCATAATAGAAGAATCTCATGAGAGTAGGTGAAATTGGGTGTCAAGCTGAAGAGAGGCAAGGCTGATCCTCTTTGTAGAGAGCACGCAGACCCCGTTTCATAAAATGGAAGCAGATTGAAATCATGTCAGGTTGATAATTAGCTCCCATCTGACAAAATGCCATTTGGATATGACTGCAAATCAGATTTGCCAGGTGCTTTATTTTCAGACTTCATTTTTAGCTTATCAGGCTAGGGAGCTCTGATGGGATTTTAGTATTAAATAATAAAATGTCAGCAGTGAGCAATCATGGAAAAGTTATCTTTCAGGGACAGTGTTAAGTGATAGGCCACGTGTTCTCTAAGAAAATCACAAATTGAAATCTCCCAAGGATGGAGAAAGTGAGAGCATGGAGTCTAATGGACATCGTGGGGAACAGGGCCACTATGCATGGAGTTGCCAAGGACCTGCCATGACCCTTACAGGTGGCAGGTGATATCTAGTGTGATCTCTAAGCTGTAGTGGGGTCTGGAAATGCCTTTTGGATGGTGACCAGTGCGAGAAGGAATCCTTGCTAAGAGGGAAGGTGGTTTGCCTGAGTTCACTGATCTTGGCCCCTGCCTGATACACTTGAGTTATTACTCCAATTTTGTTTTGTTTTGTTTTGTTTTTTTAAATTGGAGTATAATTGCTTTATAATGTTGTGTTAGTGTCTGCTTTACATTGAAGTGAATCAGATATATGTATACATATATCCCCTCCTTCTGGAACCTCCTGCCTTCCGCTCCCATCCTATCCATCTAGGCCATCACCAAGCTGAGCTCCCTGTGTTATACAGCAGCTTCCCACTAGCTATCTGTTTTACATATAGTAGTGTAAATGTGTCAACATGTGTGCTGCATGTATGCTAAATCACTTCAGTTGTGTCTGACTCTGTGCTATCCTATGGACTGTATCCCGCCAGGCTCCTCTGTCCATGGGATTCTCCAGGCAAGAATGCTGGAGTGGGTTGCCATGCTCTCCTCCAGGGAATCTTCCTGACCTGGACATCAGATCTGCTTCTCTTACATCTCCCTCATTGGCAGGCAGGTTCTTTACCACTAGTCCCACCTGGAAAGCCTGAGGATTTCTACATGGAAATAAAAATAACAGGTTTTTTTCTTTCCCATGAATAACCTTAATTCAGTTCAGTTGTTCAGTCTTATCCTACTCTTTGTGACCCCCATGGACTGCAGCAACACCAGGCTTCCCTGTCCATCACCAACTCCCGGAGCTCACTCAAATTCATATCCATCGAGTTAGTGATGCTATCAAACTATCTCATCCTCTGTCAGCCCCTTCTCCTCCTACCTTCAATCTTTCCAACATCAGGGTCTTTTCCAGTGAGTCAGTTCTTCACATCAGGTGGCCAAATTATTGGAGCTTCAGCTTCAGCATCAGTCCTTCCAATGAATATTCAGGACTGATTTCCTTTAGGATTGATTGGTTGGATCTCTTTGCGGTCCAAGGGAACTCTCAAGAGTCTTCTCCAACACCACAGTTCAAAAACATCAGTGTTTCGGTGCTCAGCTTTCTTTATGGTCCAACTCTCACATCCATACATGACTACTGGAAAAACCATAGCTTTGACTAGATGGACTTTTTGCCTGCAGAGTAATGTATCTGCTTTTTAATATGCTGTCTAGGTTGGTCACAGCTTTTTTTCCAAGGAGCAAGCGTCTTTTGATTTCATGACTGCAGTCACCATCTGCAATGATTTTGGAGCCCAAGAAAATAAAGTCTGTCACTGTTTCCGTTGTTTACCCATCTATTTCCCATGAAGTGATGGGACCGGATGCCATGATCTTAGTTTTTTGAACGCTGAATTTTAAGCCAGCTTTTTCACTTCCTCTTTCACCTTCATCAAGAGGCTCTTCAGTTCCTCTTCACTTTCTGCCATAAGAGTGGTGTTATCTGCATATCTGAGGTTATTGATATTTCTCTTGGCAATCTTGATTCCAGCTTGTGCTTCACCCAGTCTGGCATTTTGCATGATGTGCTCTGCATAGAAGTTAAATAAGCAGGGTGACAATATGCAGCCTTGATGTACTCCTTTCCCAATTTGGAGCCAGTCCGTTGTTCCATATCTGTTTCTAACTGCTGCTTCTTGACTTGCATACAGATTTCTCAGGAGCCAGGTAAGGCTGTCTGGTATTCCCATTTCTTGAAGAATTTCCCACAGTTTGTTGTGATCTACACAGGCAAAGGCTTTGGTGTAGTCAATAAAGCATATGTAGATGTTTTTCTGGAACTCTCTTGCTTTTTCTGTGATCCAACAGGTGTTGGCAATTTGATCTCTGGTTCCTCTGCCTTTTCTAAATCCAGCTTGGACATCTGGAATTTCTTGGTTTATGTACTGTTAAAGCCTCGCTTGGAGAATTTTGAGCATTACTCTGCTGGTGTATGAGATGAGTGCAATTGTGCAGCAATTTGAGCATTCTTTGGCATTGCCTTTCTTTGGGATTGGAATGAAAACTGACCTTTTCCAGTCCTGTGGCCACTGCTGAGTTTTCCAAATTTGCTGGCATATTGAGTGCAGCACTTTAACAGCATTGTCTTTTAGGAATAACCTCAGATGCTCATTAATTGTCACAGGCTAGATCTGGAAAGAGTTGCTGTTCATGTATCTGCTGATTCTTCTGTCATAGGGTTGGCCACGCAGACCATCTAGACCATAAAAGAAAGGATGTGCAGACTTTTTCCAGATGAATTTTTGTTTGTTTGCGCTGGTCTCAGTTGTTACGCACGGGCTTTGTCCAGTCGCAGTGAGTGGGTGCTACTCTTTGCTGTGCTGCATGGACTTCTCCTGTTGCCGAGCACAGGCTCTAGGCACATGAGCTTCGGTAGTTGCAGTATGCAGGTGTAGTTGCTCTGTGGCCTGTGAAATCTTCCCAGACCAGGGATTGAACCCATGTCGCTTGCATTGGCAGGCTGATTCTCATCCACTGTACAATCAGGGAAGTCCCCCAAATGAAGTCGTTTTAAAGGAAGTTATAAGAATTTCAGATACTGTTTTTTCTATTTTTCTCATACGCCTAACGTGTGAGCTGCATTTCTGGTCTGGATGAGCCTGAAAGACACAATTGGCATCGCTTTGTTCTATTAAACTCAGATTTGGCAGTATCAGCACTCTGATAGTGTCCGCTGGAAACAGAATCTAAGATAAGACTTAATGATCAGGACTTTAATAGCCATAAAGGAAAATGTTCACATATAACAATATGAACACATTTAGCTTGATAATGAATGGCTAATTGCATTAAGATTCTTGGATATGTACAGTGGACAACTTTCATCTTTATTAACCAGAAAACATGATCAGACTGACTACGATGAAGACATTTCTTGGGTTTAACATGCTGTAGGAGGGGCCTGGTTTCGATACCGCATTATTCTTGAGAGCTGTTGCTTTTACAGAATATGTTGTCCTTTTCCCCAATTCTTAATCCTGTTATCAGGCCCTTCTTCTGTTATATTGTGAAATATGATAAGTGCTCTCACCACTGGGCTCCCAGGTAGGATCTTGTCTACCTAGCTGCAGCTTGTCTTGTTTTCCTAATCTGTCCTCTACCTCAGACAATGTCTCAGGCTCTACATTGAGTCATGATAACACTAAGAATTGAGAAAGAGAGGAGCAGTGCCTGACATCTGGAAGCTTGTTGGACACTTAAAAGCAGCAGGTCTTGGAGTTGTTAGGAGCCGGCCTGGTGCTCACAGCTGGGCCGTGGTGTCTCCTGTTGGACATAAGGACATAAATACACGGAACACAGCCCTTAGATGTGATCACTCATTCTTGTGTAGTCGCCAAGTCACGTCCGACTTAAAATGAGACAAACAAGACCATTTCATAACTTTTTCTAAGTTCAGAGAAAAACAAGGTCACCATACAACCCACAAAATATAAAACATCCTCTTTTTACTGCAGATAAAATGAGGGCCAGCTGCTTTTTCACGAGCTATGACTTTAGCCTTGCTCGCCTCTGCTCCCACCCATAGACAAGATTTATCGATGTAATCATAGAATTGCTCCTGTTTTCCAACAGCATGTAGAGTGAATCCTATAAGAAGCCCCATCTAACACCCTCTAGTAGCTCAGCTGGTAAAGAATCCACCTGCAATGCAGGAGACCCTGGTTCGATTCCTGGATCAGGAAGCTCTCCTGGAGAAGCAATAGGCTACCCACTCCAGTATTAATGGGCTTTTCCTAGTGGTTCAGATGGTAAAGAATCCACCTGTAATGTGGGAGACCTGGGTTCGATCCCTGGGTGGGGAAGATCCCCTGGACGAAGGCATGGCAACCCACTTCAGTATCCTTGCCTGGAGAATCCCCACAGACAGAGGAGCCTGGCGAGCTACAGTCCATGGGGTCCCCAAAAGTTGGACACGACTGAACAACCAACACAGCACAGCACCCTCTGACTGAGACACCCCAAGATTTCCCACTGTGTGTGTGTTCCCTCGCTGTGAGGAGTAAGCAACCCAACTATCTCAACTACAGTCTTGTCCCCAGTGGCCTTTGGTGTGACAGCATTGGTGGGACTTAATTGATTAAGCTTCTCAAAATACTGAGGGTTCCAATGGATTGAATTTTCATATTAATGATAGTTCAACAAGAATTTCCAGTGAGTTGGACATTGAAGTATTGTTTGGGTGAGGAAGATGGGGAACATCTCTATGGAACAAAAGATGGGGTGGAGCAGGAGAAGTTCAGAGAACAGGAGATCCAATTGGCTGTGGGATAAGATCCTCTGGATGCAGTGATGGACAGTAAGTAAGCCTGGAAGTGATTGGGCCAGATTGGGGAGATCTAGGTGC
Organism: Bison bison bison; assembly: GCF_000754665.1. Lineage (NCBI taxonomy): Eukaryota > Metazoa > Chordata > Mammalia > Artiodactyla > Bovidae > Bison > Bison bison. The sequence continues at coordinate 6,077,607 of NW_011494640.1, forward strand.
TGAGGCATTTGGAAAAGGAAGACTTGGAAGCATTTTGCACTAGCTGCATATGTGAACTGATCTTTGTTTTACCAAGATGACTTTGGTACAGTTAGGGGATGACTAGAAGGACTGTGTGACTTTCATAAAGATTATTCTGATGGAGTTAGATATTACAGTAAAGAAAAGATGGTGAGGCAAGGAGATCAGTCAGAAAGCTCAGGTGAGTGGAAGTGAGGTCTTGCTCGTATGGAGGTGGGAATGGAAGGGGGACCTGAAATCTGTTTGAGGAGTGGAGTCATCCAAATTTGGGTGTCAGCTGAATGCTTGAAACAGAGGTGAGAGTCGAGTCAAAGGTGTCCCTGAGGCTGTGACTTGAGAAACTCAAAGAAACAGGGAATGTGCAGAAGCCTTTTTGCAATGACAGGCCAACCAAGCAGATGTGCCAGTGAAGAGTTGTTCTTTGAGGCTGGGACTGGTCTTTAGGCTGCTAACAGAGAGATGAGGATGGAGTTCCTGGTGTGTGGGTGCTAGAGAAAGTCAAGGGAACTCTCAAGATTGACGGGGCGAGAGTGAAAACGGAAAGGGGAAGCACTGGGGAGAGCATTAGGGGGTTCTGTACTGAGGTGAGAGCTAGAGGCAGCAGCAGAAGAGGTTGAAGAGGTGGTGTGGGGCGGCAGGGCCCTTTGGAGAGGGCAGAGCCCTGGAAGTTCATGAGAGGGGAGGATGACGGAGGGAAGACTGCCCAGGAGCGAGGAGCTGGGTTAGATTTGCCAGGATGGCCAGACGGGCCCTGTCAGAAAGGCGCTGTCCTAATGGTGTTCACAGTTACCACCACAGCCATTCTTCATCTCCATTTCATTTTGATTCTAATTTGGGGGCGTGTTCAGGGGGACTTTGTGACATTTGCCTTCTTTGGATGAGTGACCTGAGGGATTAATACGAGGGCAGGAAGGACAGCGTTAATGAATGAAGGGCACTTGCTGGTGCTGCGTAAGGAATTTTGATGAGATTCCTGACATTAAAAATCTTTCCCTAATCTATTTAACTTCGCTTTAAATGGCTAATCCATATGTATGAAAGTGCTAATGAACTGGCCTTTAATTAGGAGGGATTTCTGCTCCCACAACTCCCCTTCAAGTTCAGGTCATTCAGAATTTATTCCTGGCTGAACTATTGGGTGGGATTTACCTTCTGGTGGTAGGAGTTAGCATAGACTGCAAGGCCAGCGGAAAGCATTTTACATCTTCTTACCTGGAATGAAAGTCAGAAATGGCAGCTGATAACAGCTACGTCACGAACCAGTGCTTTTCTGAGAATTGTTCTATTTGAAGAACTGCCAACATATAATTTCAGGAAATTCTCTTCAAGTTTGTGGCCATGGAGGTCAGATGGGGACTCATTTTAAGCTATTTTGTAACTGAGCCATTGACTCTTGCTTTGCGATTGGAAGTTGTTATGATCCGTTATTGCTAATGTTTTGTGGGCTTGCTGAGAATGTCTGGGAATCTGGAATTTAGAATTGACATTTGGCATGCCTCACGTCTCTTACCAGGTGTGATGGAAAGGGCTCTGGGCTTAGAACTGAGTAGAACAGAATTTCAGTTCCAGCTTTATCACTGAACAGCTGTACCATTGGCCTGTTAGCCTTCCTTGTCTCTTCTTTAAAATGGGGTTAAACAGAAGGAAGCTCCAGTGAGATAATGCAGATGATGGAGCAGTGGTACAAGTAGTGCCAGTGTGGGATATTCTGTGTCCTGGGGAAGACTGCTGAGGACAGTATTCAGTCTGTGCCCTGCTTCTTTTCCTAGGAGGTTCAGGGTTGGAATCAGACTAGTTGTTCAGTCACTCAGTTGTGTCCAACTCTTTGTGACCCCATGGACTGCAGCACGCCAGGCTTCCCTGTCTTTCACTGTTTCCCAGAACTTGCTCAAACTTATGTCCATTGAGTCAGTGATATCATCCAACCGTCTAATACTCTGTTGCCCCCTTCTCCTGCCTTCAATCTTTCCCAGCCATCAGGGTCTTTTCCAGTGAGTCGACTCTTTGTATCAAGTGGCCAAAGGATTGGAGCTTCAGCTTCAACACCAGTCCTTGCAATGAATATTCAGGGTTGATTTCCTTTAGGATTGACTGGTTTGATCTCCTTGCAGTCCAAGGGACTCAAGAGTCTTCTCCAACACCACAGTTCAAAAGCATCATTCTTTGGCACTCAGCCTTCTTTGTGGTTCAGCTCTCACATCCATACATGACTACTGTAAAAACCATAGCTTTGACTAAATGGACCTTTGTCTGCAAAGTAATGTCTCTGCTTTTTAATATGCTGTCTAGGTTTGTCATAGTTTTTCTTCCAAGGAGTCAGACCAGAGATGGAATCAATTTTTGTGGCCTTGGTAGGCATCTGTGAATGATGGGTTAGCTCCAGCTTTGTGCGGAATTAAGGGATTGCTTGCTGCTTCGGCTCTTGGTGGCTGCACTGATAAAGATTTAAGTGCCGGGGGCTGGGCAAAGCTATTGAACTTAGTAGCTTCTTGAGTCCCCACAGTCCTTATGAAGTGGGCCCCAGGTGGTTGCCATTTCTCTGCCCTAATGAAGGATGAGACTGAGATTGGCACCAGCAGCCTCTATCATCTCAGAGTAAACAGGAAATGGGGTCAAGCTGTAATCCTGATTCACTCGGGGTAAATAACTGGTTGAGAAAATGAAACCTTTAACCAGATTTTTAAGTGGTAGTTGTCTTAATAGTTACCTCAAATGAGCACATTAAGTTGGTGTTTGTCGGGACATTGATTCAGCTCTGCTGACCCAGATGATGTATTTTCTCGATACTGGCTTTGCCCAGAGGAGCTTCTATCTCTGAGAATTACTGCACTGAGACTCAGCTGAGCACTTAAATATTCTCTTATTTCACTCCTGGTTATAGTATTATAGTATTCCATTTTTTTTTTTTGGTGGCATGCAGGATCTTAGTTCCCTGACTAGCAATTGCACACAGGCCTCCTGCTGCAAAAGTGTGGAGTCTTAACAGTGGACTGCCAGGGAAATCCAGTATTCCTATTTTATAATTTGAGGATGAGTAAACTGAGATATTGAGTGTTTAAACAACAAGAGGTAGAAGTGATAGAAACTTAGATTTAGCATAAATTTGCCTGACATGAAGTTCTTGACCAAGAGGCTAGACTTTGCAACAACCCAGCTGTGCCTTGTAAGTTAACATCTTACAGAAAAAAATTGAATGAACTTTTTGGCCAACCCAGTATGTGTGAACGTGAGCACTCACTTTATGCGGGATGCCACTGCAAGAACAAGCTTCTAGACTCATGAGATGAGGCTCTAAGAGAACACCACAAAGCTATGTTTGGTCCAGTGAGTGACCAACACAGAGAAACACAACTTTGACTTCCGAGGAAGCTGAGCCTCTCCCAGGAAGATGAGCCTCTTCTGCTTTGTTTCACTGTAGATTCAGCAGCTTCACGGTTGATGCTGAGAGTTACCTGAGACTGAGACTTATGAGTTCATTTGACATGATATCTGCTCGGTGCACCTAATTAAAGAAACTGCTCTTGCACTGCTTTTATATGTTTGAAAATATCAAATTTCCTAATAGAAAAAAAAATCACAAAATTTGTGTTTGCTTCAAAACAGAACAGAGGTGCAAGTAATCTCAAAGAATTTTTTTAAATTACTGTCTTGGACTGTTTTGTCTCTTTATTCTTTCTGTGGTGAATGTGAAAGTGTTAGTTGCTCACTCATGTCTGACTCTTTTCAACCCTGTGGACTGTAGCCCACCAGGCTCCTCTCTTCATGGAATTTTCCAGCAAGAATACTGGAATGGGTTGCCATTCCTTTCTCCAGGGCATATTCCTGACCCAGGGATTGAACCCACCTCTCCTGCATTGGCAGGCAGTTTCTTTACCATCTGAGCCACCAGGGAAGCCCTCTTTTTATAGTAATGGTTTCAAATATTTATGTATTTCTGAAGGAGAGGCAGTGTAGTAACATGCCAGGGTTCAGAACACCCAATCTGGATTCCAAAAGATATTCAGTTCAGTTCAGTCGCTCAGTCGTGTCCGACTCCTTGCGACCCCATGAATCGCAGCAGGCCCGCCTCCCTGTCCATCACCAACTCCCAGAGTTCAGGATATACCAGTGGTAGATAAAGATTTTTTAAAATTAAAAGACTTTGCTAGCTAAAAAACATAGTTGAATGGGTGAGCGTAGAACAGTAGTATTCCAGTTTATAAATACTGGGATCTCAGGACTAATTTAACGATGAGAAGCCATTGTTCCTTCTTATAACTTTGAGCTAATGACAGCAACAACTAACACTATTGTGGAGCGATACTGTTTACGATGCCTTTTAACAACCAGTGTTTTTGTCTCATTTGGTTTCTAGCACCAGTAGGAGATACAGAAGCTACAACATTCATGATGCATCCATTTACTGATGTCAGTGGTGTGCATGCAAATTTTTTTTTAAGCGTGCAAAAGAAAGTCAGAAATCTGCAGTGTAATAAAAACTCATTCATTCCCTATTTCCTTCCTTCATTAAAAAAAAAAAAAACGGTCTTCCTATGACTCAAATGGAAAGTACAGGCATAGTGGCATAGCCATATGACAGATGAGTCACCCTTGAGCTTAGGTAGTCTCTCTTGATGGGTGTTTCTCACTTCTGGAGTCTCCAACGTCTAGTAGCTCTTTAATCTTTTTTCCTTACCGCTTGAATTTCTGGAAGTCTCCTGTGCTGATTATTGTATTCATGGATGCTTTTGATGCTGTTTCTGGTCACCTGGCCCTGTCATCTTTTAGATCCTCCTTGTATTTGACTTCTGTTCTTTTAGTTCTCTGCCTGCGATAGCACTGACGTCTAGAACCTCCCACAAGCTAGCCTCAGTGGCAGTGATCGGCTGTCGCTGTCAGTGATGGAGCGTCTGCTGAGCCCCAGAACCCCAGGGCTCTAAACCCTCCGACAATGCATCACTGTTGGCGCTATCTGACGTATGGAGTGACTGATGGTGGCCTACAGCCTGAGTCCCAATTAGACCACCAATATGGAGATTCGTCTGCATGTTCCACTTTTTTCTGGCCTTCTAGCCTTCAGTGTGCTTTTAAATTCTCTGCTGATTTGGACTTGGATAAAAACCTGGGGACAAGGCCCTGCATTTCTTCCATTGTTTCTGTATCATAGCCTTGGGTTTTCAGTTTGAAAGCACACAAGGAAAGTTGCTGCCTGTACTGAGTACTTTTTACAGAATTGCTTCAGTTTTAATGATGCTTCAGAACTCTCATGTTTGCCTGCCTGAAGCAGATGGATACATGACCTCCTTTTCAGTCCAGCACATGATCAACTCAGGCACTTACTGATTTTTCAGAACAGCGTGTCCCCTCCCATGTCACCCAAGTGCTTCCTTATGCAATGCCATGCTGCTCTGTTTAAAATCCCATTTGGCTTCAGAGGGTTGCCTAGAGAGGTCCTTAACTGTTTGGACTGAAATTTTAATGAGATGCTAATGATTACCAGGATCACAGTTTATTTATTTCTCTAGGACATAGATTTTTTTTTTTTTTTTTCCCCAAACTTTAAACCTTTTGTATTGGAGCAGAGCCAATTAACAATGTTGTGGTAGTTTCAGGTGAACAGCAAAGGGGCTTAGCCACACACACACATGTGTCCATTCTCCTCCAGACCTGCATCCCATCCAGGCTGGCACATAACACTGAACAGAGTTCCAAGTTCTATACAACATGTCCTTGTTGGTTATCCATTTTGAATATAGCAGTGTGTAGAATGCAAAAGTAGGAAGTCAAGAAACACCTGGAGTGACAGGCAAATTTGGCCTTGGAGTACAGAATGAAGCAGGGCAAAGGCCAATAGAGTTTTGCCAAGAGAATGCACTGGTCATAGCAAACACCCTCTTCCAACAACACAAGAGAAGACCTATACATGGACATCACCAGATGGTCAACACAGAA
>NW_011494640.1:6083658-6087784 GCF_000754665.1 Bison bison bison
GAAGACTCTATACATGGACATCACCAGATGGTCAACACAGAAATCAGATTGATTATATTCTTTGCAGCCAAAGATGGAGAAGCTCTATACAGTCAGCAAAAATAAGACCGGGAGCTGACTGTGGCTCAGATCATGAACTCCTTTTTGCCAAATTCAGACTTAAATTGAAGAAAGTAGGGAAAACCACTAGACCATTTAGGTATGACCTGAATCAAATCCCTTATGATTCTACAGTGGAAGTGAGAAATAGATTTAAGGGACTAGATCTGATAGACAGAGTGCCTGATGAACTATGGATGGAGGTTCATGACATTGTACAGGAGACAGGGATCAAGACCATCCCCATGGAAAAGAAATGCAAAAAAGCAAAATGTCTGTCTGAGGAGGCCTTACAAATAGCTGTGAAAAGAAGAATAGCAAAAAGCAAAGGAGAAAAGGAAAGATATACCCATCTGAATGCAGAGTTCCAAAGAATAGCAAGGAGAGATTAGAAAGCCTTCCTCAGCGATCAGTGCAAAGAAATAGAGGAAAACAATAGAATGGGAAAGACTAGAGATCTCTTCAAGAAAATTAGAGATACCAAGGGAACATTTCATGCAAAGATGGGCTCGATAAAGGACAGAAATGGTATGGACCTAAAAGAAGCAGAAGATATTAAGAAGAGATGGCAAGAATACACAGAAAAACTGTACAAAAACGAGCTTCATGACCAAGATAATCACGATGATGTGAACACTCACCTAGAGCTAGACATCCTGGAATGTGAAGTCAAGTGGGCCTTAGAAAGCATCACTACAAACAGAGTTAGTGGAGGTGATGGAATTCCAGTTGAGCTATTTCAAATCCTGAAAGATGATGCTGTGAAAGTGCTGCACTCAATATGCCAGCAAATTTGGAAAACTCAGCAGTGGCCACAGGACTGGAAAAGGTCAGTTTTCATTCCAATCCAAAAGAAAGGCAATGACAAAGAATGCTCAAAATACTGCACAATTGTACTCATCTCACACTCTAGTAAAGTAATGCTCAAAATTCTCTAAGCCAGGCTTCAACAATACATGAATTGTGAACTTCCAGATGTTCAAGCTGGTTTTAGAAAAGGCAGAAAAACCAGAGACCAAATTGCCAACATCCACTGGATCATTGAAAAAGCAAGAGAGTTCCAGAAAAACATCTATTTCTGCATTATTGACTATGCCAAAGCCTTTGACTGTGTGGATCACAATAAACTGTGGAAAATTCTTCAAGAAATGGGAATACCAGACCTGCTTCTTGAGAAACCTGTATGCAGGTCAGGAAGCAACAGTTAGAACTGGACATGGAACAACAGACTGGTTCCAGATAGGAAAAGGAGTACATCAAGGCTGTATATTGTCACCCTGCTTATTTAACTTATATGCAGAGTACATCATGAGAAACCCTGGGCTGGAAGAAGCACAAGCTGGAATCAAGATTGCCGGGTGAAATATCAATAACCTCAGATATGCAGATGACATCACCCTTATAGCAGAAAGTAAATAGTAACTAAAGAGCCTCTTGTTGAAAGTGAAAGAGGAGAGTGAAAAAGTTGGCTTAAAGCTCAATATTCATAAAACTAAGATCATGGCACCTGGTCCCATCACTTCATGGAAAATAGATGGGGAAATAGTGGAAACAGTGGCAGACTTTAGTTTTTTGGGCTCTGAAATCACTGCAGATGGTGATCGCAGCCATGAAATTAAAGGATGCTTACTCCTTGGAAGAAAAGTTATGATCAACCTGGATAGCTTATTAAAAAGCAGAAACATTACTTTGCCAACAAAGGTACATCTAGTCAAGGCTGTGGTTTTTCCAGTAGTCATGTATGGATGTGAGAGTTAGACTGTAAAGAAAGCTGAGCACCAAAGAACTGATGCTTTTGAACTGTGGTGTTGGAGAAGACTCTTGAGAGTCCCTTGGACTGCAAGGAGATCCAACCAGTCCATCCTAAAGGAGATTGGTCCTGGGTGTTGATTGGAAGGACTGATGTTGAAGCTGAAACTCCATTACTTTGGCCACCTGATGTGAAGAGCTGACTCATTTGAAAAGACACTGATGCTGGGAAAGATTGAAGGTGGGAGGAGAAGAGGATGACAGAGGATGAAATGGCTGGATGGTATCATGGACTCAAGGACATGAGTTTGAGTAAGCTCCGGGAGCTGGCAAGGGACAGGGAGGCCTGTAGTGCTGCAGTCCTTGGGGTCGCAAAGAGTTGGATATGACTGAGTGACCAAACTGAACTGAACTGTCCATGACCCTCCTTACCTATCCATGCTCCTTACCTATCCCTTTCCATGGACAACCATAAATTCGTTTTCTAAGTCTGTGTCTCTTTCTGTTTTGTAAGTTCATTTGTGTTATTACTTTTAGATTCCACATATAAGGGGTGTCATATTTCTCCTTCTCTGACTTACTTCACTCAGTATGACACTCTCTGTGTCCAATTATGTTGCTGCAAATGGCATTATTTCATTCTTTTTATTGGCTGAGTAATATTCCATTATGTATAGGTACTGCATCTTTTTTATCCATCCCTCTGTCAATGAACATTGAGGTTGCTGCCAAGTCTTTGCTCTTGTAAACAGTCTTACATGTGGTTTTTTGATGGTACAGATCAAAGTGAATGTCCCAGGTCTAATTCATTAGTAAAAGTGTTTCTTTTAGGTTGGATAAACCCAACTGAAAGGAAGTCTGAACTAAGGAATAGATAGAGCCTGCTGGTATGACTCCCCTTCATCCATGTTCCCCTGAAAATACCTTTCCTACCAGCTCTCTGATGCCTAAAAGTTCATGTCTGTAGTTTTATTTCTTCAAGTTAGGCACTGTTCCCACTAATTAAACCTTAGTATAAGTTAGGTACTGTTGAGTAACAAGTTCAGTTCAGTTCAATCGCTCAGTCATGTCCAACTCTTTGCAACCACATGGACCACAGCACGCCAGGTCTCCCTGTCCATCACCAACTCCTGAAGTTTACCCAAACTCATGTCCATTGAGTCGGTGATGCCATCCAACCATCTCATCCTCGGTCGTCCCCTTCTCCTCCTGCCTTCAATCTTTCCCAGCATCAGAGTCTTTACAAATGAGTCAGCTGTTTGCATCAGGTGGCCAAACTATTGGAGTTTCAGCTTCAACATCAGTCCTTCCAATGAACACTCAGGACTGATCTTCAGAAAGGACTGGTTGGATCTCCTTGCAGTCCAAGGGACTCTCAAAACTCTTCTCCAGCACCACAGTTCAAAAGCATCAATTCTTCGGCGCTCAGCTTTCTTCACAGTCCAACTCTCACATCCATACATGACCACTGGAAAAACCATAGCCTTGACTAGACGGACCTTTGTTGGCGAAGTAATGTTTCTGCTTTTCAATATGTTGTCTACCACTCCAAAAACTTGATAGTTCAGTGCAACATTTATGCTTATAATTCTGTGGTTGATAATTTGGGCAGGCTTAACTAGGATGTCTCCGATGCAATGAACATGAACTTGGGCAAACTCCAGAAGATGGTGAGGGACAGGGGGGCCTCGCATGCTTCAGTCCATAGGGTCACAAAGAGTTAGGCACAGCTGGCCGACTGAATAACAACAACTAGGATATGTCTTCTCTGCTCCATGTGGTTGCAGATGTATTCACTTCTGCTTTTGTGGTCATCTGGCAGATCAGCTGGACTTCGCCGGTCCTGGACAACATCACTCACATGTCTGGCAGCTGGCTGGAGTGATGGCAGCAGCCAGGCTACACATTTCTCATCACCCAGCAGACCAGTCTGGACCTTTTCACATGGCAGTTTGGCATTTGGGTTCCCAAAGCTGCAAGCAACGACAAAGCCCACTGCACACTTTTTCTTTTTTTTAACTTTCTGTTTTGTATTGCAGTTTAGCTGATTAATACTGTCATGATAGTTTCAGGTGGACAGTAAAGGGACTCAGACATGCACATACATGTATCCATTCTCCCCCAAATGCCCCTTCCCTCCAGGCTACCACATAACATTGAGCAGAGAGTTACCTGTGCTATAAATAGGTTCTTGTTGGTTATTCATTTTATTTTATTTTATGTTTTTAATTTTATTTTATTTTTAAACTTTACATAATTGTATTAGTTTTGCATTTTT
>NW_011494640.1:6087936-6100220 GCF_000754665.1 Bison bison bison
GCAATGAAGTTTGTTACCTAAGTTTGTGAGTCTTTTTCTGGTTTTGTAAATAAGTTCATTTGTAGCCTTTCTTTTTAGGTTCTGCCTATAAGGGATGTCATAGATATTCCTCCTTCTCTGTCTGACTGACTTTACTCCGTATGACACTCTCTAGGTCCATTTGCTGCTGCTGCTGCTGCTGCTAAGTTGCTTCAGTCGTGTCCAACTTTGTGCCACCCCATAGATGGCAGCCCACCAGGCTCCGCTGTCCCTGGAATTCTCCAGGCAAGAACACTGGAGTGGGTAGCCATTTCCTTCTCCAATGCATGAAAGTGAAAAGTGAAAGTGAAGTCACTCAGTCGTGTCCGACTCTTTTTGACCCCATGGACTGCAGCCTACCAGGCTCCTCCAGCCATGGGATTTTCCAGGCAAGAGTACTGGAGTGGGGCGCCACTGCCTTCTCCACTAGGTCCATTTATGTTGCTGCAAATGGTATTATCTCATTCTTTTTAATGGCTGAATAATATTCTATTACATATGTGTACAGTATCTTCTTTATCCGTTTCTCTTTCCGTGGACATCTAGGTTGCTTCCATGTCTTGGCTGTTGTAAGTAGTGCTGCAGTGAACGTTGGGCCTCATGTTTCCTTTTGGACTATATTTTTCTCAGGTCATATGCTCAACTGTGGAATTGCAGGGTGAGATTCTTTTTCTGTTATGTTTGCTAATGTCTGATTGGCACAAGCAAATCACAGGACCAAGCCCATAGACTTGATTTTGTGGTGGGAGAAGCTAAAAAGAATTTGTAGCTTTTGTTGTTGTTGTTGCAATCTACCACAGTCTTAACCTACAGATGTGACAAATGTGAATGAGTCATATATATGTGTGTTGTGTGCACACGAGTGGGGCTTCCCAGGTAGCACTAGTGGTAAAGAACCTGCCTGCCAAGTGATGTTAGAGTTAGGACTTCAGCTACTTCATGGAGAAGGTTAATCACCCGAACTGTACCTCAAGGCAACTGGATTACAAAGAACATTTCAAAATGTGAATGGTTTCGATTCCTGGGTCAGGAAGATCCCCTGGAGCAGGGCATGGCCACCCACTGTAGTATTCTTGCCTAGAGAATCCCATGGACAGAGGATCCTGGAGGGTTATGGTCCATGGGGTCCCAAAGAGTCGGACATGACTGAAACGACTTAGCACACATATATATGTGTGTGTTTATATATATAAATGTGTGCACGTGTGTGTGTATGTAATGCTGATTTGAAGAGAAGGAAGGTAGAGAAACAAAACCAGTATGTAGTCACTGATTGCTTATAGCACAGTTAAGGCCCCACTGCATTTGCCTACTCATTGATAAGGAATGTCTAGGAGACAACTTCTTTTCTTCACAATTCTGTGTAAATTGAGCTTTATTCCTGCTTTACTGCAACAAAGTTTCATTTTCCACTTTAGTTATTAATGTACATATTCTTCTAGTCTCTTAAGACACCAAATAAAACCCACACTTTTGATGTTCCACTGCTTTATCACTTCCTAAATGAATAAATGCCTTATTATTAGGCATCCTTAACATTCATTCAGTAGAGGTGTTAGGAATAGGATTAGGATTTACTGAAATCATTGAGTTCTGACTCCAATTTATTTCCATTTAAAAATGTTTTTTGTAATCTAGTTGCCTTGAGATACAGTTTGGGGGATTAATCTCCATGAAGTTCCTTAGCTGAAGTCCTTACTCTGAGAGTCAGCTTCAGCCCTTATGAGTTTACAGCCCTTGGGGATGGCCGCCAAGTGGGAGGGAGGTGTGTGCTTCTAAAAATATTCTTGAATGACTATGATGCATCTCCATAGAGTTTAACAATCTTTAGTATTCAGCATGTTTACTTGAGAATGACAGTGACTAATGGGAAGTTAGAGGACTGTATCTTTGCATTGTCTCTTTGAATGTCCCCAGTGATATGGGAGTGAAAGTAAGTATACCCAGCAGGGACAATATCTACATTCTGCATTGCAGAGTCCAAGCACTGGAATTTTCTTGAAAAGTCCCAATCACAAGTTTTGTCTTCCATCACACAAACACGTTGGTACCAAGCGGTATTTCCATGAAACTGCGTTTTCTCACTAGAAATGGCACAACTTTGTCAGATCACATTCCCCAATTTTTGGTTCATGAAAATCATGGTAGATGGCCATTTCCTTAAAAATTTTAAATTAAAAATTGTTTTAGCTTTATTGAAATTTACCTGATATGTAGAAGGCAATGGCACCCCACTCCAGTACTCTTGCCTGGAAAATCCCATGGATGGAGGAGCCTGGTAGGCTGCAGTCCATGGGGTCGCTAAGAGTCAGACACGACTGAGTGACTTCACTTTCAGTTTTCACTTTCATGCATTGGAGAAGGAAATGGCAACCCACTCCAGTGTTCTTGCCTGGAGAATCCAAGGGACAGGGGAGCCTGGTGGGCTGCCGTCGATGGGGTCCCACGGAGTCAGACACGACTGAAGCGACTTAGCAGTAGCAACGTGTTTAAGGTGTACAGCATGCGGATGAGCTGCATGTGTGTATTGCAGGACCACCAGAGTGTCAGGTAACACCTCTCTAATTACTGTTTCTTTATTTGTGGTGAGAACATTTAAGGTCTACACTCTCAGCAGCTTTGAGGTGTATGCTGCTGCTGCTGCTAAGTCGCTTCAGTAGTGTCCGACTCTGTGTGAACCCATAGACGGCAGCCCACCAGGCTCCCCTGTCCCTGGGATTCTCCAGGCAAGAACACTGGAGTGGGTTGCCATTTCCCTCTCCAACGCATGAAAGTGAAAAGTGAAAGTGAAGTCACTCAGTCATGTCCGACTCCTAGCGACCCTATGGACTGCAACCCACCAGGCTCCTTGGTCAGGCAAGAGTACTGGAGTGGGGTGCCATTGCCTTCTCCGTTGAGGTGTATAGTATAGTATTATTAACTCTAATCGCCATGCTACACATTGTTGTCATTGTTCAGTCGCTCAGTCGTATCCGACTCTTTGCACCCTGTGGACTGCAGCACGCCAGGCTTCCTTGTCCTTCACTATCTCCCAGAGTTTACTTAAACTCATGTCCACTGAGTCAGTGATGCCATCCAACCATCTCATCCTCTGTCATCCCATTCTCCTCCTGCCTTCAATCTTTCCCAGCATCAGGGTCTTTTCCAATGAGTCAGCTCTTTGTATCAGGTGGCCAAAGGATTGGAGCTTCAGCCTCAGAATCAGTCTCTCCGGTGAGTATTCAGGGTTGATTTCCTTTAGCATTGACTGGTCTGATCTCCTTGTAGTCCAAGGGACTCTCAAGAGTCTTCTCCAACACCACAGTTCAAAAGCATCAATTCTTTGGCGCTCAGCTATACATTAGGTGCTCAGATGTTTCCATCTTATAAATGGAAGTTTATACCCTTGGACCAGTCTCTTCCAATTTCCCTCACCCCCAGCCCCTGGCAACCACCATTCTCCTCTCTGTTTCTATGAGTTCATCTGCCATTTTCTGATAGTGTTCTTTTCAGCTAAAATGTTTTTCCCATGGGTTAAGGAAGCTGCAACAGCAGATTTAAGAAAAAATTGTGCTCACTAAACTGAATTTAGACTTCTTCTCCTTCTGAATAGGTATGTGACTCCTAGTCACACAGTGAGAAATCATAAATGTTTGCAACATCCTTATTGCCTTCCCTTATTTTGGTCTTCCTTTTCAAATGTGGCATCTGCTGTTGGTTTGGGATTTCTTTGCACTGCTTTCTTCCCTGAAGCAAAAGAGTGACACTCCGCAAAGGAGTGTCATTTCGCTTAGTCCCCACGTCTAAGGCTGGTAGGTTATCTGACTGCACGTTTCCCTGTCGGTTTGTTTGTATGCCTGTCACTGGTGCGTGTTCTGACTGTGTGTTTTGTGGTCGGTTTACTGACATGCTGAGGGGACGCCAAGGCTATTACAAAGCATTGCTCTGCTGTATCTAGCCGCACATTTTTGAGAATTAGAAGTTGGTGGGAGATGGGTACCTTGCTATTCTGAAACTCAGGGATTCTCAAAACTTAAGTGTGTGATCAGAATCAGGTAGAAGGCTTATTTAGATCTCAGATTTCTGGGCCCTACCTGCAGAGTTTCTGATTCAGCAAGTCTAAGGTGGGACCTGAAAACCTGCATTTCTAACAAGTTCCCAGGTGCTGATGCTGCTGGTCTGGGGACCATACTGTGTGTGATGAACACAGATACAAGTCCCCATGAGGGCAAACAGCTCAAGAGAATATATTGTGATCACTGGGTGGGTAGCAAGTTAAAATCAATTTTAACCAATAGTTTATAAAATAAATGAAAAGAAATGAAACATTTAAAGAATTTTCCTGTACTTTCAGTTCAGTTCAGTAGCTCAGTCATGTCCGACTCTTTGCAACCGCATGGACTGCAGCATGCCAGGCCTCCCTGTCCATCATCAACTCCCGGAATTTACTCAAACTCATGTCCATTGAGTCGGTGATGCCATCCAACCATCTCATCCTCTATTGTCCCTTCTCCTCCTGCCTTCAATCTTTCCCAGCATCAGGGTCTTTTCAAATGAGTCAGTTCTTCCCATCAGGTGGCCAAGCTGTTGGAGTTCCAGCTTCAGCATCAGTCCTTCCAAAGAATATTCAGGACTGATTTCCTTTAGGATGGACTGGTTGGATCTCCTTGCAGTCCAAGGGACTCTTTTAAGAGTCTTCTCCAACACCACAGTTCAAAAGCATCAATTCTTTGGCGCTCAGCTTTCTTCACAGTCCAACTCTCACATCCATACGTGACCACTGGAAAAACTGTAGCCTTGACTAGATGGACCTTTGTTGGCAAAGTAATGTCTCTGCTTTTTAACATGCTGTCTGGGTTGGTCATGACTTTAGCCTTTTAAAATTCCCCTTGGTTCACATACATACTTGTTCACATACATATTTGCATGAGAATAGTCATCTAGGTTTTATTTTCTCTCCAAAGTGCCTATTAGAACCTTGATCTTTGATTTTGCCCTGCCACCTATCTGTTGTCTGTGCTGGGCCCCACATCCAGCTTGGTGTGTTTGTTTTATACTGAAAACCTCTAGAACCTGAAGGTTTTATGCCTACCTTTTCTTGTCCAAATCTCCTTATCGTCACCTCAACTACAAACCAAGTTATTTTACGTGTATTTATAAACATCCTAGATGATCAATTGAAGTTATGAGATTATCCCATTCAAATACTTTACTTACTGTTCATAGTTAAATACACATACGACAATTATCTTTAAAATGAAGTTGAAGATACTCTCTTGTCGTTATACTTAATCTTGAACCCTGGAGCTTTGTCATGGTGTTACAAGCATTTGAATTTTTTTAAAAATAATTTTTATAGAGAATCACTAAGAAAAATAGACCGCTTTATCATGGATGGTTTTAACTGTAGCTACTGTATGTTTGGGCTTCCCAGGAAGCACTAGTGGTAAACAAGCTGCCTGCCAGTGTAGGTGACACAGGAGACCTGGATTCTATCCCTGGGTTGGGAAGATCCCCTGGAGAAGGGTATGGAAACCCACTCCAGTATTCTTGCCTGGAGAATCCCATGGACAGAGGAGCCTGGCAGGCTGCAGTCCATGGGGTGGCAAAGAGTTGGACACAACTGAGAGACTTAGCATGCACACACACACTGTATGCTTAGAGGATGTATCGATGCATTTGTAAACTATAAAAGAAATAGATGAATATTAAAATTTATTATTAAGGGAAACAGTATTTCTTCTTTAAAAATTTGCTTCCTTTCATGCATACATCTCCCTTTTGTAAAACATATCTTTACATCGCTCCCTTTTTGTTAAAATCCTTGGTGACATTTTTTTCGGTTTAGCTGATATAGATCATAGGTAAAATCCACCCTCTAGTGGCCAAAAGCATCATGAAAAAAAAAAAAAAAAGACTTTTATAAGACTGGACTAAAAAGTTAGGAAGAGATTGATTTTTTTTCATGTGACTAGTTTGTGACCTAATTCTGAAGGCAGATTCAAGAAGAAGCTTCTAGAAATGTTTAGATCCACATGGTTAAAATAATTCCCAAGATAACGGACAATTTTAAGATTCAAATGCCTTTAGATTTGCAAGTGCTTCTGTTTAAGTGTGTTCATTGCTGAGTTCTCTGGACTTCTGAGGCCCTTCATAAGTCCCAAGTCAGCTGTATCACCTAAAATACGTTCTTTCATTTGTTCTTAAATAGTTTTCAAAGGAGAATGCTAACTATTGATTTTTGTAAGGACTAACTCAGAGTAGTGGTTGTTTGCTTTTCTGTCATATACTTACCAATTATGTTTATAACTTTTTAATAATTTTTATTGGAGTACAGTTGCTTTACAATTATGTGTTAGTTTCTATTGTACAGCCAAGTGAATCAGTTATACTTATATTCCCTCTCTTTTGGATTTCTGTTCGATTTGGGTCACCGCATAGCGTTGAGTAGAGGTCCCTGGGCTGTACAATGGGTTCTCACTGTTGTCTGTTTTATACATAGCAGTGTGTATATGTCAATCCCAATCTCCCAATTCATCCCTTCCTCCCTTTCCCCCTTGGTATCCATATGTGATGGCTGATCCTTACGTCTTAAAAAGTCTCCTCTTCTAATAAGACTGAATTTCCCCCTCTATACACTACGATAATTGCCCCCACCTCCTTCGCTTCCACCTAAAAAGTACCTTTAATAAAGTCAGTCTTTTCCTAATATGACAAGTACCCTTGCTGTCCAGTCACAGTTGTCATTTCCCCTGGTTATTGGCCACCTGTCTTGGAGTTGTGATTCTACCCAGAAAATACCTATAAAGTGTCTATCATATTATCCCTTTGCATTACACAAGTATTGGTAACATATTTCCATTATGGAAAATTAGAAAACATGAGCATGCATATCTGAAATATAAAAAAGAATCCCCTCAGTTTCACTGCCTAACAAAACCCACTGTCAATTTGGGAATACATTTTTTATTGTATTTGTACAAATCAGGCATTTGTAAAGAAAAGAACCACTTTTTGTATTTCTGTGTCAAAGGTTATTTTGCTCGATGATGCCACTTTCCTGGCAAATTCAACTCACCCACTGTGACTCAGCACCTCCTGTCTTCACCCACCTGTGTGCCGAGGACATGAGATCAGACAGTTGTTAAAGGGAAAACACAGTTGGGATCAAAGATTGAGCAGAGTTTCAGAGTGTGACTGCCAAGCAGGACACTGGATCCAGCACAGAGGGTAATCTCAGGGGTGAGGCTGAAGAAAGGGAAAAGAGGAGGTCTTCTAAAAGCCAAATATAAACAAACTGGGTCTCATATGTGGGAAAATTCAGGCATTTGAGCTCCTGATTGGTGAAAACTGGGCTTCCCTGCTGACCTAGCTGGTAAAGAATCCGCCTGCAGTGTGGGAGACCTGGGTTCGATCCCTGGATTGGGAAGATCCCCTGGAGAAGGGAATGGCTTACCTTCTCCAGTATTCTGGCCAGGAGAACTCCATGGACTGTATAGTCCATGGGGTCACCAAGAGTCAGACACAACGGAGCAACTTTCACTTTGACTTTTGGTGGGAGCTGGGCTCATCAATCATGAGAGTGCAGGGCTGATGCTACTGGTGTTTTTCCAGGAAGTGGTCTTTGCCGCGCATGTGAAGCGGTGACTCGGGGTAATCAAGCTTATACTGACTAGGGTCCTTCACCTTCCCCCATCAATAGAAATTGACTAGAGGTCAGACAGGAAATTCATGCAAGTCTTAATTGGGGCCCCTGCTGTAGTTGGGGTAGCAAGAACAAACATCCCATCCCCTATCCCTACCCTGCTCCTGTTAATGGGGTTCTGTTGTATTTGAACATGCCTAGAATAGAAGCTGGTCCATAGAAAGCGACTCAGTAACTGTCAGTTCCTCAATTCCTTCTTAAAGGTTTTGTAACATCTCTGGGTAAAACAAGCCAGCAATCTAGGCTCATCCTCAACCTCTCCCTCTTTCTCATTCTTCACATGATATTCATTACCAAATATTGTTGTTTTACTTTCAAAACTACATGTTTTCTTTCTTTCTTTTTTTGACTGTGCTGTGCCACTTGTGAGATCTTAGTTCCCCGACCAGGGATCAAACCTGTGTCCTCTGTGTTGGAAGCACAGAATCTTAACCACTGGACTACCAGAGTTAGAAAGTCCCTGTTTTACTTTTTAAATGGCTCTTGACATTCATTCTCTAGCTGGTGCTGCCACCGCCCTCATTCCAGCCATGTTTTTCTGGGGACTACAGAAATAACCTCTTACTTGGTTTCTCAACCTACATTCTTGCAGGTCTCTCCATTTTCCAAAAGGTGACTGGAGTAATCGTTCTGAAATGCAAATCGGATTTTGTCATTTAACACCACTCAACCCAACACACACATACACATATATGCTCACTCACTCCCACTCACACACTTCATTAGAGGTCCTACCTGATCTGGAACCTGCCTGCCTCTTGTTTCTTCTTTGCCCGCCTCTTGTTTCTTCTCTGCCCTTTGCTCTTCAGTGGGTTTTTCCCATCTTCAGAAGGAGCCCCGAGCCATGCTCCCTGTACTATGGGACTTGCACACACACAGGTTGCCTCCTTGAATTTCTCATCACCCCTCCCACCTCACTGATGTGACACACCCCTGACCTCTCAGCCTGCTTTCTCTTCCTCAGAGGGCAGCCCCCTGGAGCTCAGCCAAGGTCAGCTCTGCTGTTCTTCTTCCTCCTGGCATCCTAAGCCCCTCACTGTTTACACTCACTCAATTATTTTACATGTATTCAGATTCCTGTTTGGTGTCTTTCCCCTTTAAATGACCCTGGTAGAGAGAGATTGTCTGTTTTTACCAAGTCACAGAGCCCTGGCACATAGTAGGCATTTAATAACTATTTCTTGAATTAAAGAATGAATTGATGGAGGAGACAAGAGCCTCAGAGAATCACTGACCTTCACCACATGCCTGCTAAAGGCAGAAGGCCTTTGCAGTGATGGAGAATATAGACTCACCACATGAACAGTCAGGAAATGACTCACAGCTCGCTTTTGATTATCCATTCTTTCAGAAGACGGGGAAGGAGGTGGAAATTTGTAGATGGCTCAATAACATAAATACTAGGGAGGCTGGTGAATCTTAACACTTCAACTTAGCCTGTATCGTCCTTTCCAATTGAATGTTTGTATCAGTAAGAACCACAACGATGGAAATATTGACTGATCTGCATCTTTTCACATCAATTTTCTGTCTGGCCCAGGAGCCCCTAGCAATGAAAGGGTAAGAAATTAAGGTGTATAAGAAAGAAGCAACATCAGCACCACTGATCTCCACAGCCAACTAATGCTCTGTATTTACTTATTCAGCTTCCTGCATGTTCACTGATATTTTCTTGTGTGTGTGTGTGTGTACCAGGAGCATAATTACTCCATGGAGATCTGTAAAATAGCAATACCGCAGGTCTGTTTAGATTCAGAACAGAGCATTTCACCTTTTGATAGGATTAGTGCAAGCAGAGAGTCTTGCCTATGTTTTTCTGTTTTCAAGATTCCTACTGCGAATATACCAGCAAAGAGAGAGAGAATCACACACACACATACACATGGGCACACACGCAGTTTCCCTTGAAACAAAGTTCTCAGTGAAGTGAATGCATTGCCTGACCCAACGCAGTGCCGAGGGGCTGACTCTATGACAATGAATGAGTTTAGCCACAATTTGAAAGCTCACAGACAGTCATCTTAAAAGAATAGGATTATTGTTTTCTTTGCCCACATCTTTAACTACTATGGGTGAGATGTTTGGAAATTTGATCTCCTGGGGACTGGCCTAGACTTGAATCAGGGGGCGTTGGGTTTTCACATTTTCTCTGTTCCATCTGAAATGCAGAGGAGACAGCCTTTGAATCCAACACGACACCCCTAAAGAGAGGAATCTCTCCCTGTCTCTCTGCTCACTTTGGCCTGCTGCTGCTAAGTCGCTTCAGTCATGTCTGACTCTGTGCAACCCCATAGACGGCAGCCCACCAGGCTCCCCCGTCCCTCGGATTCTCCAGGCAAGAACACTGGAGTGGGTTGCCATTTCCTTCTCCAGTGCATGAAAGTGAAAAGTGAAAGGGAAGTCGCTCAGGTCTGAGCTGAAAGCAAAACAAAAAAATCAAACAAAAACCCCCCAGACACTTCAAATTCACTCTGACCTTGAGCTTGGCCTGAACCAGCGGGGACCAGGGATGCTAGGAGGTGAAGGGATCAGCCTGGCATCTCTTAAGTCTCCTGTGTTGGCAGACAGGTTCTTTACCACTAGCGTCACCTGGAAAGCCCCTGTTGTTGTTCCTTTTCCCATATAATTTTTTTAAGTTGATATGTTATATTTTTGTTTTTATTCAGTTCAAGCCATTTTATTTCATTTTCTTTCTTTCTTTTTTTTTTTTTTTTTGCTGTGTGGCATGTGGGATCTTAGTTCCCTGACCAGGGATCTGACCTGAATCCCCAGCAGTGAAATTTGTGGAGACTTAACCACTGGACCGCCAGGGAAGTCCTTGTACTAGACCACCAGGGAGGTCCTCGCCCGAGAGCTTTGAAGGTCCAGTTAGCCTTCTTTTTCCTGAGGGAGCAGGAGGCACAGATAGCTCTCCAGGGATGATACAAAGGGAGGAGTGGTTGCAACTTGTTACACAAAGTGTGAAACCATCTGGTTACAACTGGACTCAAATAGTCTCGGATTTTTCCAAGTGGGATGTCCTGGGCAGTGGGGGTGGGAGGCAAAGAGCTCTAGAGGAAACGCAGTGTGGGACCAGGAGCCTGTCCCCTGCTGGTAGGAAGATTCTGTTTTGGGATGGTGAGGAGAGAGAAGACAAAGAAAAGGTGGCAGAGGGCTTTCAGTGGGGAGAGTGGGAAGCAAGCACCTCTTAAAAACCTGGAGGCAGCCGTCGTGTCTGTACAGTTCAGACCTGGGGGGTGGAATCTGGTTCACTGTGCCTTCGCTGAGTCAGTTGATCCTGGTGGACCTCGGTCTTCTCAGGAAGACACAGAGGAGTCCCACCCCACCAGCAGAACATTTGACAGGATTCTCGGCAGCCTAATAATCACCAGGCGGGGATCCCCGTCGTCTCTCCTCTCTTTATCCCATCGGGTCTAGCATGTCTCCAGCCCAGTGAACGGAGTGCCTGTTCGCGTCACGCTTCACAGAGTCACCCCACCGACTGGTATTAACTTAGATCCACGATTGCAAGCTGACCACGTGATTCTGCCTCCCACTCTTTTTTCTTGATGAATTCACTCTTACTCTGCCCAACCAGAGTTTCAAACCTGCACATCTTTAAAACTCCTTAAGTTGCAGTCATGTTATAAAGAAGATCTAGGACAGTGGTTCTCCAAAGGGGTTTTTTTGTTCTCTGGGAGACAGACGGCAGTATCTGGAGATGTTTGTTGTTTGTCACAAGGAGGGAGAGAAGGGTGATGCTGCGGGAATCTGGTGGGAGAATTCTGAGGCCAGAGAGGCTGCTCAGCATTGTATGGAGCTCCCGATAGTAGTGACCTCGTCCAAAATGTCGATAGTGTCACAGTTAAGAAATCCTGATTCTGGGTGTCATAGACTGAAGTGTCCCCTCCCTCTTTTGTAAGTGGAAACCCTAGTCCCCCAGTATAACTGTGTTCAGAGACAGGGCCTTTAAAGAGGTAATTAAGGTTCTATGAGGTTATCAGAACAGGGCTCCAATCCGCTATGACTGGTGTCATCTGACCATATAAGATGGGGACGAGACATGGAGAGGTGTGGCCATGGAGGAAAGGTCACTCGAGGACACAGTGAGAAAGCAGTGTCTGCAAGGCAAGGAGAGCGGCCTCAGGAGACACCAAACTTGCTGACACCTTGATCTAGGACTTCCTGCCTCCAGCACTCTGACAGAAGACATTTCTGTTGTTTAAGTCACCCAGTCTGTGTTCTTGTACTATGGCTGCCCTATACACTGTAATTTACTTTTTGCAACAACCTAGGAAAGTAGGCAGATCACATAGCATTGAGCGGGTGGCCTTAGAGTGAGTTTCTGTACCTCTCTGACTCTTCATCCCTCATCTTTCAGCTGGGACTCGTCATGCTCATCATTTGGGATGTCATGAGGTTTAAACAGTTAACACAGGTAAAGGGTCAGTAAGGAAGCAGAGGCCACTCACGTGCTACTGGACAAAAACCCCTTGTGGGTGGAGACCTTGCCATTTAGTTGTGTGGTGACAGCATCTGGAAGTTTCTGGCATATCACAGGCACATCTTAGATGTGTGTTGATTTTTTAAAATTTATTTATTT
>NW_011494640.1:6100320-6130060 GCF_000754665.1 Bison bison bison
TCTCGTTTCATACATGATATTTTACATGTTTCAATGCCATTCTCCCAAATCTTCCCACCCTCTCCCTCTCCCACAGAGTCCATAAGACTGTTCTATACATCAGTGTCTCTTTTGCTGTCTCGTACACAGGGTTATTGTTACCCTCTTTCTAAATTCCATATATATGCGTTAGTATACTGTATTGGTGTTTTTCCTTCTGACTTACTTCACTCTGTATAATAGACTCCAGTTTCATCCACCTCATTAGAACTGATTCAAATGTATTCTTTTTAATGGCTGAGTAATACTCCATTGTGTATATGTACCATAGCTTTCTTATCCATTCATCTGCTGATGGACATCTAGGTTGCTTCCATGTCCTGGCTATTATAAACAGTGCTGTGATTTTTTTTTTTAATTGGGTATAATTGCTTTACAATATTGTATTGGTTTCCACGGTACAATGAAGTGAATCAGCTATTGTTATTCAGTCGCTAAGTCTCATCTGGCTGTGCATTTCCATGGACTTAGTACACCAGGCTCCTTGTCCTTTGGTATCTCCTGGAGTTTGCTCAAACTCCTGTCCATTGAGTCAGTGATGCTACCTAATCCTCTCATCCTTTTGCCATCCTCTTCTCCTTCTGCCCTCAATCTTTCCCAGCATCAGGGTCTTTTCCAGTAAGTTGGCTCTTCGCATCAGGTGGCCAAAGTATTGGAGCTTCAGCTTCAGCATCAGTCCTTCTGATGACTATTCAGGATTGATTTCCTTTAGAATTGACTGGTTTGATCTCCTTGCAGTCCAAAGGACTGTTAAGAGTCTTCTTCACAGTTTGAAAGCATCAGTTTTTAGGCATTCAGCCTTCTTTATGGTCCAACTCTCACATCCGTACATGACTCCTGGAAAAACCATTATCAGCTACATGTATGCATACATCTCTTCCCTATTGAACCTCCCTTCCACCACCCCCATCCCACTCATCTAGGTGATCACAGAGTGCTGTGCTATACAGCAAGTTCCCACTAGCTGTCTCTTTTACACATGGTAATGTGTGTATGTCAATCCTTATGTTGATTTAATCAATGGCATTTTAGGTCCCCATTTAAAAGCTGTTTTTTAAGCTTTCTTTCTGTACCAGATCCTGCAGGCATAGCTGTGAACTCTGCCATCACAGCCTCTACCTTCAAACTTATATTCCAGTGGAGGAAAAGAAATAGCAATTGACAAAAAACAAGGTTAATACGATTTCAGATAATTGGACGTATTCTGATGGATATCAGTTGAGTGTTGTAATGAGGAATTGGCGGGGGACGCTGCTTTGGATAGTGTTTTGAAAAATTATCCAAAGAAGCGATTTTTACTCTGTTTTTTTTGTTTGTTTGTTTGCTGATATAGGTGTGTTTTATTGGTGACATAAATTCTTTAAGAGATATTGCTCTTATGAAGTGATATTCCAAAATGGGGAATAACTGTTAGTACAATCTTCTCTTGATTTATCTACTGTATCTATCTGTCTATATATATGTACACACACACACACACACATATATATATATATACTGGTATAATACATTCCAGGAAAACTCAGTATCTCTTAAAAAACCATCGTACATGTAAAGCAGTCAGATTCTAGGCCTTTAAAGCTGTAAACAGGGTTTTCACCTATGGGAATGTCCAGTGGGATGGTCTAAAGTTGTGAAGGGTGCCAGACCACCACTGGCTGTGCAGGAGAATCCCAGATATTTCAAGGTGTTTAGTCAAATTCTTATCAGTGGCTCAGATGGTAAAAAAAAAAAAAAATCTGCCTGCAGTGTGGGAGACCCAGGTTCAATCCCTGGAGAAGGGAATGACAACCCACTTCAGTATTCTTGCCGGGAGAACTCCATGGACAGAGGAGCCTGGTAGGCTACAGTCCATGGGGTCACAAAGAGTCAGACATGACTGAGTGACTAAAACTTTCATGTTCACTTTTGATCAAATTCTAGTAAAACCCTACAGTCATTGTGATAAACAGTACCTCCCACTCCCCAATTTCCAAAATAGCTTCTAAAAGGCAATATGGCCCCCGTTGTGAGCCAGAGTTTTGAGGGTCTGCAGTGGCCTCCTGATCTCCTAGCCAGTTGTTATTCTTGCTCTTGGGGTCTTTGACATTGTTAACCAACCCTCCCTGGCTCCCAATTCTCTCTTGGCTTCCATGCCCACACCCCTTGGGGTTTTCCCCTCTTCTTCCCCCATCTCTTCTCATCTCTCTTTAGCTTCTTGCTCTCCACCTGCCCATCCATGTAGATACAACCTTGATCTCTTCTTTTTTCCTCTTCATGTTCTTCTTTGATGAAAACTTGAACACATCTTCCTGGCATCTTGCACCCAAAGTGCTGTTCTTATGCTTTTTTTGGCTGATTTCCCCAACTGCCACGTGGACCTGGTTAAGTGAGCTCTGAGTTAAACATGTCCAGAATTCAACTGGTCAACTTCCTCTAAAACTTCTTATTGCTTTTGTCATAACTGTTGCGTTCAGAGCAACATCATCCACTCACACATCCTAGACATGGCAGCTGTCTTAACCTCTCTTTGTCACTCCCACATCCAGTTGGTTAATCTGTTTTCTCAAGTCTCAGGGAGTGATTGGAACTGAATATTCTGGATCAAGTCCTGCAAAGATCAGATCACTGGGTATGAAAAACAGTGCCCCGGAAGAGGCTACTCTTATCCCACCCTTCTGATCTTCAATTTTATTTTATTTTAAATTCTGCACTAACCTAATTGTTCTAGACCTTGGGCATACTGCCCTGAGCTAATTTGTTTGCCCGAATTAATTACCAGCAGAGGGTGGCAGTCTCATTTTCATAGAATCCTTCTGTTTTGGAAGAGATGCCTTTTTCTTCAAACAGTCCGATTTAGGTACTTTGACAGTGCAACGGGTGTCTTGACATTTCCATAAAGACTTTTAAATGTTACCTTCTCTAAAGAAACAGTTTTAGAATGTGAAATCTTTATTTTTTTTTCCCCCAAGGAAGAAAAACATCACCAGCTTAATTATCTCTGTAAAATAACTTCCTCATTTGCTCTTCATGTTGCTAGTGGAAAAAGATGATGATACTGTTTTCAAAAAACAAAAACAATTCTGGAGGATTTCAAGAAATTTTCTTTTGATTTTCACCTGTATAAATAATACCACAATTCAGAGGTCAAAGATGCTTGTAGGATTATCTGTTATCCTTGCAAGTTGATTTTTGAAAGATCTGCTGGAAGGGCAAATACGAGCAGAAAGATGCTGCTGGTGGTCGTTACTCCACACTGAGAAGAAGGCAAAAGAGACAACTCTTTAGATGTGTAAGTTCTAAAAACTGTGATAAAAAATCAGATACTATGAAATCTATCCTATTAAACAGAACTTTAAGTGCCCAGTGCAGTATTGTTACCTACATACTCATTGTATAGCAGAGTTCTGGAACATTTTCATTTTGCATAACTGAAACTCTATATCCTTTCCGCTGCAACTCCCTGTTTCCCCTCTCCTCCACCCCAGCAACTATCATTCTCTTCTACCCCTTTGAGTCTGACTACTTTAGATTCCACATTTGAGTGGAATCATGAAGGGTTTTTCCTTCTGTGACTGGTTTATTCTACTTAGCACATGGCCTCATGGTTCATCCATGTTGTAACATATGACAGGATTTCCTTCTTTTTCAAGACTGGATAGTATTTCGCTGTATGTATATATGGGGTCACATTTCCTGTAACCATTCACTTGTTGATGCACATTTAGGTTGTTTCTGCCTCTCGGCTATCGTGAAGCATGCCACACTGAACATGGCAATGCAAATGTATCTGCAAGATCTTATTTTCAACTCTTCTGAATAAATAACTAGAAGTGAAGTTATAGATATATGGTAATTCTATTTTTCATCTTTGAGGAATCTCTGTATTTTTTGTTTTATATAGCAACTGCAGTCTTTTACATTCCCACTAACAGTGTATGAGAGTTCCCATTTTTCCGCATCCTTGACAACACTTATTTTCTGTTTTGCTTTGTTTTCTCATGGCCAGCTTAACTGGGATGAGGTGATACTTCTTTTGATTTCCACTTCCCCGATGATTAGTGATGTTGAACACTTTTTTGTATACCTGTTGGCCATGTATCTTACACAGTTCACCAAAAACAACACAAACTGAATTAAAGACTTAAACCTAAGAACCCAAAACTATAAAACTCCTGAAAGAAAACTTAGGGGAAAACCTTCATAAAATTGATCTTGGCATTGATTTTTGGATATGAGACCAAAAGTATAGGCACCAAAAGCAAACATAAAGTAGGACTATATCAAACTGAATGCTTCTATTCAGCAAAGGGAGTCAACAGAGTCAACAGAGTCAAAGGCAGACTTCAGAGTGGGAGAAACTGTTTGCACAGTCTATCTTTAATAAATGGTTAAACTTTTTACAAAACTCTTGTAAAAAGAAAGATTTTCTGTTGAATGTAGATCAGAAATCTAAATTCATGACTTGTGCTATAAGCGATCAGAGACTAAAGATTTTGGACTTTCCAAGCCACATGGAGCTACTCAATCTATCATTGTATGAAATCAGCCATAGACAATATGTATGTGGATGGGTGTGACTGTGTCTCAGTAAAACACCATTTATAAAAACAGGGATGAATTTGGCCTGTGGACCACAATTTGCTGATCCTTAATCTAGAGCTGGGTTTCTGCGTCTGTCTCTTTCACTGTTAGGCTGGGTGGGTTTTTGTTGGGGGCTGTTCTGTGCATTATAGGATGGTTTGCAGGATCCTTAGACCAGAAGCCAGAAGTAATCCCCTCCTATCCACCCTTGTTGTGACAACTCAAAATATCTCCAAACATTGCCAGATATCTTCTGAGGGGAAAAATTGCTGTTGGTTGAGAAACTCTGATCTAGATGATTAAAATGATCTGATAAAGGGTAATAAGAAATATTTCTGTAAAGCTGCAAGAAGCCTGGAGAGATAGAAGAATGGAAATCCATAGGGTATTTGTCTCAGGGAGGTCAAGGTCCCCTTAAAGGAGCCACTATCACTGTCGAAAGATGGAAAAGAATTCAAAAAGGTCTGAAATGGCAACTTACTTGAAAGTTCAGTTCAGTTCAGTTGCTCAGTTGTGTCTGACTCTTTGCGACCCCATGAATCGCAGCATGCCAGACCTCCCTGTCCATCACCAACTCCCGGAATTCACTCAAACTCACGTCCATCGAGTCGGTGATGCCATCCAGCCATCTCATCCTCTGTTGTCCCCTTTTCCTCCTGGCCCCAATCCCTCCCAGCATCAGAGTCTTTTCCAATGAGTCAACTCTTCGCATCAGGTGGCCAAAGTACTGGAGTTTCAGCTTTAGCATCATTCCTTCCAAAGAACACCCAGGACTGATCTCCTTTAGAATGGACTGGCTGGATCTCCTTGCAGTCCAAGGGACTCTCAAGAGTCTTCTCCAACACCACAGTTCAAAAGCATCAATTCTTTGGTGCTCAGCTTTCTTCACAGTCCAACTCTCATATCCATACATGACCACTGGAAAAACCATAGCCTTGACTAGACGGACCTTTGTTGGCAAAGTAATGTCTCTGCTTTTCAATATGCTATCTAGGTTGGTCATAACTTTTCTTCCAAGGAGTAAGCGTCTTTTAATTTCATGGCCGCAATCACCATCTGCAGTGATTTAGGAGCCCAGAAAAATAAAGTCTGACACTGTTTCCCCATCTATTTCCCATGAAATGATGGGACCAGACGCCATGATCTTCGTTTTCTGAATGTTGAGCTTTAAGCTAACTTTTTCACTCTCCTCTTTCACTTTCATCAAGAGGCTTTTTAGTTACTCTTCACTTTCTGCCATAGGGTTGGTGTCATCTGCATATCTGAGGTTATTGATATTTCTCCTGGCAATCTTGATTCCAGCTTGTGCTTCCTCCAGCCCAGCATTTCTCGTGATGTACTCTGCATATAAGTTAAATAAGCAGGGTGACAATATATAGCCTTGACATACTCCTTTTCCTATTTGGAACCAGTCTGTTGTTCCATGTCCAGTTCTAATTATTGCTTCCTGACCTACATATAGGTTTCTCTAGAGGCAGGTCAGGTGGTCTGGTATTCCCATCTCTTTCAGAATTTTCCACAGTTTATTGTGATCCATACAGTCAAAGGCTTTGGCATAGTCAATAAAGCAGAAATAGATGTTTTTCTGGAACTCTCTTGCTTTTTTGATGATCCAGCGGATGTTGGCAATTTGATCTCTGGTTCCTCTGCCTCTTCTAAAACCAGCTTGAACATCTGGAAGTTCACGGTTCACACATTGCTGAAGCCTGGCTTGGAGAGTTTTGAGCATTACTTTACTAGCGTGTAAGATGAGTGCAATTGTGCGGTAGTTTGAGCATTCTTTGGCATTGCCTTTCTTTGGGATTGGAATGAAAACTGACCTTTTCCAGTCCTGTGGCCACTGCTGAGTTTTCCAAATTTGCTGGCATATTGAGTGCAGCACTTTCACAACATCATTTTTCAGAATTTGAAATAGCTCAACTGGAATTCCATCACCTCCACTAGCTTTGTTCGTAGTGATGCTTTCTAAGGCCCACTTGACTTCACATTCCAGGATGTCTGGCTCTAGGTGAGTGATCACACCATCGTGATTATCTGGGTCGTGAAGCTCTTTTTTGTACAGTTCTTCTGTGTATTCTTGCCACCTCTTCTTAATATCTTCTGCTTCTGTTAGGTCCATACCATTTCTGTCCTTTATTGAGCCCATCTTTGCATGAAATGTTCCCTTGGTATCTCTAATTTTCTGAAGAGATCTCTAGTCTTTCCCATTCTGTTGTTTTCCTCTATTTCTTTGCATTGATCACTGAGGAAGGCTTTCTTATCTCTTCTTGCTATTCTTTGGAAGTCTGCATTCAGATGCTTATATCTTTCCCTTTCTCCTTTGCTTTTCGCTTCTCTTCTTTTCACAGCTATTTGTAAGGCCTCCGCAGACAGCCATTTTGCTTTTTTGCATTTCTTTTCCATGGGGATGGTCTTGATCCCTGTCCCCTGTACAATGTCACAAAAAGTGCTCCATAAATAATGCAAATGTCAGCTTAACCTACTTTAGTGATAGGCACCAAAAACAGAACAATTCAACACATTCGCCTGTGCTAACGGGATAGTCTGAGCTCCAGGGCTGGCTCTGAGCTGCTGGAAACTAGCTGGAGGTTCCAGTGCCCACTTGAGCAAGCGTTTATTTTTTCTGCTTATCTGAATTCAGAACCAACACAGGCAGAGTGATTTCTGAAAGTGCTCACATGTTTCTCTTTGTTTAGACAGGGCCAGACAAAAAATGGCCTGGTTTCACTGCACATTGGCAAGAACACATGTTTTTAAAAGTTAAAAACAGCCTAACACTCGTGAGTGAATCTCAAAGAATGTTGTCTTCTTGTCCGTTAGAATAAACACCTGTTTTGCAAAAAAAGAGAGTAAGAGCCATCTTTCTTGAGAAATTGTTGCTTTCTTTTTCTTCGTTGCTGTTATTCTATTTTTAAGAGTTAAAAACTTTAAGCACAGAGTCCCATATCATAATTTAGATATTTGTCATTTTAAATAAAAAATCACCCCACATTTCATCAGGAAGTTCAGTTAAGCCCTTGTTAGCTGAGCTTCGTTCTTGACTTGAAAAACAAAGGAAATTATGGATCCTTTTCTTCTGGAATAAAACTCTCTCTAGCTAGGTCTATTTTTCTAATTGATTGGAGGAAATATGGAGTCCACATCCTTGAAAGGAGCTGTTTGGCTGTTAAGTCCTGTACCTAGTGCTACCTCCTGCGTGATCACAGCAGATGCATTCCATAGCCTATGTCTCCTGGTCACAGTACCAGTGGACGTGACATAATGGGGTCATTTGTGGATCATGGCAGTGGTTGGGCTCATGACAAAAAGTGGTAAGAACAGATTCTTCATAACCTTCCTGGAAATCTATATTTCAGTGTATCCCGAGAGACCCAGCTCCTTCAGTCCCATCTATTTGTGCCTGACTTTCCCTTGAACACCCACTGCCTTCCTGGCAGGCTGACCCAGCGTGCGTTTAGATGGTCTGGTTTGACGTCAGATCTTTCCTTCCGTCCCTCAGGCTATCATGGCCTCTACTGTGAGGAGGAGTACGACGAGTGTGTCTCCGCCCCGTGCCTGAATGCTGCCACCTGCAGGGACCTCGTCAACGGCTACGAGTGCGTGTGCCTGGCAGAGTACAAAGGTGAGCATTTCGGGGTGGACGTGTGCCAGCGTGGCTCTCCGTGACGTCATGAATTTCTCCACGCATGCGTGTAGCCCTCTGACTGGAGCGTGAAACTGTTTAGAATAAGAATCAAATGCTGGCAGTGGAATGATTTATGGGGGCCAAGGAGAGCAGTGTGCACATCCCTGGTTTCCTCTTGGTAAACTGAAGCATCTTTCTCCTGTCCTTTTCTTCTTCTCATCCTTCTTCTCTTCTCCTCTCTTATGTAAAAAACTGAGGATAAAAAGGAATGTGAAATGGACTCTCAGGCTCAGGTCAGAGGATGCAGCTGTGGCACTGGGGGAGGAGAGCATCTGTTCTGAAGTGCTCTCTGGGCAAGGAGACGGTGCTGTGCTTTTCAGTGGGAGGAGGCGGGTGGAGTCTCACAAGTTGGCAGAAAAAATTCATTCTCGTTAAATGAGTCGTTAAAGGGGAGGCAAGTGTTAGTTCATTTGAGTGAATTTGTGTCAAAGTCACTCTGGAAAAACGGCGGATGTTGATGAAGAGTTTATAACGTTCTCAGGTGGTGGTGGTGGTGAAGACTCCTCCTGTTTGTGTCGGAAACTCAAGAGACACAGCTTCCATCCCTGGGTTGAGAAGACCCCCTGGAGAAGGACATGGCAACCCATTCTAGTATTCTTGCCTCCATAATTCTTGCCATGGACAGAGGAGCCTGGTGGGCTACAGTCCATGGGTCACGAAGAGTTGGACACAACTGAGTGACTAACATTGTCACTTTTTTTTTTAATAGCATCCAAACCCTGTTCTGCTTCCCTGGTGGCTCAGATGGTAAAGAATCTCCCTGCAGTGAGGGAGACCTGGGTTCCATCCCTGGGTCAGGAAGATCCCCTGGAGAAGGAAATGGCCACCCACTCCAGTATTCTTGCCTAGAAAATTCCATGGACAGAAGAGTCTGGCGGGTTACAGTGGTCCATGGGTTTGCAAAGAGTTAGATACGACTCAACAGCTAACACACACACACCCTGTTCTAAGTCTTTACATGGGTAAACTCATAAAAAAGACCTGAGAGTAACTCAAGAGGACGTAGTGTCAGCCTTCAGAAGCCCCTCCATCTGCCTCCCCTGTGGGCTCACTGGTGTGGCTTCATTGGAGCCTCAGCACCCTCAGCCAGCACTGTGTCAGGGGCCTGGTCATCAGCTGCTCTGCATGTGTTTCTCTAAGTCATGACTTCAGCGCTGGTGTAGACTTTTGTAATACCTTTGAGGGCTCTATTTAAATCCATTTCACGTAACCTTTTGCCCACACCACAGCCTGCTTGATACCATTGATCTGCTAGTGATCTTGCTTTGTAGCTGATGTTGCTTCTCTTTGGATGGACCCACATTTATTTAGAGGTCTTTCTGATGAGCCTTGAAGGTTTGTGGGGCACATAGATGAACCTGATCTAGCCCCTGGGTGGAAGGGCTGAAGATGGACCCCATCTTTTCTGTATGTTCAGCAGATCTGATGTTTTTCGTGGAGTATGATGCCCACTTAGAGCTGAACTCTGCCAACTCCCATGAGGACAGGCATTCTGGCTTCATCTACATGGACAGGTGTTCTGGCTTCATTCATATGGATTTAAGTTCTAGGTGGATCTCAGTATCAGGAAATAGGACATCCTGTCAAGTCTGGAAAGAATAAAAGAGCAATGAACTTGGAGACCTAGGTAGCTCGACCTCACTGTGCCGTTGGCATACAGATGACCCTGGATAAACCTCTTCAACTGACTTGAGATTGAGAGATTTTGAGATTCTTCATGACAACATTAGTAGTGGTAGATGTGCTTCAAAAATTTAAATCCCAGAATTCTTTAGTTTATGATAGAATTTTATAGAGTAAGTTTCATCTTTATAAATGACAAAATTATTAATGGGGTGTACTCCAAATTTGCTTCTTGTGTTCCTGGCTTGGAAGCAGTGCTCATGATATCATGACCAAGAAATAAAAAGTGAAATTGTGTATGATGACCTGCTAGTGACTCCACAAATTCATGGACTGTGAGCCTGGCTTTTTTAATTTTTTTAATCCATTTTTCTCAATGGGTGTTCCCAAATTTTGCTGCTTCTCTCAAGCCTTATATTAAATCACTCATTCACCTTCATGGAATGAAAAAGAGCTTATCATTTAGAGACATTTTTAAATTTCCCTAGTTTTCCACATCCTACAGCAGTGGTTCTCAAACTTGAGCATGTGTTAGAATCTGCTGGTGAACTTCCTAAAACTTAGTCTGCTGGGCCCCAACCCTTGAGTTCCTGATTCAATATATCTGGGGTTACAGTGAAGATGTGAAGATTGCTCAGTCGTGTCCGACTCTTTGTGACCCCATGGACTGTAGCCTACCAGGCTCCTCTGTCCATGGGATTTTCCAGGCAATAGTACTGGAGTGGATTGCCATTTCCTTCTCCAGGGAACTTCCCGACCCAGGGATTGAACCCGGGTCTCCCACGTTGTAGACAGACGCTTAACTGTCTGAGCCACCAAGGAAGTCCCATATCTGGGGTAGGGTCCAATAATTTGAATTTCTGGTAAGTTCTCAGATGATACCGATATGCTGATTCTTGCTGCCCTTTGAGAAGCCCCACCCTACAACTCATCTGCAATCACAACTGCTCAAATTTGATTGTCCTCCCTATTAACTGTCAAGTGCTCCCCATTCTGCTCAAGGCTAATCCTTCCGTATATGTTCCTCATTCCACCCCTTCTATTTTTATGTGACCTTCCTCCATCAGTTACAGATGCCCTGCCGTGGATGACTCAAGAGGATAGAGTTGACTTGAGATGACTCAAGATCCTGGAGGGGATCTCAGTTGCATTTGAGGGTGTGGGTTTTCAAGAAAAGGGTGCAGTGCCAGGAGCCTTTATGTACCACAGGGTTAGGATATAGAGTTCTTGGGAGAACAGAGGACTCAAAGACCAGCTGAGCCATAAAGACCCCTCAGCTTATAGAGAGGAAATACGTACTATGGCACGTGACCCTATGAGACAAAGGGCTCCCTATCTCATGGATCCTGGCTGTTCTTTAAAAGGACTGCTGGACTTCCTTGGTGGTCCAGTGGTTAAGAATCCACCTGCCAATGCAGGGGACTCAGGTTCCATCCCTGGTCCGGGAAGGTTCCATATGCCACGGAGCAACTAAGCCCATATGCCACAACTACTGAAGCCCACGCAATCTAGAGCCTGAGTGCCACAGCAAGAGAAGCCACCACCATGAGAAGCCCTCACACCGCAACTACAGGAAGTCCACAGGTAGCAATGTAGACCTGGTGCAGCCAAAAATAAATAAATAAAATAATCGCTAATAAAAAAAAAAAGAAGACTGCAGGTAGACTGAGCTGGTCCTTGTGTGTACGTGTGAGTGTGTATTTGAAAAAGAGAAATAAAGAGAATGGGCCCCTGCTCACACCTGGAGAACCTTGAAAAGCACAAACTGGGAAGCCTCTGCCCCTCGTAGACAGGGCTGGCTTGACTGGCCTGTCCAGCACTGGAGGAGAATCTCCAGTATCATCTCTCTCATTGCCAACCTCAAGCCTGGCCAGTCCAGGGAGCCTGTACCAGCAACTCGATGAGGGAAAAAGTATCTAGGAAGTAAAAACAAAATTGCAGCAAAACCCACAACTCTAAACACTCAAAAAGGGAAGTGAAAAACCTAAGGTATGTCCCTCAAAATTGAATTTAGGTCTGGAAAAGCAAAAGGAGGAACTATGTCATGGTAGAAGTAAAAATATGAGGAAATGGAAACCGTGAGTGAAAAGACATGAAATACGGAGAAAAGATCCAAGAGATAATGTTTCATCTGAATGATGGATGCTGGGGAAGAAGAAAGAAGACACAGGAATAAAACCGGAAACAAACAGCTACTAGAAGGAGAAGGCTATGAGATAAATAAAACTGAAATTTTCACGTAGAATCGGCTTACAGAGTGCCAGAGGATTAATGAAGGAGATGATATATAATTTGTGATTTCCTGGTAATTTCCAAATCCAAGACTACAGAGAATATTTTTTGCAAGATTCTTCATAGGGAGTACAAGTTACACTCAAAAGAAAGGCAAATCAGCATTGAACTGCTCTTCTCTAAAATGAAGCTGGTGGTCCAGTGCTTAAGAATCTGCCTTCCAGTGCAGGAGGCATGGGTTCGATCCCTGGTCGGGGACCTAAGATCCCACATGCCTCAGGGTAACTAAGCCCTCGTACTGCAACTACTGAGCCCATGTGCTCTGGAGCCTGTGTCCCCAACTAGAGACGTGTGTGTGCTGTAATGAAGATCCTGTGTGCTGCAACGGGACCTGATGCCACAAAATAAATCAATATTTAAAAAAATAAAATGAGACTAAACAGTGAAGAGTGTTTTATATTTTTCATAGAAAAAGTCTGGTAGTTAAAGGTTCATTTATATTTGAGGGATAAAGAAAGACATTTTCTACACTTAAGGAACCCCATGTACCCTCTCTAAGAAAATTATTTTACAAGGTATACTCATCAAATTGGAACTAAATCAGAACAAAGATAACCAGATAGGGGGCAATAGACAATAAGAGGAAGGAGATTGAGCAGACTTCTTTACTTATGGTGATAAACCTAAATAGATGGCATCGCAGCACTGTTTATAATAGCCAGGACATGGAAGCAACCTAGATGCCCATCAGCAGATGAATGGATAAGAAAGCTGTGGTACATATAAACAATGGAGTATTACTCAGCCATTAAAAAGAATACATTTGAATCAGTTCTAATGAGATGGATGAAACTGGAACCTATTATACAGAGTGACGTAAGCCAGAAAGAAAACACCAATACAGTATACTAACGCATATATATGGAATTTAGAAAGATGGTAACAATAACCCTGTGTATGAGACAGCAAAAGAGACACCGATGTAGATCAGTCTTATGGACTCTGTGGGAGAGGGAGAGGGTGGGGAGATTTGGGAGAATAGCATTGAAACATGTATAATATCATGTATGAAACAAGTCACCAGTCCAGGTTCGTGCATGGTACTGGATGTGTGGGGCTGGTGCACTGGGACGACCCAGAGGGAGGGTACGGGGAGGGAGGAGGGAGGAGGGTTCAGGATGGGGAATGCGGGTATACCTGTGGCAGATTCATTTTGATATTTGGCAAAACTAATACAATATTGTAAAGTTTAAAAATAAAATAAAATTTAAAAAAAAAGATGGCATTCATGTGAATGCTAATTTAGTGGTGAAGATATGTCTCTTGAGAGAATAGATGTGCATACTGTATTAATTATTAATATTATTGCTGCATAGTGAATTATTGTAAGGTAGTGGCGCTTAACACAATACCCTTTTATTAGCTAACAATTTCCTACATTCAGGCATGGATTAATGGATTCCTTGTTCAAGGTCTGGTATCCAAAGCTGGAATCAAGGTCTTGGCTGGGCTGAATGCTCATCTGAGGTTTAAATAGGGAAGGATCAGATTCAAAGTCCCCTCAAGTTGTTGGTAGAGTTCATATCCTTGTAGCTGGAGAATTGTTGACAGCTTCTTGAAAGTGATGAGAGAGAACCTCTGCTGTTTCAAGGCTCTTACTTCAAGAGAGGCCTGAACCCTCTTAAAGCTCTCACCTAGTTAGGTCAGGCCCACCCAAGGTTAACTCGAAGTCAACTGATTAGATTTTGCATCTTCAAACTTTCTTAACCATTGCTGAATGCCATTGGTTGGTTCTCATTCAAGGGGAGGGAATTATACATGGGTCTAACTTATTGAGGAGGGTCACCCTAGCGTATGTCACCACATGAGTTGGTGGGTGTTTGGGAATGATTGGAAGGCACACAGATGTGTTAGAGATCTCATCTCAATGGGCAGATAAAGTGATTATTTCATTTTGAGGTATTTATAGAGACCTTTAGGTTTGGGTTTAAACAGGCATGTAAACCTTAGCAAAGTAGCAATAAATGAAAGAACTTCAAACCTTAGAGTGATGGGCAGGTGTTGAGGTGTGGGGTAGAAGGGATTAAAAGAAAAGCAGAAGGGGCCAATTTATGCCCTCAACCCAGAGGAAGGTCACAAGACCCTGGACCTGTCTTTCCTGTCCTTCTTTGGAGGCATTTTTCCCAACATGTATTTACATATGAGAAGTCTGTATAAACTTAGAAAACTATCAGATGAGAGAACACTAGTTCTTAACTAGCACTCACCTCTGCAGTTAGACCTTGGGTAAGTGATATGTTGAGGGGAAGATTGGTACTTTAACTTCTTACTTTACATATGTGCTTTTTGCATGGTGATTTTTAATCTTTTCTGTTTTTAAAAAGTGTAAATAAGTGAATATAACTTCCTGAAAAGAATGAGTGCAATAAGGTCAGGCAAGTATAGCTAAGAACATTTTGAAAAAAGAAGGCATTGAGGGGGAAGTTCTGCCAGATGTTGAAACCCATTATAATGCTGCAGTTATTATTGCATTCCCATGTAATGGGTGTGAGAATGGACAGCTAACCAAAATTGAATAATGGCCTAGAAACCCTCATCTATAATAATATATGACACTTAACAAAGAATTGCTATGAATGGGAAGGGAATTCTTTCTTAAGAAATTGTGCTAAAAAAAAAATTGAGTTGCTAAACAGAAAAAAAAGAAATGTCCCTGCACACACTTCTAAATAAGTTCCTTGTGAATTTGAAAAAAAAAGTCTGACTCTTATTTGACTTTGCATCCTCATCTGCTTACTTCCTCCCTTCTTCCTGTGTCTTTTACAACCAAATTTCCTTAGCATTGGTATAGATGACACCTCTATTTCCTTTAATTTTCTTTTCATATCCTTTCACAGTTTGGATCTCATTCTGCTAAATGGATTTGTGGTTCAGTCACTCAGTCCTATCAAACTCTTTTTGACTCCATGGACTGCAACCCTCCAGGCTTCCCTGTCCTTCACCATCTCCTGGAGCTTGCTCAAACTCATGTCCACTGAGTCCATGATGCCATCCAACCATCTGATCCTCTGTCACCCGCTTCTCCTCCCACCCTCAATCCTTCCCAGCATCAGGGTCTTTTCCAATGAGTTGGCTGCTTGCATCAGGTGGCAAAAATACTGGAGCTTCAGCTTCAGCACCAGTCCTTCCAGTGAATAAGCAGGGTTGATTTCCTTTAGGATTGACTGGTTTGATCTCCTTGCTGTCCAGTGACCTAATTAAAGACTGAAATCCCAAAGCTTCCAACTCCACATTCCTGCCCCATCACCCTATGATCACAGGTTTCCTCATGAAACTCACCTGCTTTAGCCTCCACAGCCCTGTTCCTCTCCCCATCCCACCCCCAACCATAGTCTTCCCTCAGGTCTTTTGAAAAGAATCCTTGTCACCTGAACACCACGGATGCAGGTTGTTTGCAGGCTTCACTTCTTGGCCCTTTGCCATCATTCAGTCCCGCGACTGTATCCACTAACTGAAATATTGATCTCTGAAAGGGCATGATTTCTCCTTCCTAAACTTTCCAAGCATTTTCTTGATATTTGGTGTGACAGTTAGGATCCGCCTTGTAGTCAGTTCTTTCTGGCTCCAGACTTTCCTTTCATGGACACTTAATTATAATCTCCTGAATGGCAGTGACTACACAGGCTTTTTTTCGGTTGTTGTTAATTAATGTATTTTTTTTTTTTGCTGTACTGCGTGGCATGTGGAACTTCCCTGACCCAGTATTGAACTCATGAAGAAGAGCAGACTCTTAACCACTGGACCACCAGGGAGGTCCCTCTTTTTTTTCTTTTCTTCTTCTTTTTTTAACTTATCATCTGCTCTTGGTACGGCGGCTTACTCAAAGTAAACACTCCATAGCTATCTGTACTTGAATGGAAACTACTGCTTAACACACTAGTAAAATAAACCAAAGCAGCTTGAGCTTTTTGCCCATAGAAACAAAATACACGGAGGGACTCAGAGTGATCTCTCTTCAGATATACTGAAAAGCTGATACTTCTTTAAAACTAGTTCACAGCGAATTCACCATGGGACTTTGGTTAGCATTCATCAACCTTATGTTGCCAAAACATCAAGTTACAGACCCACATTATGCTGAATTATTATTTGTAGCAGAGCAAATTTAATGGTCAAAACTATACACACTTGGAATTTTTGGTGATAGAAGTTAGAAAGTACTCCAATTTTAAAGAATGAAAATATGATTATAAATAATGAAAATAATTTATGAAAATGAATACTGTTATTTGTGTTTGATTTAGAAATTGTTAGCAAGTTTTACTAGTTTTACTTGATTTTTAAATTAATTTTTATTGGAGTATTGTTGCTTTATAGTGTGTGTTAGTACTGTACACAGAGTGAATCAGCCATCATATACATCTGTCCCCCCTCCCTTTTGGATGTCCTTGCCACTTAGGTCACCACAGTTCATTAAGTAGGGTTCCCTGTGCTAAGCCGTGGGTTTTCTCTAGTTATCTATTTTATACATAGTGTCAGTAATGCACTAGCTTTATTTTAAATGGCGATATATTCCCTGACACATCTGATGTGAGGCTACTATAATAATTCTGGAATGAACATATTTATTCATATAATTTTCATATTTTCTGGATTTTTTTTTTGGAGGGATAGAGTCTCAGAAATAAGTGTATTGGGTTGTGAGTTTGATCACATCGCACCTAGTTGTTGATTTTTAAAGTCCAGAAAAATGTATAATTGAAAAGATGAAAACTCTTTGTTGGCTAGAATTATTTCCTCTGTGTAACCAGTGGACAAGAATTTCTGGATTGTATAACTAGCCATTCTCAAGTACTGTGATTGATAGAAAAATGGATAACTCTGGGTTTCTTCCTTTATCAGCTTATTGTTTAACCAGAAGAGCAGACTGAGACTGGCACACACAAGAAATAAGGAGGCGAAGGTCGAGGTGTCAGTTGTAATTTCTAAAACAGATTAGAAAAGGTTGAGCTCTGTGAGGTTGAAACCCTGGAAAAGTTTTCTTGGCGGAAAGCAGTTTGAATAAAGTAAGATGATGTCTTCAAATGAATAGGAAGTTCAAAGAACACTTCAAGCTAATTTTCTTTACCTGACTTAATTTTCTTGGAGATAAAATAAAAATTTTTCAGTTGTGAAAATATCAATCACGGCCGAAAATTGTGATGACAACAGAGGTTTATAATTGGAGCACGACTCTTTGAATTTTTGCTCATTTTAATTCTAAAATTAGCTGCCAGAAAGAGCCCTGTTGAAATAAAGATCTCTTCTGAAACATTGCTGCTCTATGCCTTAATATAAAAAGTATGATTTTTCATTAGTTTTGACTGATTTACAGTTTATTTTCGCTTGAGACTAAACATAAGTTGCGTAATAGTGCGTGCTGCGTCCCTTGCCAGTGGGTGATGCGTGCGTCATTCTGCAGACTTAGTCTGAAGTGTGGACCTGGCTTTCCCTGACAGAACAGGCAGATTTGGAATAGTGTCTCACTCCTCTGGCAACCCTACCTGTGTATCGGCCAAAGTACACAGACTGTCGCCCCTCCTGGAAGGACAGGATGCTGGTGGTATAGCCATCATTTCTTCCCCATGGTCTGATACAGCCTCTGCTCTAAAGGCCCTCAGAGATACATGGGGGAATCAGACAGCAAAACACGTAAGTGGTGATTTAACACTGTGAACTCTGGAATCATGGGATCTCCACACGCCCTCAATGTGGCAGAAGAACAAAGTCCTGCCTTGGGAGAGTCAACTTCAGGAGGGAGGGCGAAGGAAAGCGTCATGGTCAGAGGACACAGGATGCCTGACATTTAGTATTGTGCAAGGGAATGGGGGCTCTGGGGGTGCAGATGAGGGGAAACCAGGGACCCTGAAGAGCAGAGTTGAAGGGGGTGTATCTGGTCATCTCAGTGGTGTTCATGACTTTCTCTTCTCTGCATTTAAGATTTCTAGCTCATAGTGGTTCAGTTCTGACCAACAAACTGAACAGCATGGCACGTGTTTCTTGCAAAGGGCTTAGCGAGGCTCAGCGTATAGAAACATGGGTCGGCAAAGTGCTCTCTGGGGACGTTTGAGACCGTCTTGCTTCGAAGTTATCCTCTTGCTGTGAAGATTAGTTTTTGTCCCATGTTGCTGCCAGAAAACTCTCAATGAACCTCAAGTGACTGAATATCTTATCTTTTGAAAAAGAGAAATAACAAAGGATAAAATCATTGCCCAAACACGCAAAAGATTGAAGTTG
Source organism: Bison bison bison (assembly GCF_000754665.1). Taxonomy (NCBI): domain Eukaryota; kingdom Metazoa; phylum Chordata; class Mammalia; order Artiodactyla; family Bovidae; genus Bison; species Bison bison. The sequence continues at coordinate 6,118,739 of NW_011494640.1, forward strand.
CTTATTATTTTGAGTGTTGTCATCAAATGTACCTTACTGAAGGCTTTTAAAGCTGAGATGCTTAAACACTCAGCCTAGAACGTGCTTTTCGGCCTTATTTGAGGAATGTGGTAATTTGTGTGTTAATGTATTAGTTATATGAATATTTTAAGATTAGGTTGGCAAAGGTATTACTAAAAATCCAGAAAAACATGACCTTGATTGCTCTTACTTTAGGTCTAACGGATACTTTTGCTCTTAGATTTCAGAACACTTCTGAACTTTGGTGTGGCTGTATTTCCTGTTATAATGGAAAGCCTCGTTTGTCACCTGGTTCCCAGTGATCAGCCTCCTAGGAACTTCTTCTTGTTCAGTCGCTAAGTCATGTCTAACTATTTGCAACCCCATGAACTGCAGCACATCAGGCTTCCCTGAACTTGCAAATGTGTGAATTCTTGTTTTTCATAACACTTGGAAGCAGAAAATGCTCTTTTGCATTTTACTGTTTCAGTTCAGCCTGTGCTACTTGGGTATCACTGGAAAGATGAAAATAGAGGCTCCTGGGTGAAGAGACTGTACACACTCAAGCAACGAGCAATTACCAGTTTTATACTTTAATCTCTAAATTAGTTTTTTAAATTAATTAATTATTTGGCTGCGCTGGGTCTTCATTACTGCCCATGGGCTTTTCTCTGCCTACAGCAAACAGGGGCTGCTCTTTGTTGAGGTATGCAGGTTTCCCATTGCAATGGCTTCTCTTGTGGAGCACAGGCTCTAAGTGCGCAGGCTCAGTAGTTGTGGCACGAGGGCTTAGTTGCCCTGCAGCATGTGGAATCTTCCTGGACCAGGGATTGAGCCCATGTCCCCTGCATTGGCAGGCAGACTCCTAACTACTCAACTGCCAGGGTAGTCCAATCTTTAAATTAGTTTGACCTTGAATATTTACTGTGAGTCGTGGGTTTGTTAAGGATGAGTCAGGGAGGTGCCATCCAGTCTTTGGAGGCAGAGAGGGAGCTAGGAGATACTTGGGGGCTGGGAGTGCTTCCCATCAGGCATGAGGCAGTGGGCTTAGGGTGGTGGTTGCAGGGAGAAAAGTCAGGCAAAGATATGAAAGGCACTTTGGAAAAATATGTGGTAAAATATTGTTCACAAGTTGGATATGATGGCAAAGGATAAAAAGAAATGAAAACACATCCATTCTAAAATGCTTTGTTCATTGCTCAGTGTCTAAGTTGTGTCTGACTCTTTGTGACTGCAGCACACCAGGCTTCCCTGTCCTTCACCATCTCCTAGAGTTTGCCAAAACTCATGTCATTGAGTCACTGATGCCATCCAACCATCTTATCCTCTGTCGCCCACTTCTCCTCCTGCCCTCAATCTTTCCCAGCTTCAGAGTCTTTTATAATGAGTTGGCTCTTCACATCAGGTGGCCAAAGGATTGGAGCTTTAGCTTCAGCATCAGTCCTTCCAAGGAATATTCAGGATTGATTTCCTTTAGGATTGACTGGTTTGATCTCCTTGCAGTCCAAGGGACTCTCAAGAGTCTTCTCCTACACCACAGTTCAAAAGCATCAATTCTTTGGTGCTCAGCCTTCTTTATGGTTCAGCTCTCATATCAGTACATGACTACTGGAAAAACCATAGCTTTGACTATACAGATCTTTGTCAGTTAAGTGATGTCTTTGCTTTTTAATATGCTGTCTAAGTTTGTCACAGCTTTTTTTCCCCAAGAAACAAGCACCTTTTAATTTCATGGCTGCAGTCACTGTCTGCAGTGATTTTGGAGCCCAAGAAAATAAAGTCTGTCACTGTGTCCATTCTTTCCCCCATCTATTTGCCATGAAATGACAGGACTGAATGCCATGATCTTAATTTTCTGAATGTTGAGTTTTAAGGCTTTTCCCTCTCCTCTTCCACCTTCATCAAGAGGCTCTTTAGTTCCTCTTCCCTTTACCACGCTCCAATAAATCATTAGTGTGACTACAGACAGGGAATTCTGTTTTCTTTTTCTCTTGCATTCCACACCCACCCCCCCCCAACATCCCATTTCCTGAACCTTGCTTCTTAAGACATTGAAAATTAGAACAGAAAGGAGAGAAAAAAGTCCCAGCAAGAATAATTTCAGTGTCAAAATGAGTCACTGGGTGTGGCAGTCTTTTGTACAATATGAGTAAAGTAAGGAAGTGGAAATTAAATAAATATCCTTTTATTATTTGATTTATGCTTATGTTTTCTTGAGACTGTCAGAAAGGATAAGTTTCATTATATAGTTTCTTACCCAGAATATAATTTATCTTCCTCTCCAAAGGGGAGGGGAACAAAGAGAGAGATTAGTCTATTCATCCATCTGACCTTCCAGTGAAATACCAGAAATTCTACCTTTCAAAGAGCATTGGATTTTTAAAGTTCTTTTAAAAAATAAAATGATGAAAATGCCATATAGTCATTGTGAAAAATTCTAACAATGTAGAGATATACAAAGTGACATTCAAAGAAATTCATTTTTCTCTCAGTTCAGCTTCAAGCCTTTGCGTACATACATATATACATAGACTACTTTTTAACGCCAAGGGAAACTGTTTTTGTTATAAAGACTGTTTTTCAGTGCCTCTTTTGTTTGTTGTTGAATGGGTGCAGAGTTCCATAGACTCTGTATGTTTCCATGGCAGTCAGAGCTCCATCTCATGAACTGTTCAGCGAGCACAGGATCACATTCAAGTGACCATCATCTTTGGGTCCCTCTCCGCCAGCTTGGTGACCTTGCATTTGGATATTTGTCTCCTAGTGTTGACTCGAGGATCACCTTATACATAAAGCACAGCAGAAGGGTCTGGAACACAGTATGTGTGCAACACGTTGCCTTTCATCTGTGGTGAACTGGTTTGATCTTTGGGGATGAAGTCTAAGGACCTCCTCTCCCCTGCAGTTTTCCAAAACTACAACTGGAGCTCGTTTAAATATCTGACTCCAAATCTTTACCTTCAGGATACTGTTTATCAGTTATATTGACATTTTTTTGTAGACTGTCTGGCTACGTTCTGTTTCTTTTGGAGACTTAGAAACCATGTGTCACTGATAAATTTAATCTTTCAATGTTTTAACTTTCTGTTTCCCAGACTTTGGGGTGTGGGGTCAGAGAAAATACAGAGAAGACTTTATGGTGGGACTTATGATCAGGTACTGAATTTGATACTTTCTAGTAAGGTGTGTTTTTACAACTTAAAGTCAAGGGTGGGCTTCCCTGGTGCCTCAATGGTAAAGAATTTGCCTGCCAAAGCTGGAGATGTGGGTTCGATTCCTAGGTTGGGAAGATCCCCTGGAGAAGGAAATGGCAATTCACTCCAGTATTCTTGCCTGGAGCGTTCCATGGACAGAGGAGCCTGGTGGGCTATAGTCCACAGAGATGCAAAGAGTCGGACATGACTTGAGCAACTAAACAACAGCAAAAGTCAAGGGTGGGCACATGAATACATATACATGTGTGCACACATGCGTGTTCATGCACACACACACGCACCCCTCTGGGAATCAGCCTTCACACTGTTCAAATCTATTCAAACACTTTCCTTTCCAAGGCCATGGGAGCTGGAGACCTTAGCAAGTTACCCTTTTTGCATCTGTGTCTCTACAGGAATCCACTGCGAATCCTACAAGGACCCATGCGCTAATGTCAGCTGTCTGAACGGAGGCACCTGTGACAGCGAAGGTCTCAATGGCACGTGTGTCTGCACACCAGGATTTACAGGCAAGTGACCCAGAAACTGAGTTTTCGAATTACTGCAAAATCCCTGAGATTGCAGCTGTGAAAAAAACCCAGAAACCTCTATGCATACATTATTGCAAAATATGAATTGCACTGCAGAAGGTAAGCAGGGATCGCTTGGATGGAGACCAGTTTTAAAGCAATTTACCGTGTTGTCATTAAGTGAGGCTCTCAGATCAGCATTTGGTTCGAAGACTTGCTGAGACTGCCCTTGCTATGTACGTTTTCTGACCTGTAGCTTTGAAACGTGAGACATGAGCCATTACACTCACACCTGATAAAGTGTCAGTGCTAATGGAGGCAAGAAGGAGAATGGAAGGGTCAAATGTGTCTTCTGTAGAAACTGCATTTCACCACCAGGTTTATTTCTATTGAAAGATAACGGCAGTGTCTGGATTTACTTATTTATTTTAATTGAGGGATAATTACTACCTTGTGATGGTTTTTGCCATACATCAATATGACTCAATCAGTATGAATCGGCCACAGGCATACATGTGTCCCCTCCATCCTGAATCCCCCTTGCACCTCCCTCCCCACCCCATTCCTCCAGCTTGTCACAGAGCACCAGCTTTGGGTGCCCTGTATCGAACATCAAACTCCCACTGGTTATCTGTTTTGCATATGGTAAGGTATATGTTTCAGTGCTATTCTCTGAAATCATCCCAGCTTTTCCTTCACCCTCTGAGTCCAAAAGTCTGCTCTTTATGTCTGCGTCCCCTTTACTGCCCTACGCATTTGAGTCAGTTCTAGTGAAGTGGATGAACCTAGAGCCTCTTATACAGAGTGAAGTAAGTCAGAAAGAGAAAGGCAAATATTGTATATTAACATCTGGATTTTGCATAATGGAGAGATGGTGGGGGCGATGAGAGGGAGACCTTGGATTAGTAGTGAAGGTGAGGACAGGAGAGGTGTGGGCAGAGGGAGTGGATGGGGGAGAAAATATCTGATGGAAGAACAGGTCGGGAGGACAGGGCTGGGTTCAAGAGGAGCCTTGGAGGCCCCTGGGCTCTGAGTGGGAAAAGTCACTGTGGGCAAGGGGAATGAGCCTAACAAGGGCTCCTTTGAAGTCACCCCTCAAAGATCTCAGCGGGTTGTGAACACCCTAAACAGATGTGAAGTGTCATATGCATGTGTAAATACTGAGGGGGAAGTTCTTAAATTTTCATCAGATTCCCAAAAGAAATTAGGAACCACTTGGGTAGTGGAGATTCCATCTTTTGCTTTGTTAACTGAGCACAGAAGTGTGGAGATGTAGAGCGTAGGTCAGGTCTCTGTTTTGAGCACTTGCTCAGCCAACAATTGTGTCAGGGTCACTCTGGCTTGCAGGTTGGGAAATGTTAATATACAGGGTGCTGACAGAAGAAGGTGGGCACTAAAGTTTCTGGAAATACGTTATCACTGGCTGGAGAGTGCATTGCATGCTCACTTCTCCCTGCTAAGCCACAGAGGCCACCTCCCCAACCCTGAAGAATTCCACAGAACCTGGACCCCCAGTCCATCCCTGGGGAGCCTCATTCGTGCTTCTGGGGAAGATGCCAACAGTCAAGATCAGGAGGAGCGACCCTGATCTTCCTTCTGTTTATCTGTGTCACATCCTTTGTTTTCCTTTTGGCTTTTCCTGGGACTGAGAAGCGGGCTTACTCAGAAAATTATCTGCAGGTGGTTTTGTTTCTGACCAGTTTATAAACACGCAAGGACATTTGTTCTCATCAATAAATGCAAAGATAATATTGGGGAAGCACTCCATTTTTCCCCCTAGACATTTATATCCCACAAATAATAAAAAGCTTGGAAGAAAAATGAGAAAATATAGTGCCATAGAGAGAAAAAAAAAAACACCACTTAAAACTGTGCTACTAGGAGACAGCTGTTGTTAACATTTTGTTACACTTATCCAGGGGTTTTCCTGAAGGTCTGTTTGTGTTTAAGATACAGTGTGTAGTGTAAATGCATATGTTCGTGCCTGCTAAGTTGCTTCAGTCATATCCAACTCTTTTCGACCCTGTCGACTGTGGCCCACCAGGATCCTCTGTCCATGAGATTCTCCAGGCAAGAATACTGGAGTGGGTTGCCACACCCTCCTCCAGGGAATCTTCCTGACCCAGGGATCAAACCCACATCTCCTGCAGTTCCTACATTGCAGGCAGATTTTTTTTTTTTTTTTACTGCAGAGCCACCGAGGAAGCCTGTAAATGCATATATTTGAACATAAAAGAAATCATATTGTTCATACTATTTTTCACTTAAAGATATGTGTATTTCATAAATGGCACTTTCACATTAAGGAATATGCTTCTGTTTATCATTTTTATTGGCTGTCCTGTCATCAATTCCATGATATGTCAGGATTCTTTTTTTAACCCATGCTCAATTCAGCTTTTGGAGAGATGGAACTTTTTCCTGTTGTAAACAATATTACAGTGAATATTCTTGCATGCATGTCTTTGTGAACTTGTATGATTATTTCTTTGAGCTAATTTCCTAGGAATGGAATCCCAGGATCCAGGAGAATACATACTTATTTCCATATTGCTCTCCAGGAAGAAACCTTGTACCAATATTTACTTCTATCCTGAGTGCAAAGAAGCTTTTATTTCCTTGAAAGTGAAAATGTTAGTCACTAAGTAGTGTCCAAGTCTTTGTGATCCCATGGAGTGTAGCCTGCCAGGCTCCTCTGTCCATGGGATTTTTTTTTCAGGCAAGAATACTGGAGTGAATTGCCATTTCCTTCTCCGGGGATTCTTCCCAACCCAGGGATCAAACCTGCATCTCCTGTGTTGGCAGGTGGATTGTTTTTCCACTGAGCCAGCAGGGGAGCTCTGAAGAGACCTTTTAAATGAAAATCTAATCTTGTCTCTCCCTACTTAAAATCACCTACTGGCATATCATTGTCTTTAAGACTTTTAACTGGATCATCAAGACCTGGGAGGTTTGGCTGCATCCAGTCTTCCCAGGCTTGTCCTGGGCCCTCTTTGCCTGCTTGATTCCCGAACAGCAGTGCATGCTCTTCTTTTCAGTAATGTTCTTCCTGTGTGTCTCCCGCCTCTCAATCCCCTCTGCCTCCCCCACTGGCCATACACCTTTTGGTTGTTGTTTAGTTGCTACATCTTGTCCAACTCATGTTCTAGGTGAAAATTCCACCCCTAGGCCTTCGGAGAAGGCAATGGCACCCCACTCCAGTACTCTTGCCTGGAAAATCCCATGGATGGAGAAGCCTGGTAGGCTGCAGTCCGTGAGGTTGCTAAGAGTCGGACACAACTAAGCAACTTCTCTTTCCCTTTTCACTTTCATGCATTGGAGAAGGAAATGGCAACCCACTCCAGTGTTCTTGCCTGGAGAATCCCAGGGACAGGGGAGCCTGGTGGGAGGCCGTCTATGGGGTCGCACAGAGTTGGACACGACTGAAGCGACTTAGCAGCAGCAGCAGCAGGCCTTTCTTATCATTCTTACTGTGATCGCAGCAAGCAGGAGGACTCTTCCAATTGAAGCAGGCTTGAACATCACTCTAACTGGTCTTTGAAAATAACAAATGCCTGTTTTTACTCAGCCATAGTCATTCTTCAACATTTTTCAGCTACCTTTCAGTATTTGTCTTTCAGTTCACAGAACATTCTGTAAGTTCCAGCTCATTTTCACAGGCAAATGTCATCAGTGCTTTATTCTCATTGAGATTTTAATTTGACTTTCTTTGATGTTGAGCATCTTTCATGTAATTACTGATCCTTCAGATGTCTTTGGGCTTACCTGGTGGCTCAGATGGTAAAGAATCTGCCTGCAGTTCAGGAGACGTGGATTCAATACCTGGGTTGGGAAGATCCCCTGGAGAAGGAATTCTCCCACTCCAGTATTCTTGCCTGGAGAATCCCATGGACAGAGGAGCCTGGCGGGCTACAATCCATGGGGTCACAAAGAGTCGGACACAACTGAGAAACTACTTTCACTTTTTTACTTTCATATGTCTTCCCTTGGGAAAGGTCTTTTCAATTTTTTGCCCAGTTTTTAAAAATTGAATTTTTGTCATATCATTGAGTTGTTAGGGTAATTTGCATATTCTAGATACAAATCCTTTGTCAGATAAACATTTGGCTTGTCCATTCATTCTTTATTTTTTTCCCAGCAGTACAGCCAACCATATATTCTTTTTTTAAATTAATTTATTTTTTATTGAAGGATAATTGCTTTACAGAATTTTGCTGTTTTCTGTCAAACCTCAACATGAATCAGCCATAGGTATACATATTCCCCTCCCTTTTGAACCTCCCTCCCATCTCCCTCCCCATCCCACCCATCTAGGTTGATACAGAGCCCCTGTTTGAGTTTCCTGAGCCATACAGCAAAAATATGAAACACTTTATGAATTTGCATGTCATCCTTGCTCAGGAGCCATGCTAATTTTCTCTGTATCGGTCTAATTTTTTACTATATGTGCTGCCAAAGTGAGTACCTTCCATACATTTTTAATGTTTTTGTGTGTGTGTGTGTGTGTGTGGGGAGCAAGTGCTTTTTTTTTTTTGGTAATCTCTAATTCATCAATTTTTTTATCTTTTGGTTTATTCTTTCTTTACCTACCTTATGATGATGACATTTTGCCCAATGTTTTCTTCTAGAATTTTTAAAAATAGATTTTGCTTTTAGGTTTAGGTCTCGAGTTAATTTTTTGTGTGTATGGTGTGACTTAAGGATGGAAGTTTATTTTTTCCCCATATGAGTACGAAGTTATCCTAGCAACTTAACTAACGGAATTCATTAGCACATTTTTTTTAAGGAAATGATTGACTATCTGTATGTCTTTTTTTATCCCTTTGGCTGTTTTTTCAAAATCAAAGTTTTTATTTTGAGATAATTGAAACTTCAGACTTCGTGAACAGTTTCAGTAAATAATAGAGAGGGATCCAGCGTGCAGTTTACCCTCAGTGACAACATGCTATAGAACTACAGTACAGTGTCTTTCCCTGATTACTGACATTCACACAGTCAAGTTCCAGACCATTTCCATCACAAGGATTCCTTATGCTGTCCTTCGATAGCCACGCCCGTTTCTTGTCCACTACAGGAAAATTTCCTTAATCCCTGGAAAGTGCTAATCTGTTCCCCATCTTTATAACTTTGGTATTTCAAAAATATTTTATACATGGAATCATATAGCATGTAACCTTTCAAGTTTTTTTCACTCAGCATAATTCTCTGGCAATTCATCCAGATCACTGTGTGTATCAAGTGTCTTCCTTTTTATTGCTGATCTGCCTTCTATGGTATGAATACTCCATAGTTTGTTTAGTTATTCACCTGTTGAAAGAAATCTGGGTTCTTTCCAATTTTGAGCTATTACAAAGAAAGCTGCTGTAAATCTTCATTTACAGTTTTTTGTGTGTGAATATAAGTTTTCATTTTTTTCTGTAACATTTGCCAAGGAATTCAAGTGCTGGGTCATTAAGTACTTGATGTGGACTTTTCAAAAAAAAAAAGATGTCAGAGTATTTCCAGAGTGGCTTAACCATTTTTTACTTCCCATTAACCATGCATAATAATCCAGTTTATCTCTCTCCTTGCCAGCATTTAATATTGTCTTCATTTTTTTATTTTAGCCATTTTGGTATGTGTTTAGTGATGTTTTGTGGTTTTACTTTGAACTTCCCTAATGATAAAGATGGGCTTCCCTGATGGCTCAGCAGATAAAGAATCTGCCTACAGTGCAGGAGACACAGGAAATGGGTTTGATCCCTGGGTCAGGAAGATCCCTTGGAGTAGGAAAATGGCATCCCACTCCACTATTCTTTCCTGAACTCTCCCATGGACAGAGGATCCTGGCGGGCCACAGTCTGTGGGATTGCAAACTGAGTGACTGATGCAAACACGAATGATAAATGATGTTGGACACCTTTTCGTGTGATTATTTTACATCTACACTTACTCTTTGGCCAAGTATCCCTGCATGTCCTTTGCTGACTTTCTAATCACATCCCACATATCAAGGCTACATACTATGATTCCTGACCACTGACATTGACCTTGATCACTTAGATAGTGTTTATCGAGTTTTTCCCCGGTAATGTGTTTGTTTCCCCCTCTTTGCATATTTTACTCTTTGAAAGGACCACACTGAAGGAATGGGGAGTTATACCCATCTCTTTGGAGGAAAAGTTGCTACATAAACTATGTGAAATTCTTCTGTAGGAGAGATTTGTCTGTTTTGCCACATTTGTTTGTATCAGTGTGATGTTATGGATATTTATTTTATCAGATCATATCAGATCAGTCGCTCAGTCATGTCCGACTCTTTGCGACCCCATGAATCGCAGCACGCCAGGCCTCCCTGTCCCTCACCAACTCCCAGAGTTCACTCAGACTCACGTCCATCGAGTCAGTGATGCCATCCAGCCATCTCATCCTCTGTCTTCCCCTTCTCCTCCTGCCCCCAATCCCTCCCAGCATCAGAGTCTTTTCCAATGAGTCAACTCTTCACATGAGGTGGCCAAAGTACTGGAGTTTCAGCTTTAGTAAGAAGATTTTTATTTATTTTGTTGCTCAGAATGTTCCAGATTTGGACATTGGGAATTCTTTCATTTGGCTCCTATTGTCCCCCGACAATGAACACACTCCGTTGTTGTGTTGGTGGTGGTTGTGTGTGTGTGTTTTATATGCTTTCTGGCACTGAAGATATCCCAGTCTTATCTTATATATTTCTTGCTCCTGTCTTAGAATCAGCCATCTCTCCAAGAAGAATGGTTCCTTTTATTGCAGAATGGTACTAGAAACCAAGATCTGGCCTCAAACTGTGCTCGATATTCCAGGCACGCCTTTGCTTCTAATCTTCTCAGCTGACATAGCAAGCAAATGTGTCTGTATACTAACCCATGTATTTATAAATATTGCCATTGCAATATTTAGTTTAGTTCAGCTCAGTTCAGTCGCTCAGTTGTGTCCGACTCTTTGCGACCCCATGAACCGCAGAACACTAGGCCTCCCTGTCCATCACCACTCCTGGAGTTCACCCAAATTCATGTCCATTGAGTCAGTGATACCATCCAACCATCTCATCCTCTGTCGTCCCCTTCTCCTCCTGCCCTCAATCTTTCCCAGCATCAGGGTCTTTTCAAACGAGTCAGCTCTTCACATCAGGTGGCCAAAGTATTGGAATTTCAGCTTCAACATCAGTCCTTCCAATGAACACCCAGGACTGATCTCCTTTAGGATGGACTGGTTGGATCTCCTTGCAGTCCAAGGGACTCTCAAGAGTCTTCTCCAACCCCACAGTTCAAAAGCCTCAATTCTTCGGTGCTCAGCTTTCTTTATAGTCCAACTATCACATCCATACATGACCACTGGAAAAACCATAGCCTTGACTAGATGTACCTTTGTTGGCAAAATAATGTCTCTGCTTTTTAATATGCTGTCTAGGTTGGTCATAACTTTCCTTCCAAGGAGTAAGCATCTTTTAATTTCATGGCTGCAATCACCATCTACAGTGATTTTGGAGCCCCCCAAAAATAAAGTCAGCCACTGTTTCCACTGTTTCCCCATCTATTTGCCATGAAGTGATGGGACCAGATGCCGTGATCTTCGTTTTCTGAATGTTG
>NW_011494640.1:6130160-6146247 GCF_000754665.1 Bison bison bison
CTCTTTCACTTTCATCAAGAGGCTCTTTAGTTCTTCTTCACTTTCTGCCATAAGGGTGGTATCATCTGCGTATCTGAGGTTATTGATATTTCTCCCGGCAATCTTGATTCCAGCTTGTGCTTCTTTCAGCCCAGCGTTTCTCATGATGTACTCTGCATAGAAGTTAAATAAGCAAGGTGACAATATACAGCCTTGACATACTCCTTTTCCTATTAGAAACAGTCTGTTGGAACAACAGTCTGTTGTTCCATGTCCAGTTCTAACTGTTGCTTCCTGACCTGCATACAGGTTTCTCAAGAGGCAGGTCATATGGTCTGGTATTCCCATCTTCTTCAGAATTTTCCACAGTTTATTGTGATCCATACAGTCAAAGGCTTTGGCATAGTCAATAAAGCAGAAATAGATGTTTTTCTGGAACTCTCTTGCTTTTTTGATGATCCAGCGGATGTTGGCAATTTGATCTCTGGTTCCTCTGCCTTTTCTAAAACCAGCTTGAATATCTGGAAGTTCACGGTTCATGTATTGCTGAAGCCTGGCTTGGAGAATTTTGAGCATCTCTTTACTAGCGTGTGAGATGAATGCAATTGTGCAGTAGTTTGAGCATTCTTTGGCATTGCCTTTCTTTGGGATTGGAATGAAAACTGACCTTTTCCAGTCCTGTGGCCACTGCTGAGTTTTGCATAGCCATCTATATCTGAATTAAGCTAAGCATGAATTTACACTAATTTCTCCAACTCTACTCCATTACTACATGGATCATTCCAGTCTTCTCTCTTGTTTATCTGGAAATTCCCACACCAACAGCAAGATTCCTAGCTAGTACCATCCAACGTTGTTTTACTTGTTTAATTCCTGTGTTCATGTAGAGCAGTATCAGAGTTCTTTTTTTTTTTTTTTTATCTCATATCACTTTACTTATTTATTTATTTTTAATTTTTTATTTATTTTTTTAAAATTTTATTTTATTTTTAAACTTTACATAATTGTATTAGTTTTGCCAAATATCAAAATGAATCCACCACAGGTATACATGTGTTCCCCATCCTGAACCCTCCTCCCTCCTCCCTCCCCATACCATCCCTCTGGGTCGTCCCAGTGCACTAGCCCCAAGCATCCAGTATCGTGCATCGAACCTGGACTCAGAGTTCTTAAACTTGTGTCCTTGTGGGACGCTAGAGAGTACAGTGCTGGTGTCCGGCTCCTTTTGCCTTTGGTCCTACCAACTCTGCCCATTGCAAGGTTACTCAGGTCAGCACTGCCCCTCACCCCTCAGTGAGCTTTGTGTCATGCATTGGTAAATACTCTTGGATTATTTTCTTCACAGTCTGCATTCTTTTCTGGCATCTTCCAACTAGAGGGCTTGCTTTTATTTTTCGTATAGAAGTACAGTTCTCAAGCACCATGTTTTGAAAAGGCTGCCTTTCCTAAATAGAACTGCTTCTAAACCTTTGTCAGAAATCAGTTGGCCATATTTGTGTGAATTCTCCCTTCTGTTTCATTGATCTATGTCTCCATTCCTCTGCCATTACAACTCCAACTTTATTACCGTGCATGCTCCATCACTCAGTCATGTCCAACTCTTTGTAGCCCCATGGACTGAAGCCTGCCCGGCTCCACTGCCCATGGAATTTCCCAGGCAAGAATACTGGAATGGGTTGCCATTTCCTTCTTCAGGGGATCTTCTTGACCCAGAGATCAAACCCATGTCTCTTGGATTGGCAGGTGGATTCTTTATCACTATGTTAGCTATAGATTTTTTAGATTTATTTCTATCAAGTTGAGGCAGTTACTCTCTAATCCTTCTTTGCTGGTAACTTTAGTTATGAATAGCTATTGAATTTTTCCAAATGCTTTTTCTGCATCAATTGATGTTATCATATGATTTTTCTTCTTTAACCTATTAATATGATGGATTATATTGATTGATTCTCAAATATTGAATTAATTTCTTGTCTCTCTGGAATAAACACCATTTTGTCATAGTGTACAATTCTTTTCTATATAGCTGAATCCTGTCCTTTAATATTTTGTTCAGAATTTTTGTGCCCATATTCATGAGGCATATTTGTAGTTTTCTCTTTTTATTAATATTGTCTTTGACATTTTTATATTTAGAAGTTCCATTCACTTTTTTTTTTATATCTTCCATTTTTATCCTCATCTTCCCCATTATTTCCCTTCACATTTTCAACAAATTTCTTATTTATTCACCATCATCTGTTATATTTCTGGATCTCTGAATTTTGACTGACTTTCCTTCTGGGTATGGATCCCATATTCCTGCTTTTTTTGCATATCTGGTATTTTTTTGTCTGACTGCTGGTCATTGTGAGTTAAGTTTTTGAGTAATTGAATTTCTTTAAAAAGTGCAGGCCTTCTTTGTGGTAAGTAGGTAAGTTACTTGCTGACCTGATTGCTTCTTTCAAGGTTTGTTTTGTATTTTGGAAGGTGAAACTCTAGTAGCATTTACAGTAGAGATAATTCTATCCTGCTACTTAGATGTGACCTTTTCCTCTGTGAATGCCCAGGCCGAGGGTGGCGGGGAGGCCAGTGAAATGTGTATTCCAACTTGTGAAAGTTTAAATACTTCCCAGTCCTCTGTGAGCTGTGGGCAGTGTCCATCTTTCCCCCGCTTTGCTCTGCCTGTGGCGTTCCAACCGACTCAGGCACGGTACTCAACAACAAACTCAAGGGGTGCATCGCATCTCGGGTGCTCCTTTACTATGCGGCTCTATCTTCTATGGTGGTCTGTCCTACAAATGATAGCTCAGTCAGTTCAGTCGCTCAGTTGTGTCCGACTCCTTGCGACCCCATGAACCACAGCACGCCAGGCCTCCCTGTCCATCACCAACTCCCGGAGTTCAACCAAACCCATGTCCATTGAGTCGGTGATACCATCCAACCATCTCATCCTCTGTCGTCCCCTTCTCCTCCTGCCCTCAATCTTTCCCAGCATCAGGGTCTTTTCAAATGAGTCAGCTCTTCACATCAGGTGGCCAAAGTATTGGAGTTTCAGCTTCAACATTAGTCTTACCAATGAACACCCAGGACTGATGGACTTTAGGATGGACTGATTGGATCTCGTTGCCGTCCAAGGGACTCTCTACCTGTGTGCTAAGTCCTTTCAGTCATGTCCAACTCTTTGTGACCCTGTGGGCTGTAGCCCACCAGGCTCCTCTGGCCATGGGATTCTCCAGGCAAGAATACTGGAGTGGGTTGCCATGCGCTTCTCCAGGGGATCTCCCAGCCTAGGAGTTGAACCCATGTCTCGTATGCCTCCTGCATTGGCAAGTGGGTTCTTTACCACTAGTACCACCTGTGAAGGCTGAGCTGCTCCAAATTCCAATTATGCCCCTCAGTTCAGCAAAACCACTGTGTTCTAAATTGGTTCCAGGCAGAAAGCCAGGATGGTGTTGGTACTCGGCTGTTTTCTTTCTCTCTCTCAGCAATCAGTTAGGCACTGCCTGTTGTCTAATGTTTTAAAGGTTTTTAAAACATATATGTATATGTTTTGTTCACTTGTTTAATTATTTACAGTGGGAAGGCAAGTCAGGTTCCAGTTACTCCATCATTGTAGAAGTTCCAAGTAATTATTTAGATTCATTTCATCTGAAATAAAATGCTTGTAAAGTATGAAGGTGGAGAAGGCAATGGCACCCCACTCCAGTACTCTTGCCTGGAAAATTCCATGGGCAGAGGAGCCTGGTAGGCTGCAGTCCATGGGCTTGCTAAGAGTCAGACACGACTGAGCGACTTCACTTTCACTTTTCACTTTCATGCATTGGAGAAGAAAATGGCAACCCATTCCAGTGTTCTTGCCTGGAGAATCCCAGGGGCAGGGGAGCCTGGTGGGCTGCTGTCTATGGGGTCGCACAGAGTCGAACACGACTGAAGTGACTTAGCAGCAGCAAGTATGAAGGAGTTATAGTTAAAGCACCCATTCCAGTGCCTGGCACATAGTAGGCTGAAATTTTATAATACTAGATATTATGATTATAATAACTTTCATTGATATCATTCAGTGGAGGCTCTATTAACCCAGGGATTTACTGACAGCAGTGACTTTTGAATACTTATCTTTCTCATTTTAATTTATCCAAGGGAAGCATACAGAATTAAATAATACACTTGTAAATTTGCATAAATACTAGCAAAAGTAATACCTACTATACAGATTGCCTCTTATAAAGTAGTAGATTGAAAAGCAATTGGAAAAGATTTAAAGCTCAGGCTCTGATTTCCAGCCTTAGTCAAGTAGAAATTTCATTTCATATTCTCTTTGCAAATGTTATTCAAGCACAATGATGATTTAAAAGTAATTGATTTTCCCCACTCAAATAAAAAAAGTAAGCAACTCAAGAAAAAAGTAATCTGGCTCAAGGCAGCAAAAGCATAAAGATTTATTAAGTAAACTACGAGTAGAGAAAGATGATATAATGTACTGAAGACTCTTCTACTAAAATAAGTTAGAATGCATATTGCTTGGAGATCAAATGGGGAGGTGTTGAAATGTACATAAAAATATAGTACTCCTAATACAAAGAAACATGAATGAAACCCAATTTACTCCCTATGTGCTCAGTTGCTCAGTCATGTCTGACTCTTTGTGGCCCCATGGACCGTAGCCTACCAGGCTCCTCTGCCCATGGAATTCTCCAGGCAAGAATACTGGAGCAGGGTGCCATGCCCTCCTCCAGGGCATCTTCCAGACCCAGGGATCTAACCCATGTCTCTTGTGTCTCCTGTATTGGCAGGCGGATTCTTAACCACCAGCACCACCCTGGGAAGCCCATTATTTGTAATAAATCTTCACATACTTTGCATAAGACTAATAACAAAGTGCATTATTACTCTAAGGCAAAAAGAGCAGTCATCTTTGAATTTCTCCTGCGTGAAATTTTCCTTGAGTGGCTCCACCATCAGAATCACCACATATTCCTACCCCAAGCATGCAACACTATGAAGACATCAGGTGTAGCAATTAAGGGATAACAATTCAAGTAGGAATGTTGGCATGTTCATGTAAAATAGGCCAGTGGAGTCAATCTAAAGGTATCTTTGAACTGTGAACTGCTCTGAGATTCTTCCTGAGTACCTATGCTGTGGAAATAGCTGCTGGCTATTTGGGCTCCTGACTGGCATGGAGCTTTATCATAAACTAATGTCTGCTGCTGCTGCTGCTAAGTCGCTTCAGTCATGTCCGACTCTGTGCGACCCCATAGACGGCAGCCCACCAGGCTCCCCCGTCCCTGGGATTCTCCAGGCAAGAACACTGGAGTGGGTTGCCATTTCCTTCTCTGATGCATGAAAGTGAAAAGTGAAAGTGAAGTCACTCAGTCGTGTCTGACTCTTAGTGACCCCATGGACTGCAGCCTACCAGGCTCCTCCATCCATGGGATTTTCCAGGCAAGAGTACTGGAGTGGGGTGCCATCGCCTTCTCCGAAACTGTCACTGAACCCCAAATATAGCTCTAAGAACACGGTGGTGATGGAAACCAGATTGGGACAGGTTTGGAATTCTCTCTGGGTCCTGGCTCTCTGGTTCCTGGGTCTTAGAGAGTTGATAAATGTCTGTAGAATAAGTTGACCCTATTTTCCCCTGCCATTCTCTCTTCCTACCAAGTCCTTCCAAATTAGTGAGTGCCAAGAAGAGATAAATCTGAGGATCTTGGACTTTTCTCAACTATTTTAGAGCCACTTGGAGCTCCAAGAGCCAAGACATGCATTAGGGCTGCTCTGGACCTGCACTTGGCATTTATCTCCCCAGGAAAGCTCTGGATCTGAGCGGGACTGGACTGACAGCTCTAGGACTGCCCAGAACTTAGGGGATTAGAAGGGTCTGACACTGATGTTAAACTTCTGGAGCAGAGTGGGCTTTTGAGTTTTGCTAGGCTAGAAACCATTCCAGTGTTCTCTCATGGAGAATCCCACAGACAGAGGGCCCTGGTGGGTTACAGACCATGGGGTCATTGGACAGGACTGATCGACTGACACTCACTTTCAGGCTGTGGAAGTAGGGAGAAGTCAGGTCATTTCTGTAGCCATTGGTGCAAAGGTGGCCAAACATCTTATTTCAGAATTTGCTGTAATCAGATAGCCGGGGAAAGAGCTATTGTTTAATAAATACCTCAATTAAGCTTGTCTTGCTAAATGGATGGAAAGCAGTACTAATGTGTATATTCGTCAGGGCCTTTGATTTCATCCTTTTATTGTTTCTCAGCACGTTCTTGTTTATATGTCTCTTCAACTAGTCTATACCAAGTAATGCCATTTGTAATAGTTTAGTCTATGTGCTTTTCCAGTCAGAGTGATTGCCCCATTCATAGCAAGACAACCTTTGAAATAGGTTAGTAAGAGGCAATCAATTTCATGTCTTTCCTATTGACATAAATGACTATTTATTGCAGGAAACAAATTCACTTAGACACTGCTGAATTATAATCAACCTAGTAGGACCTGGACGTAGTAAATGTTTCATTTGACAGATTTTACTTTAAAAATAGATGCCAGGTGTGAAAAAAGTGTGAAATGAAACAGACATGAACTATTTTGGTTTGAGATTCTGCCTCTAAAATGGTCTGTGAGTGACATATGGTGGTTTTATAAATGCAAGGTAAACCCGTGGCAGATAGAAAAGCACTTTAACACCAATTAAATAAGCCTGGAAGCAATTACCCAAATACATGCTGAGACATTGCCTTTGAAGATTGACAAAATATTTGATTTTGATCCTTTGCTTTAATTATGATGATAGCAGTGCTCAGAGATTTTTTTTTTAATGTCACCTTTTTCATTTATCTCAACAAATGGAGGTATATTTAGGGAGCTTGGGATTGACATGTACACACTGCTATGTTTAAAATGAATAACCAACAGGAACCTACTATATATACAGCACAAGGAATTCTGTGCAATGTTGTGTGTCAATCTGGATGGGAGGGGAGTTTGGGAAAGAATGGATATACGTGTATGTATGGGTGAGTCCCTTTGCTATCCACCTGAAACTGTCACAGCATTGTTAATCGGCTATACTTCAATACAAAATAAAATGTTTTTTGAGAAAAGATAGCAAGAGGTTTCTAAAAAGAGCTTGGCTTTTCTCATTTTCAAACTTGTAAGTGACTACCTCAATCTGAAGTATCCTGTATTCGGTCCTGATGTCACCTCTTTTAGACGTGTACTCATTTAGTGTTGACTCATAGTTTGGCTTTAAATCACACAGAGATGGCTTCATATTGGTAACTTCTAATAACAAGCTATTGCTTGTGAGTTGGCCTTTTGACCACAGTGACATCAGCCCCCGTTCTGGCTTGTTAGTTTAAACCAGGCTTTCTCTGAGAGGGGCAAGGATGCCCCCAGATGTTGGGAGTGGCAACGTGAGGAGCCCAGGTCACAATTTTCATTATGGATGGACCCAAGCAGTGGTGAGCTCCCCTCGGGCACTGTTCCCAGGGAAGATGGGTTAAAGCCTGGGCTCCCCCGAGAGATCACAGCTGTCTTTCCTTAGGTGGGCTTGATGCTCTCCCTGAAGCATATCCCGGGGTTTGGAAAGGAGATTGCATTTGTATTACTGACTCAGGCTAGGCACGCAGCTGCACCCTAGAATTATCCAGAAAATAGTCAGATGTCCAGACATGCACATTCAAATACTTGGCTCCCCCAAAAATCATAAACTGTGAGTTTTTTGGCTTTCCAGAGCTTCAGAAAAACAAATAAGAAGATCCAGCTGATTCCGTCTAAAACAAAATGATTTCTTTAATAAAATCAGGAACCCAGGTTTGTTTCTCCCATAAACCATGAAAGGATTATTCAGACATGGGAATCAGCTTCAGATCATGAATTTGATAGATTAAAGGAGATTCTTTTTACTGGCACCATTTCTTTTCCTTTTTTAAGTTTTACTTGAGTAAAGGATGTCTTGTATGGAATTCTGGGAGACTTCTGCAACTTTATGCAAACAGCCAGTTGGGCTGCAATGCAGGCGAGCACATGTGCTCAGTCACATCAGTAGTGTCCAACTCTGTGCGACCCTATGAACTGTAGCCCACCAGGCTCTTCTGTCCATGGGATTCTCCAGGCAAAAATACTGGAGTGGGTTGCCCTACCCTCCTCCAGGGGATCTTCCCAACTCAGGGATCAAACCCACATCTCTTATGTCTCCTGCATTGGCAGGTGGGTTCTTTACTACTGGCGCCACCTGGGAAGTCCATGGAGAGCTTGAACCTAGCCTTAGATCTTTGCTGAGCCAGAGAAGTGACAGGGGTCAGAGCCACTGGGACAGCTAGCTGGCTCACTGCTGCTTTCCTTTATCTCCTTAGGGGAAGAGTGTGACATCGACATCAATGAATGTGACAGTACCCCCTGCCATCACGCCGGCCCCTGCCTGGACCAGCCCAATGGTTACACCTGCCACTGCCCACATGGCTGGGTGGGAGCAAACTGTGAAATCCGTGAGTATTCCTGCAGCTCAGCCCCTGTGATTTTCCATTCCACTTTGATTCAATGAGAAGAAGAGGCTGACTGTCCAGCCAGCCCCACGTCACTCTTAGAAGAGGCAGTAAGGCCCAGAGTGTTACCCTGAGCCCCCTGTGCTTCCTGGGTCCTGGTTAAATATTTTTGCTCACTGCTTTATGCTGCTCCCCATCATTTCTGAGCCTGAATCCAGCCTTCCCATTGGGATGAGAATGTGCCGATGTCATCCCGAGTTCACGGCTGCAAGACAGCCAAAAATGTGCTTAGCAGAGAAACATTAGAATCCGATCCAAAAAGAGAATCTTTGTGTTGAAAGCATAAATTAAAAGCACACACACACACACAAAGAATGTAAATTCACTTCGCATTTGTGTCTTCAAATGTATTAGGTTCCATCAGTTGCCCGGAGAGAAGTCCAGGGAGGATGGGCATCACACAAAACCTGAAAAACACTTTGAGCTGCTTAGAGCGAGGTGTTCTCTACAGATGGACGCACAGAAGTTCGACAGTGTCAGAATTAGGACTATATATGTTCATATGAAAGTCTGGTAGCTTCTAGGATCGAAGTGAAAATGAGAACTGCACTGGAATTGGATTGTTGTTATTTTGTCAATCACTAAAAACTCAACTTTGAATGGTGTTTTTCTTCTCATTTAAATTAGGCAGGGTAGTTGAGTTTGCATATTTCTCCAGGGCCTTCTCGCCTCCTCTTCATCAGGCAAAGACTCTGCTATGTGAGTTTGGAAAGAGGTAGTTATGTAGACATAGCCCTGTATGTCAGTCTCCCTCCTGGGCTGGCCTGCCTGCTGCCACTTCTCCTCCAGGTTGTAGTGTTTCAAGAACAGACCCCTCACTGGTGGTTCAGCGCAGGCTTGTCTGCTAATTCTTTGTGTGTGTCTGAAGTGGGGGTGTGGTCAGTATCCGGAAACCTTTTTATCCACAAATATGGACCATATTCTTTAGCATCAACTTGGCCAGTAAAGGTATTTGCGTTCCTAGCTACTCACTCTTTGTCTCTCATCTTGGCTCAGGGCTTGAGAGAGGAAGAGATGAATTCTTTTTAGGACTCCCCCTTCAATCTTTTCAAATACTCATCCTCAATCTTTTCAAATACCCATATACAGAATGGTCTTAGGGATCCTTGGTCACAATAGGTGAGAAACATTCTGTTGTTGAGGAAAGGGAAGGAAAGAGATTCCAGTGGTACAAATGCTAAGGGCTATGATTCAATGCAGGGTATTAAAACTAAAGTAGGTCCAGGATGAAGGAAATGGCAACCCACTCCAGTATTCTTGCCTGGAGAATCCCAGGGATGGGGGAGCCTGGTGGGCTGCCATCTATGGGGTCACACAGAGTCGGACACGACTGAAGCGACTTAGCAGCAGCAGCAGCAGTGAGATGTGTTAGAGGAAAGGATCCCAGATTTGGGCCAGCAGGACCTTGGTTCTCGCCCTGGCTGTGGCACTTCTTGTGTTAGTTATGCTGAGCCTCAGAATACTTATCCAGTACTGATAAGTACATAAGTACTTATTCAGAGTACTTATGAAAATGGGACCCATTTTCATTCTAAAATTTGGTAATTCTGTGAAATGACAAATTTCATGCCTCATGGCAGATCTTGGAGAAGGAAATGGCAACCCACTCCAGTACTCTTGCCTGGAAAATCCCATGGATGGAAGAGCCTGGTAGGCTGCAGTCCATGGGGTCACGAAGAGTTGGACATTGCCAGGGACCAGCCCCGGCTGATCCAGGGTATTCGAAGGAGAGACGGCATAGGCGAAGATCAGGAAACAATTGCTTAATTAAACGTTAATTAAGGATATAAAGAGTAATAGAATGAGGATAGCTCAGTGAGGAAATTCAGTGGAGAACAGAGGCTGAAATAATTCAGCCAGAAGGTAAGAGAAAGAACGACATGGTGAGACCAAGTTTCGGTGAACAAGGCCCACACTTTATTTTCCAAAGTAGTTTTTATACCTTAAGTTATGCATAGAGGATAATGGGGGAAGGGGTAGAGTCATGCAGTAAGCCAGGCTTTCTTCCTGCAAACTTATCATATGCAAAAGTTTAGGTGATTTGCATCATCTTCTGGCCTGGAGGCCTTTTTCTCTAAAGGTGATTATTCTAAAGTCAGGCGCCAGCCTCCAAAAAGCATTAGATAAAGTTGCATTCCTACAGAGCAAAGGTGTGGTGGGCTATAACAAGAAAAAGAATTAACTCAAGGGTCCCAGGTTACAAACATTAAAGCTACTATTTACACCAATTATATTAATCAATACACTGCCAGGGACACAGCAGGTAGGGGATATGGAGACTTAGCAGCACATTGGCCCAACAAGTGAAAATCCCTTCACCAATACAATTTCTAATCAATCTTTTAACTGCTCAAAGGAATCTGTATTTAGACAGTTTAGAACATCTCATGCCTCTCAGTTTGGAGGCTCTGAGCAATCACATGTGGCCGGAAAAACCTATTCAGGCAGGCTAGAGGACTTCCAAGGGAGTTTGTAGGTTGAAACACTGTCACACCCAGGAATTATTAACTGGAGCTGTAAGCTAACTCTTTTTTCAGAGAGGTAGTGGGGGACAGCCCCCCGTAAAGTCAGAGGTGTAGGTGAAAGCACAAAGCAGAAAGTAGGCAGACTCTGGTTTTGGGGGTAGATTGCTCAAGAATTTCCAGGGAGACTCCTGAGGCTCGATCCCGCCTTTGCGTGTGCCAAGCCTCCTTCCTCATGACCTTTGCCAGGGGCGGAGCTCGCTCCCCGCAGGACATGACTGAGCGACTTCACTTTCACTTTTCACTTTCATGCATTGGAGCAGGAAATGGCAACCCACTCCAGTGTTCTTGTCTGGAGAATCCCAGAGACAGAGGAGCCTGGTGGGCTGCCATCTACGGGGTCGCACAGAGTTGGACACAACTGAAGTGACTTAGCAGCAGCAGCAGCAGCAGCATGGCAGATCTATGTATAATTTTAAATTTCTAGTTGTGAAAATAAATATATAGGAGAGGAGAGTATGGATAAGAACTCAGAAACACAAAGGATGCCCTTGAGAAGTTTTGAAGTAAAATTGTATCATTATTAAAAAAAAAATCTAAATTTTACTTCTTTCTGGTGATGATATTATAGGCAAAAGATATACATGGATGGAATAATCAGGATGAAAGGTGACTTCATGTTCTAGTGACATCATATTCTAGCTCTGTGACCTGGACAAATAACTATATCTCAGCCTCATCTTTCTCACTTGTAAAATGGTGATAGAAAAGTTGCTGGGAGGATTAAAATTAAGGATCCTTTGTGCAGATCTCTGGTGTGCAGCAGTAGACACTTAAATAGATGCTAGTTGCCTTTTCTGTTTCTTTCTATGGTACTGTAGCTCTTATACCTTGAGCCAGCTGGCGAGGACTTGCCTTTGACAATCGTGTTTTTAGATGATATATGCCCAGAGCACAGGCCACTCTGAGTCTGTGGATGTGTTGGGCACATCCCAGTACACACAGGGTTCCCTGTTCTCCCAGAATAGCACTTTCCATTTGATGGTCTCACTTGCACCTCTCCATTCAGTCAAAGGTGTTAAAAATAAATGTTAACACAGATAAGGTTCCGTCACATCTCAGTGTTGGTTGCTTCCATCCTTGACCTGACTGTAAGAATGGAGAATGAATGTGTAAGATTTGTGATGACACACAGGTGGAGCTAGTGACCAGTGCTGAGATAAATGGACCTGAATCAAAAGAACAGATCTAAGGGCCAGGAATGAAAGGAAAGTTTGGGCCATGAGTGGGCAGAGATGATATGAGGTCTCTAGTCCTCTATGAGCCATGGAACCCATGGTCTCTGAGTTTCTTTCTAACCTGGAACATCTGTGATTTTCTGAATTGGCTGGAAACCAGGAGGAGGGTGCCTGAAAGATACAAGGTCAGGTTGGTAAATCTCAACAGGAACTCTCAGAAGGAGAACAATGGTGCTGTTAGAGTTACAGACAGTCCTGCTGATTGAGAATCGGCCAGTTGTATACACCGAGTCAATCCTAAAGGAAATCAACCCTGAATATTCGTTGGAAGGACTGATGCTAAAGCTGAAGTTCCAATACTTTGGCCACTTGATACAAAGATCTGACCCGTTGGAAAAGACCCTGATTCTGGGAAAGATCGAGGGCAAAAGGAGAGGGCAGCAGAGGATGAGATGGTTGCATAGCATCACCAACTCAACGGAAATGAATTTGAGTTAACTCCAGGAGATAGTGAAGAACAGAGAAGCCTGGAGTGCTGCAGTCCATGGGGTTGCAAAGAGTTGGACACGACTTAGTGACTGAACAACAACACTAAACAACAACAACAACAGCAACGTATATTGAGCAGTTGAACCTATTGTTAAGCCATTGATTTAATAACATTCTGCGGTTGAGAAGTAGGGGAACAGGGTATCTTGGATTTATGCATTTAGTGAATAATCCAGGGCCTCCTATTGTCAAGGGTCAGGCATCGTTGTTGTTCAGTCGCAACATTGTTGTTGTTGTTCAGTCATGCATAGTGCCCAGAATATAAAGGTTAATGAAGCAGCCCTTGCCTTCAGGATATCATTATCCAAGGGTCGATCCTCATATGTGATGGGAGTCGCTGTATAAGACTTCGCTCAGGCAGCTCCAGGTGCCCAGGCAAAGAGCAAGGTTGGATGTCTGGGGCTTCCTTGTCCCCAAATGCATGGAATTTAATAATGGTTAAAGAAACCCATCAAACAGTAATATGAGCAGTCTTTATTGTACAGATAGATTCAGTTCTTTGGTTCCCATTTTTATAAACTAGGATTCTTAAAAAACAAAACTGGTTTAGGATTAACATATATACACTACTATATATGGGCTTCCCTAGTGGCTGAAGAATCTACCTGCCAATAGAGGAGATGTGGGTTTGATCCCTGGGTTGGGAAGATCCCCCAGAAAAGGAAATGGCAATCCCCTCCATTATTCTTGCCTGGGAAATCCCATGGACAGAGGAGCCTGTTCATGGTGCTGTACACCTGGAACTAGCACAGCATTGTAAATCAACTATACTGCAATAAGAAAACAAAATAAAATGAATTAATCTTCCTCCCCATCAATACACCCCCACTTCACTCCCCAAAGGTAACAAGTGTTATGCATTTATTATGGATTCCTTCAGATAATTTTAGTCACTGTATAAATCCCATTTTATGGTAGCTCAGATGGTAAAGAATCTGCCTGAAATGCAGGAGACCTGGGTTCAATCCCTGGGTCAGAAAGTTCCCCTGGAAAAGGAAATGGCAACCCACTCCAGTCTTCTTGCCTGGAGAATTCCATGGACAAGGGAGCCTGGTGGGCTACAGTCCATTTGGTTGCAAAGAGTCAGACACGACCGAGCAACTAACACTTTCACTTTCATACACACTGTTCAGCATCTTGCATTTATCCTTAATATATCTTGAATGCTTATCCATATTGACTTAGTACATATTTTCCTCAATTTTTAACATCACACAATGTTTCTTAAATGCTCTATAATTTATTTAATAAGACCCCTGTTGATTGACAAATAACTTTTCAAGTTTTTGGTATTAAAAAGAATAGTAGAGTAAAAATTCTTATATATGTATTTACTTTTGTGAGAATATCAGAGTATTAGTAGGATAAATTCTCAAAAATGGAATAGTCAAATGAAGGGGTCCTTGGATTTTTCACAAGTGTTTATTTATAAATTGACTCTTTGCAAATAAAACTTCTCCTCTTGGCAGCAATGGTGTTGGGGTCTGAGGTTGATTTGCAAATCCCACTTAATCCATAATTACTTTATTAAATACTTTGAACACCACTGACCTCTGGGGAGCAATTGTGGCTAGATGTGGTCTTGCAACCATCACCATCATCCTTCTTCAGAACTCTTTTCATCTTGCAAAACAGTAACTCCCCATACTTCCTCCCCTGGCCCCTGGCAGTCAACTACCTACTTTCCTTCCTTCTTGTTTTCTTCCTTTCTCCCTTTTTTTTTGTTTCTTCCTTCCTTCCGTCACCTACCTCCCACTCCAGCCTCTAGTAACTACCATTCCACTTTGGGTTTTTTTCCTTTATGTTGCGCATGTAACTGACATCATACAATATTTATCTTTCTGTGTCTGGTCTGTTTCACTCAGCAGAATGTCCTCCAGTTCATCTATGAGGTTGTAAATGGAAGGGGCATCTTTTCAAAGATGCAAATCTAAATCCCTCAGACCCTCCTTCCCACCATTGTTTCCATCCTTTTCACAGCAAGCTGCTATTGAAATACATTAATGACTAAAGACCAAAGGCCATGCTATCGCCTGGTGGAAGCTGCAGGACTGCCCCTGCACTGAGGGGAGGTGCCCCCTCCTCACTCGGCCACTCTCCGCTTCGCTACCTGCGGGCAAGCAGCCACCCCGTCCTCCTTCCAGTCCCTCACTCTGCTCTCCACTCCTCCCAGGCCTTTGCCTGGGTCAGCCTTCCCTTCTGCCCCCTCCATCCCCTGCTAATATGTACTCCCCCTTAGAGCCTTGCTTGCTGTGCACCCCACCATGAAAGCTCTCCTCATTTCCCAGTTAGATGGCACAGCTTTTGTCCCCTCCCGAGGCACTGTCGCCTTGGTCCCTCGTGGCTTAGCATGCTTTCGCTTCCACATCTCTGAAAAGACTAGGGGATCCATGTGCACGCTATTCTCTAAGTTTTGCCTTGCTCCTTATCCCAGGCATCCAGCATGAGGCCTGGCACATAGTACATGCTGTTGTTGTTCAGTCCCTAAGTCGTGTCTGACTCTTTGTGACCCCATGGGTTGCAGCACGCCAGGCTTTCCTGTCCTTTGCCATCTCCCAGAGTTTGCTCAAACTCATGACCATTGAGTCAGTGATGCTGTTTAACTATCTCATTGTCTGCCTGCCCCTTCTGCTCTTGCCCTCAATCTTTCCCAGCATCGGGGTCTTTTCCAATGAGCTGGCTCTTTGAATTAGGTGACTAAAGTATTGGCACTTCAGCATCAGTCCATATAGTACATAGTAGTTGCTTACTGATACTTGTTCAGTAATAGGATCACTATGAGGGATTCAAGCTCTGCCTTCTGTTCCCTCCCCTCCTGCCTCTTCTGAAGGTTAACAAGGGTGTTCACTTTTCCCAGTCTCATTGACTACTTTGGTTGTCAAGCTAACTTTTAGCTACAGAAAATATAAAGAAATTTGAAATCCCTCCTCACAGTTATCCTAGGCAATAGATAGTTCCAAAATTCTCCAGCTATCTAAGTGACATCTACCTAAAAGACATTTTTCAGTTCAGTTTAGTTCAGTTCAGTCACTCAGTCGTGTCCGACTCTGCGACCCCTGAATTGCAGCACGCCAGGCCTCCCTGTCCATCACCAACTCCAGGAGTTCACTCAAACTCATGTCCATCGAGTCAGTGATGCCATCCAGCCATCTCATCCTCTGTCGTCCCCTTCTCCTCCTGCCCCCAATCCCTCCCAGCATCAGAGTCTTTTCCAATGAGTCAACTCTTTGCATGAGGTGGCCAAAGTGCTGGAGTTTCAGCTTTAGCATCATTCCTTCCAAAGAACACCCAGGACTGATCTCCTTTAGAATGGACTGGTTGGGTTTCCTTG
>NW_011494640.1:6146347-6146552 GCF_000754665.1 Bison bison bison
GCAGATGAGCGGGCAGTTGTCGCGGGGCTCAGCTGGCGATTATCAAGCAGATGAGCGGGCAGGTGTCATATGGCTCAGCTGGCGATTATCAAGCAGATGAGCTGGTAGATGTCGCGGAGCTCATCTGGCGATTATCAAGCAGATGAGCGGGCAGGTGTCGCGGGGCTCAGCTGGCGATTAACAAGCAGATGAGCAGGCAGGGGGC
>NW_011494640.1:6146652-6158792 GCF_000754665.1 Bison bison bison
TCCCTCCCAGCATCAGAGTCTTTTCCAATGAGTCAACTCTTTGCATGAGGTGGCCAAAGTGCTGGAGTTTCAGCTTTAGCATCATTCCTTCCAAAGAACACCCAGGACTGATCTCCTTTAGAATGGACTGGTTGGGTTTCCTTGCAGTCCAAGGGACTCTCAAGAGTCTTCTCCAATACCACAGTTCAAAAGCATCAATTCTTCAGTGCTCAGCTTTCTTCGGTCCAACTCTCACATCCATACATGATTACTGGAAAAACCATAGAGTTTTACTCGCTTTCAAACTTTTTTAAAGTATGATTGGGGCATAGACTTGGATTATTCTAATGTTGAATGCTTTGCCTTGGGAAGGAACTGAGATCATTCTATTTTGAGATTGTGCCCAAATACTGCATTTCGGACTCTTTTGTTGACTATGAAGGCTACGGCATTTCTTCTAAGGGATTTTTGCCCACAGTAGTAGATATAATGGTCATCTGAATTAAATTCACCCATTCCAGTCCATTTTAGTTCACTGTTTTCCTAAGATGCTGATGTTCACTCTTACCATCTCCTTCTTGTGATTAGTTGCTCAGTCATGTCTGACTCTTTGCGACCCCATGGACTGCAGCCCACCATGCTCATCTGTCTGTGGGATTCTCCAGGACAGAATACTGGAGTGGGTTGCTGTTTCCTTCTCCAGGGCATCTCCTTCTTGACCACACACAATTTACCTTGATTCATGGACCTCACATTCCAGGTTCCTATGCAGTATTGTTCTTTACGATGTCGGACTTTAATTTCACCACCAGATACATCCACAATTGAGTGTTGTTTCTACATTGGCCCAGCCTCTTCATTCCTTC
This sequence comes from Bison bison bison, assembly GCF_000754665.1. NCBI lineage: Eukaryota > Metazoa > Chordata > Mammalia > Artiodactyla > Bovidae > Bison > Bison bison. The sequence continues at coordinate 6,147,498 of NW_011494640.1, forward strand.
TGGAGCTATTAGCAATTGCCCTCCCCTCTTCCCCAGTAGCATATTGGACACCTTCCAACCTGGGGGTCTCATCTTCTGGTGTCATATCTTTTTGACTTTTCATACTGTTCATGGGATTCTTGCGGCAGGAATACTGGAGTGGTTTGCCATTCCCTCCTCCAGTAGACCACGTTTTGTCAGAACTCTTCACTGTGACCCATCTATCTTGGGTGACCCTGCACGGCATGGCTCATAGCTTCATTGAGTTAGACAAGCCTCTTTGCCAAGACAAGGCTGTGATCCATGAAGGGGTTTTAAATACAGAGGTAGACAAATAATTTGACTAGATTCACCCAGGTAAGTGAAAGAAACACAGATACAGGTTATGTATTTTAGAATTAAATTTACCAATCGATCGAGGTCTCTTTTTGGTGGAGGAGAGATGGTCAGTGGGTCAGCTTGGTGGCTGACTGTGTTTTTACCTTGAGCAGAGGCTCTGAGTCCAGCTCCTACGTAGCTCCTACTTTAGGACCCATTGAAATCTTAAAGGCGACAGCACTTCAGGAAATAACAAACCTCAAGCAAGTTGAGTTTATGCTGAAATGCAAATGCTCCCTGAGACCCAGGAAGGAGTGTGACATTTTCCCTGAATAGCTTGTGTGTGTGCGTTCCTGGTCATGTACCTGCCGGGGCTGGTGAGGTCATGCCGTCCAGTGTGTTCTGCTGCATGGTTCTTCCCCGAGCTCTGCAGTAGCCGACATAGTAAATGATTCCTGCCTTGGGACTCCTGGGATGTGGTGCAGCGATCTGGGAGTGGCAGCTGCAGCTACCTGCTGTTGACATATCCTCTGCCTCGCAGACCAAATGTTGAATTTATTAAGATTCAGCCTGGCTACTAACCCGATTACTGTGCAAAGCAGCCATATTCACTTATCAGACAAGTTTTAGATGACAGTTTAAGTGGAAAGAGCAAAGAGAAAGAGAAGAGGGGGAGAAACAGAGGTTTCAGGAGAAATCTGGGGATATTTTTTTCAAAAGTCTAAACAGCTTGGAATTCAGAGTTTGGGGAAATAGAACAGATGGTCAGAAATACAAACGGTTTAGACAGCCCATCAGGCCTGGGGCAGTGAGCCCAGCACATAACCTAGCACAGTTGTTTGTTTTTCTGCGAGAGTGGCCCTGTGCAATTGTGCACTGGCTGTGTATATGCCATCAGTGTAATGCGTGAGCTATTTTCATGAAGGTGTGCATCGAGAATTCCCATGGCAGCCATAGCAATCAGATCTGAGCGCTCCACCAGGCTGGAGTAGAAACAGTATTGGCTGCCCTTGTGATGATGCTCAGTGAGTGTTATAGCACACTCCATGAGCCCTGGACTGCAGCCTACAACTGGATTTTTCAGAGAATGTTGAAATACTTGGAAATCAAGTGAGTCATGTTCGTTTTCAGCCAGAACGATGACTTGTCTCTCTCCATGTGCACCAGGTATTGCCAAATGAAACGGCTGCCAGTCGGGATCGAGTCTTGGTTTCACAAAACACCTCCTCTCTTCCATTTCGAGCATTTATTTGCAGTGATTTATGTCCTTTCTGTCTGCCTGTGTGTGAGTTGGCTCACACAGCACGGTGAATGCACAAACGGGCAGTCTTCTTGTTCCACGGGCTGTGTGAGCTTGGGTAGACAGACTCAAATGGCAAAACCAGTCTTCAAGGGCCGTGGTGAAAAACTCAGGAGCCAGACGATCTGGACACAAACTCAGAAGTCACTTCATTCGCCCCGGTCTTCTCAAGCTCTCAGGAACCACGCAGGCTCAGGGCACGAGTCAGTTTCCCATTAGGCTTCTTGGAAAATGGTCTGCACACTCGGATCCTTGTTTGGCTGTTTACTTGTGCTCTTCTGAAGGCTGTAACTTTTCAAGGGAAAGAATAGCTGATTCTGAGACTCCAGTGTCCCTGAAGATGTCCCTGGGATGAGAGTATGAGGACTCAGAGGTCACAGATACTTTCACCTAAAAAAGAACAGTGGAAAGAGGCCTGAGGATTTCACAGGAAGTAAAGTGTAAAGTGAAGAAGGCAATGGCAACCCACTCTAGTACTCTTGCCTGGAAAATCCCATGGATGGAGGAGCCTGGTGGGCTGCAGTGCATGGGGTCGCGAAGAGTTGGACACAACTGAGCAACTTCACTTTCATGCGTTGGAGAAGGAAATGGCAACCGACTCCAGTGTTCTTGCCTGGAGAATCCCAGAGACGGGGGAGCCTGGTGGGCTGCCGTCTATGGGGTTGCACAGAATCGGACACAACTGAAGCGACTTAGCAGCAGCAGCAAAGTGTAAGGTGAAGTTGCTCAGTCACGTCTGACTCTTTGTGACTCCGTGGACTGTAGCCTGCCAGGCTCCTTTGTCTATGGGATTTTCCAAGCAAGAATACTGGAGGGGGTTGCCATTCACAGGAAGACAGACCTATTTTCACGCATACCTTGAATCTCATTTCCAAGCACCCAGAGTCCTAATATGGAAATGATGGCCTGGAAAGGGTGCTGGTGGAGGTGGTAGAGTAAGTAAAGTAGAAAAGACAACCCTTTTCCCATGGAAGTTTAGCTTCTGTTTGGTCTTAACCTAGCCCCTTTTCACCTTCGTGACTTCCTTTCAAATCCTGGTCATGGTATCTGGATCATTCCATTTGTTTGCAAGTTTGTAAACAGGACATAATTTGACACTCTTGACCTGTGCCAGACACAGAGACTATGCCCCATCCATCTACTTTTTTCTTGCCCGTCCAGGTTGGTGTTTTTTGAATGGGCACAGGGCAGTGCTCAGTAATCTTCAGCTCAGAGTGTGCCCTGAGGACACCATCCTCCTCCTCGGTATCCTTCCTTTTTCCACCACCACCAGGACCACCACCACCCATCACATGCCTGGCAGTGGACTTCCTTTTCTTTACTTGTTTTCTAACTTATTCTCCCAACATGTCCATAGGGTATATGTTATAATTGTTGTCTTATAAATGAAGAAACTGACGTTCAGGGAGGTCAAGCCAGTGTTGCAGCTGGGGACTGTCCCTGGTGGTTCAGTGGTTAAGAATCCACACGCCAATGCCAGAGACATGGGTTCAATTCCTAGTCCACGAAGATCCCACATGCCTCAGAGCAGTTAATAAGCCCATGAGCCACAACTACAGAGCTCCAGCTCTAGGGCCTGCATGTCACAACTATTGAAGTGCACACACCATGGGGCCCATGCTCTGCAGCAAGAGAAGCCACTGAAGTGAAAAGCCCTCCAATGAGAAGCCCTCACACGGCAACTAGAGAGTAGTCTCCGTTCATTGCAACTAGAGAAAGCCCGCATGCAGCAATGAAGACCCAGTGCAACCAAAAATAATAAATACGTAAAATGTTTAAAAAATACTGCAGCTGTGATGAAAGCAAGGTTAGTGTAATCCCAAAGCTCACATACCTTCCACTAGTTATGCTAGAAGATAATCTCATGGGTGTTTTCTTCAAATGGCTTATCACTTATTTTTTATTATAAAGAGACTATATTCTTTTTTTAAAAAGCTGAAGACTGAGACATATAAAGGATGTTAAAATCACATGTAATCATGCTTTTCAGAGATCACTGTTGTTAGCACCCTGCTGTGTGAGGCAGAGGCTGAGAAGTTGGACCTGGAGTTGCAGTCAACACTCTCACCCAGGAAGTGGTGTCAGTTTCTAAGCTTTATCTATAGCAATGGGGAGAAAGAATGATATATTTTCTCGTGGTTGCGCTGATCAAATGAGATGTTTTCAAAAAGCTTAGCATAGTAAGAACACAACATAGGTTCATCACTATCATTGTCCATCCTGAGCTTTTCTGTATATAGATAGACTTTGGAAGCTCATCTGAAACTTCCCTGGTCACTCAGATGGTAAAGAGTCTGCCTATAATGCGGGAGACCCTGGTTCAATCTCTGGATCGGGAAGGAAATGGAAACCCACTCTAGTATTCGTGCCTGGAAAATCCCACGGACGGAGGAGCCTGGTGGGCTATAGTCCCTGGGGTTGCAAAGAGTCGGACATGACTGAGCGACTTCACTTTTGGAAGCTCATATGTGATTGTAGTATACCACTAGGTTCTGTTTGGTAACCTTTTTTTATTCTTTTGCTACTTGATGAGTAGCTCTCCATCTCACTAGGCCTTCTTTGGCAGCTCAGCAGTAAAGAATCTATCTGCAATGCAGGAGATGTGTGTTCAATCCCTGGAACAGGAAGATCCCTTGGAGAATGAAATGTCAACCCTCTCCAGTATTCTTGCCTGGGATTTGCCTGGGAAATCCCCTGGACAAAAGAGGCTGATGGGCTATAATCCACGGGGTCACAAAGAGTGAGACACAACTTAGAGACTAAACACAACAATAAAACCATCTCACTAAGAGTTGAATATTTAGGTTGTTTCCTATTTTTCCATGTTTATGAATTGTGTTGTCTGTTGGGGTGGAGAGAGGATATGGGATTGAGGAACTCTAGCTATATCTGTAATATTTTTTTAATTTTTATTTTTTTTAATTATGAAAGTATGGTAACACATTTACAGGAGTTTAAAAATACAGGACAAGGTTATATACAGTTGCACTGTATATTACAATTATTTTTTTAAGTAGATAAATTAAGATTCTTAGTTGGGGTTTCAATATCGAACTCTCAAAATTAATAGAATGACTCTACAGGAAAGTAGAAAGATATATTAAACCTGCAAAGCACTGTGAACCAATTCAACATAAGATTTATACAGTTTTCACACAACAGTAGGATACAAATTCTATTCAGGTTCCCATAGACCGTAAACTGTGTGTATGTGAGGTCAACTTCAGTCGTGTCCGACTCTTTGCAACCCTGTGGACTGTAGCCTGCCAGGCTCCTCTGTCTATGGGATTCTCCAGGCAAGGATGCTGGAATGGGGTGCCATTTCTTCCTCCAGGGGATCTTTCCAACCCAGAGATCAAACCTGGGTCTATTACATCTTTACCACTAGTGCCACCTGGGAAGCCCTAGACTGTAAACTAGAAGACACTAAAGCATATCGAGGGATAACACCAGATGCAGAAATTTCATGGTCTAAAGGTACTGAAATCATCCAGACTCTGTTCTCTTATCACTGTGGAATTATGTTAGAAATCAGTATCAAAAGGTATTTGAAAATAACCCACATATTTTTAAGTACAGTGTGATGTAGAGATCTTCGACTTAGCCATTGAAAGTCTCAATAAAGTTAGACTGAAAAAAAACACAGAGGGTGATTGCAGAGAAGAAAGCATTTAAATGAAAAATTAGTATCAAAATGAGAAATTAATATTAAAGATGCTTTAAATAGAATCCCATGTATTTGTAAGTTAAATGTCCACTTTTAAATATTGGGTGTATCTAAGAAGTTATCACAAGGAAAATTAGAAAATATTTGTAATAGAGTAAAAATGAAAAGAGAATTTACCAGAATTAGTTGCATGCAGCTGAAGTTGCTCAGTGGAATTAAATACCATGTGGAGTCTTGAATAAGAGATGAAAACAAATAATAGACACTAGCATAAAATTTTGTGAAATTTGAACAAAATCTATATATTAGTTAATAATACTGTATCATTTGTTAATTTCCTGTTTTTTGTTTTTTTACAGCATGGTATTTTTTTATATTCTCAGAATTGGATTAGAAGTTTCAAGCCTCATTCAAAAATTGTTTTAAATCACTAAGATAATTTTTTTAGCATTTCAGCAGTTACACTAGATTTTATTTGTAACATTTCATTTATTTAAAAAAAAACATAAACATTTAAAGCAAAGAAGGTAAAATATGAACATATGTTAACTTTGAGCAGGGAATACATCTGGGTCTGTGCTTATTTTCTGAACTTATTTCTAAATGTGTGATAGTTGATAATCTAACATTTGAAAATTGTGCTTCTGAGATGAACATCTTTGTACACAGGGCTTTATACATTTTTTAGGACCATTTTCTCAGCAAAAATTCTGAAAATTGGAATTTCTGGGTCAAAGGATGCTCCACACAGGAGTTGTATATCAGTTCACACAGTCCGTATTTCTGCACCCTTGTCTACTGTGGTTATCAAAATTTTAAGATAATATTTGGGAACTGATGTAGGACTTGCATAGTTAAAAAAAATTATGAAGCCAAGCAATTTTCTACTTATATTTCCTTGGTGAATTCCTTTTTATATTCTTTACCCATTTTTCTATGACATGTTCCTGGTTTTTCTTAGTGATTTGTAAGAGGTCTTTATATATTAAGGATGTTAATAAATATCCTGTAGCCCACCAGGCTCCTCTGTCCATGGGGTTTCCCAGGCAAGAATACTGGAGTGGGTTGCCATCTGGATTATCCATAGAAAATAATCCTTTGCAGTTTGGACAGCTCTTATATTTTATGTTCCTAGTGTGAGGACAGGGAAGTCCTTCCCCTTCAAAAGGCCCCAGCTGATACACAGGCGTTTGCTTGTTTTCACCTTCAGACCTCCAGTGGAAGTCCGGGCACATGGCAGAGAGTCTAACCAACATGCCTCGGCACTCTCTCTACATCATCATCGGCGCCCTCTGCGTTGCCTTCATCCTGATGCTCATCATCTTGATTGTGGGGATTTGCCGCATCAGCCGCATTGAGTACCAGGGCTCTGCCCGGCCGGCTTATGAGGACTTCTACAACTGCCGCAGCATCGACAGCGAGTTCAGCAACGCCATCGCCTCCATCCGGCATGCCAGGTGAGTGGCGTGAGTCAGCATGCTGGGTGCCAGGCTTGTATTATGGACGGGACTTCACGTCTGCAAGGGGGATTTCAAAGAATAAAGCATAGATTCGAGGTAGCATTGGGGGGACCAGATAATTAGACTGCTTTATAAACAAACCCCTTTAATTTGCTGCTAACTTTCTGTTTTCATTGAATACATTCATTCGTTTAATTTGTGTTTATCTCTGCTATAAACATTTGAAACAGGTTTTGATTATTTCTTTTTGAAATGTGTTTAGCTGTGTTGTTCTTCAGTGTGACTATAAATGATCACATCTGATTTAAGGGCTTAGTTAAAGAAAGTCACATAGCAGTCATTCTGTTAGAGTTCTTATTGTATAAAATAGTGTCTGGGGGAAAGATTCCTGGAGAGACAGGAGTTAGTGTGGTATAGAAATAGCCTGAGTCAGGCTGTCAGACATCTGACATTAAGTCCAACTGCTCCATTACCTGATTATAGTTTAGGTAGATGATTCAACCTTCCACAAATACAGTTCCTTCAACTGTAGGAAGGGAGAACTACCTCCTTAAAGAGTTATGACAATCAAATTATAGATAGTAAAGGATTGCATAAACAGATAATGCCGTATTTACTTCTCCAATGTATTACAGCATGTGAAAAAAATAATCTAATTTTGTTGATTTTGGTCAGGAATATTTACTATCAAAATGATAGTGATATTGAATGTTAAAACACCATCTTTTCCTTTAACTGGTAGAACAATCTAAAGCACCTGATTCAGAAAGTCAATGTGCTATAGCAAAAAGAGGGCTGAGCTCTGTGTCTTAAGCTTGGACCTCCAGGAAACTATTACCTGTATAATCTTTGTTGGGATGTTGTGACCGATATTGTTCGAGGAACAAGCAGATCCAAATTCTGTCTGAATGCAATAGAAGTTCAGAAGGTCAGAAGGTTCAGTTCAGTGCAGTTCAGTTGCTCAGTTGTGTCCAACTCTTTGCGACCCCGTGGACTGCAGCATTCCAGGCCTCTCTGTCCATCACTAACTCCCGGAGTCAGAAAGTTAGCCTTCTTCAAAAGGAAACCTCCAAACCCAGGGCTCACATCTTTTAGGATGAGTCCAGTGGAAATAAAAACCAGAACCTGGGTTCCAGGGAAAGAGCCAGTGGAAGAGAGAAGTTGGGGGACTTAGGGCATCTGTCCCAAAGCCAAAGGCAACTTCCTTGTAGGAGCAGCACTATCCCCATTTCTGTAACTTTGAGAGAGAAAGGAGGATTCAACCCTCTTCCACATCAGGCTCCACACATCAGCCTTTGTCACGGACCTCATTTTAGAATCAACTCAGCAACACAGCTTCCGGGAAACCCTGAAATGAATCCCTGCAGATCTCTTCTAGTTTAGTTAATCTTTCCTCTTGCACAAAGGGCAGTGGGATTTATTACTGTATGTCCAGTGGGTCCTGGCACGTGGTAGACCTCACTAAAATGTAAGGTCTGAAATGAATGGATGATTCTCGGTGAGGGGTTGGCACAGGATGTCTTGATCTGCCTGAGAAATAAATTCATCACAGGGCACCAGCGTAGTCAGTGGTACCAGCTTGCAGGAGTACTTGGAGTATCTCGAAATTATTGTATGAGCAGTGAAAATGTAAAAAGAAGAGGCTATGGTTGCTGTGCTCAGTCGCTCAGTCTTATCCAACTCTTTGTGGCCCCATGGACTGTAGTCTGCCAGGCTCCTCTGTCCTTGGAATTTTCCAGGCAAGAATACTGGAGTGGGTAGCCATTTCATCTCCAGGGGATCCTCCTGACCCAGGGATTGAACACACATCTCTTGTGTCTTCTCACCGGCAGGGGTATTCTTTACCATCTGGGAAGCCCTAAAAGTAGAGACTAGGCAAAATCTTTTGTGACTCAGAATTCTTCCCAGAAGGGCTTAGTTCACCCGGAAAGAACAAAACCCATGGTTCTATATGGGGATGTATTGGGAGACCCAAGGAAATCAGATTCCCTCCCCACCCCTCCCCTGAAAGGAATCTCTGGCTAAGGTCCTTTTGTATCCAAGAGGAAGAGTGTTCTGTCTCAGCCCTGGAATAAGTTAAGATAGATTCTTCTGGGCTTCCTGCTTGTACAGCCCACTGGGAAGATATTTAACTGAATACCCTTGGAAGGAAAGGAGAAACTTGAAAGCATTTACAAACCTGGTTCTTATTTGATACTGATTTTTATCAAAAATATTTACTGCAGAATTCCTAACCAACAAACTCCTGGATGCACCAGTGACTGCAGATAAAATCTTTGACATTACAGTGCCTTCCCACATATATCTGAGAACATTCCCGTCTAAACATTTATTTAGCTATGACCAGGAGTTTCCACAGCCTGGTTATCCAGAGGCTCTACCTGGGTCTCTGGCAGGTTGGCCCTTTTGCTCCCTTTTCCTGGAAACCCTGGAAAGGCACTGACAAAAACAGAGTCCTTTTGATATTCCGCACTTCCTAGTTTTGAGCAACAGCCTATGGCTAACGTGTCTATTTCATGGCCTGTCTCCCTGCCACTATGCTGGAGGTGACGTTGGCTCAGAATGAGTGCGGCTCAGCAGCTGCGCAGGACGAACACTGTCTGGGTCATTGGTGGTGTTCCCCTTTTCCCCAGGAAGCGTCTGGTGATTCTGACCTCAGCAGTCAGTCTGTTGGTGCTGATGATGGGCTGAGAAGCAGTGCCCCTCTACTCTGCCTTACCCTAAGACTCATCTGCTCCTCAGCTGTTTTGCTTATGCTCAGGCTGCAAAGACTTTGTAACCGACTGGCAGGAGGGAAGTCATGACTCTCCAAGGTCTGTATCTGAGGTCACACTCGGAGGCTGACCACCGATTATGGGAAACAAAGCAGAGAGCTGGGAAAGGACAAAGTCACTCTTTCTCAAACAGCATCTCCCAATGTGGGCCTTTAAAAAAAAAAATTTTATTTGGCTGCATGCATGCTAAGTCACTTCAGTCATGTCTGACTCATTGCGACCCTTTGAACTGTAGTGCACCAGGCTCCTCTGTCCATGTGATTCTGCAGACAAGAATACTGGGGTGGGTTTCCATGCCCTCATTCAGGGGATCTTCCCAATCCAGGGATCAAACTGGCGTCTCTTACATCTCCTGCACTGGCAAGCAGGTTCTTTACCACTAGCACCACCTGGGAAGCCCCATTTGGCTGCACTGGATCTTAATTGTGACATGTGACATCTTTAGTTGGGACACAAAGGATCTAGTTCCCTAACCAGGGATCGAACCTGTGCCCCCTGCATTGGGAGCTCAGAGGCTTAGCCACTGGATGGCCAGAGAAGTCCCTTGATGTGGCCTTTTTAAAGCTTACATCCACCTGCTCTTCTCCAAGGTGTTGACTAGCTATCTATTTCCAGGAGAATATGAACTAGAAGAATGTATATACTTTGACTCCTTTGACACTAGTTTTGGTGTATTTCGTTTCTTTAGTAAACACAGGACTGGTCACCAGTTGTGATGTTTGAGTGTCAGTTACTTTTATACCACTCTGCACAGCTGCTGTTAGTGCTTCTACAGTGGTAACATGGCCAGACACAGTGCTGAGTCCTTTGGAGACAGAACCGTGGGTGATGCTTATCAGTTCAGTTCAGTTCAGCTCAGTCGTGTCTGACTCTTTTCGACCCCATGAATCGCAGCACGCCAGGCCTCCCTGTCCATCACCAACTCCCGGAGTTCACCCAAACTCATGTCTGTCGAGTCAGTGATACCATCCAGCCATCTCATCCTCTGTCATCCCCTTCTCCTCCTGCCCCTAATCCCTTCCAACATCAGAGTCTTTTCCAATGAGTCAACTCTTCACATGACGTGGCCAAAGTACTGGAGTTTCAGCTTTAGCATCATTCCATCCAAAGAAATCCCGGGGCTGACCTCCTTCAGAATGGACTGGTTGGCTCTCCTTGCATTCCAAGGGACTTTCAAGAGTCTTCTCCAACCCCACAGTTCAAAAGCATCAATTCTCTGGTGCTCAGCCTTCTTCAGTCCAACTCTCATATCCATACATGACCACTGGAAAAACCATAGCCTTGACTAGATGGACCTTTGTTGGCAAAGTAATGTCTCTGCTTTTCAATATGCTATCTAGGTTGGTCATAATTTTCCTTCCAAGGGGTAAGCGTCTTTTAATTTCATGGCTGCAGTCACCATCTGCAGTGATTTGGAGCCCAAAAAGATAAAGTCTGGCACTGTTTCCACTCTTTCCCCATCTATTTCCCATGAAGTGATGGGACCAGATGCCATGATCTTAGTTTTCTGAATGTTGAGCTTTAAATCAGCCTTTTCACTCTCCTCTTTCACTTTCATCAAGAGGCTTTTGAGTTCCTCTTCACTTTCTGCCATAAGGGTGGTGTCATCTGCATATCTGAGGTTATTGATATTTCTCCCAGCAATCTTGATTCCAGCTTGTGCTTCTTTCAGGCCAGCATTTCTCATGATGTACTCTGCATAGAAGTTAAATAAGCAGGGTGACAATATATAGCCTTGACGTACTCCTTTTCCTATTTGGAACCAGTCTGTTGTTCCACGTCCATGTCCAGTTCTAA
>NW_011494640.1:6160281-6162616 GCF_000754665.1 Bison bison bison
ACCTGTCTTGTCAGTATCCAGCTCCATGACAATAATTTAAGGTCACAGCCCTTTAAACTATAGCTTGTGGATGGATTGCCTAACATGGAGACATTGAATTTTCTAGATTTGGAGGAAACAGATTATTCTTCAAACTGGAATCACATATAAAACAAAAACGGATATTGTAAACCTATATTCAACCTATTAAGTTGCTCGGATGTTTCCTCTTGGCCAGTCAGTTGATTCATGAAAGTGAAAGTGAAGTCGCTCAGTCGTGTCCGACTCTTTGCGACCCTGATAGGACTGTCGCCTACCAGGCTCCTCTGTCCATGGGATTTTCCAGGCAATAGTACTGGAGTAGATTACCATTTCCTTCTCCAGGGGATCTTCCTGACCCAGGGATCGAACCCGGGTCTCCCGCATTGTAGACATAGGCAACGTATAATTCACTGACCCTCTTAGAGTTCTGGCAGGAAACCATCCCATGGCTGCCATGTTTGAATACGGAGAGCTTTACCCTGGGATTTCCTGATTTTCAAAATTAATCAGATTAATATCATTAGTGGTATATTGTTACTGATGTATTGAGCTATTTTATGAGAAATATCTTGTCAAAATGGTTGCTCCATAAAGTAGCCTCTGAAATGTTCAGACTTGAGAGAAAGTGTTAAGAGCCGATTGGCTTTGACATTGTTGCTTCTTTCTTGTTCTCAGATTGTGCAGACCTCAGTCAATTTAGATAAATACATCTCAGGCTGGAATCCAACCCACACTTATGCCCACACAACTCCGGACTTTCAGTGAGGCTAACCTTTTAGGCATGAGATTCTTGAAGTCTTTTTAATATTGCCTCCAAGAGCTGTGGTTTCTTAGTGGCAAAATGCTATAACTCTTTTTTAAAAAATATTTATTATTTATTTATTTATTTGGCTGTGTTGTGTCTTCGTTGTGGCACACGGGATCTTCACTGTGGCATGGAAACTCTTAGAGGCAACGTGTGGGATCTAGTTCCCCAACCAGGGATTGAACCCACATTGGGAGCATGGAATCTTAGCCACTGGACCACCAAGGAAGTCCCCATTTCTCTGTCTTTGTACTTTGCCTGGTGTCCATCTAGCATGTTTGTGCCTTTGCTTTCCTGAAGGTCAGTAAGTCTTGAGTGAATTGGAATTACAAGATGGATGAATGTTTAAAAATAAATGATCATATGAAGAATGTAATGTTTTCTCACTTCCCACTTGATTCTACTTCTCATCTCTGTATGTGAGAAGACAGACTTTCCAAGATATAAAAAGAAGAGACAGGAAAGGTGGAGAGATGGGTTTAAAGCCACGGTAAACAAGTCCCAAGAAATCCTTGAGAGCCCATCCTGGCAATCCTCTTAAAATTTGAGATTCCTTTAAAATTTCTTTTTTAATAGACTTCATTGGACTGGAAATGGTTAAAAAAATGTTGTTTATAAAAAAGAGGAGAGTTGGTGGGCTAGTGGGGAAGATTGTTTAAATCCCATTGCACTCCAGGGACCTTTATGGAAGGTGAAGTCCTGAATGGGAAGAGACCACCCAGAAGTTGAATTGACTTTGTTTTAATAATCACCATTTCAACACTGGCTTAGCGGGAGGTCCTGAAATTGGATTTTGACACTCTTGGGCTTCTGCGCATGAGGCCTGCCATCAAGAGGTGTTTGATACACACAAATCTGTTGGGACAGAGGCTTTGTGCTCAAAGAAACAATGACCTGTGTGTCCTTCGGGATTGGGGAGTGATAGGTGGGTGGGATGGGATGGGGGGCCCACACAGATCCTGGACCAACACCTCATTATTGGAAATCATTTCCTCCCTCTCCCTTTCTCCTGGTCTTGGGACCTCAGGTGCCTCTGAGCCCTCACCAGCCCTCCTGCAAGTCCCAGGGGTTAGTCTATACCATCAGGGAAGCCCACCCAGCCATTCCACATTCCAGGCATCAGAGTGGATATAAAATAAACTCACCTCTCCAAACCGCTCTGGGTCTGAGAAAAAAAAAAAAAAACAATCGATACACGTTTTCTCAAAACCTATTGAAGAGCCCTCACGCCTGACTGCTTTCCTAAGATTTAACCTACAAGCTTCAATATTAATTTGGACTGTACCTTGTGTGAAATCCATTTTTTGCCTCCCACAGGAAAAGCTAATGTTTATACTCACTCAATATTAAGATCAGTTCAGTTCAGTTCAGTCGCTCAGCCGTGTCTGACTCTTTGTGACCCCATGAATCGCAGCACGTCAGGCCTCCCTGTCCATCATCAACTCCTGGAGTTCACTCAAACTCACGTCCATCGAGTCGGTGATGCCATCCAGCCATCTCATCCTCTGT
>NW_011494640.1:6162716-6200080 GCF_000754665.1 Bison bison bison
GTCCATCATCAACTCCTGGAGTTCACTCAAACTCACGTCCATCGAGTCGGTGATGCCATCCAGCCATCTCATCCTCTGTTGTCCCCTTTTCTTCCTGCCCCCAATCCCTCCCAGCATCAGAGGCTTTTCCAGTGAGTCAACTCTTTGCATGAGGTGGCCAAAGTATTGGAGTTTCAGCTTTAGCATCATTCCTTCCAAGGAACACCCAGGGCTGATCTCCTTTAGAATGGACTGGTTGGATCTCCTTGCAGTCCAAGGGACTCTCAGGAGTCTTCTCCAATACCACAGTTCAAAAGCATCAATTCTTCGGTGCTCAGCTTTCTTCATAGTCCACCTCTCACATCCATACATGACCACTGGAAAAACCATAGATCAGGAAGACTTAAATGTCTACTTGCTAGAGAGGATATCTTAAGAGTATTTTATAGTTCCGTTTGATTCTTGAATGTAAGTTATTGTCACCGTTTACCTTTAATAGGACTTGAGAAGCCACTATTTCTCTAACCAGAGTCCTCTCTCTGTGCAATTTCAGGTTTGGAAAGAAATCCCGGCCTGCGATGTATGACGTGACCCCCATCGCCTATGAGGATTACAGCCCTGATGATAAGCCCTTGGTCACACTGATTAAAACAAAAGATTTGTAATCTTTTTGGGGGATTATTTTTCCAAAAGATGGGCTACTACATTCGTTTAAATATTTTTAAGAAAAGGAAAAGCTTAAGAAATTTAAGATGTTAGCTGCTCAAAAGTTTTCAGTAGACTATTTAAGAACTAATTTTCTGCAGCTTTTAGTTTGAAAAAAATATTTTAAAAACGGAATTTGTGAAATCCGTAGACTACGTTTTCATGTACTTTCTGCTCTCTAAACGGTAGGCTTCGACTCGTGTGCGTACCTTCCACAGTAGATATTCTCATGAACCAGATTGACTTCAGCAGTGGTTACAGAGTAAGTCTAATCAAGGTCAAGTTTGTATTTGACGTGTGAGTGCTGACTTTTTGAGTAGAGTTAGGAAACACATGTAGTATGAACTATAATGCAGTATACCCATTAACTTAAAAAGAAGTCTGAAATGTTTGTTCTGTGAAAAACTAGTTAAATGTACTATTCCTAACCCGAATGAAATTAGCCTTTGCCTTATTCTGTGCATGGGTAAGTAACTTATTTCTGCACTGTTTTGTTGAACCTTACGGAAACCGGAAACACTCTCTTGAGTTTGTTTGTTTTCCTGTCGTTTTCGTAACAGTCATCAAGCTAGGCCTTGAAAACATACGTGATGACAGGGTCTAGTGAGGCAAATTGTGATCGAATTGAATCTGTATTTTCCTCTACCAGTCAAGGTTTTTGTATTGTGAGTAAATTAAATTTATGTTGGAGTTGTTCCTTGCTAAGAGGTAGTGACTGTAAGAGCGTACCGATTCCTTCAGTAGTGAGTATATCTCATAGTACGTCTTTATTTATATCCAGGACATTTTTGTGGCTGTATTTGATTGATATGTGCTTCTTCTGATTCTTGCTAATTTCAAAGAATATTGAATAAATGTTACCAAGTCAAGGACGCACTTGTCTCTCTCTTTTTTTAAATTATAGAAAACATTTGGTTTTCATATGGTAAAGAATCCACCTGCAATACAGGAAGCCCCGGGTTCAGTCCCTGGGTTGCGGAGATCCCCTGGAGAAGGGAATGGCAACCCACTCCAGTATTCTTGCCTGGAGAACTCTAGGGACAGAGGAGCCTGGCTGGCTACAGTTCACAGCGTCGCAGAGTCGGATATGACTGAGCAACTGATACACACACATCAAACAAAAAAAAATCTTACTTAAATTTTTTTTTTTACATTTTAAATAGTCCAAGGAGTACATTTTTGTGGCTGCTGGAGTCATTCCCTGTTCCTTCCAGAAGCCCTTCTGACCTCCTAATTGTCGGTGAACCATCCCTACTGTCTTATAAGGTGAAAAAAATAACAAAAATTCTCATTGTAACTCTTGCATCAGAATTTGTCCGTGAAATGTAGCATGTATGACTACTGAGGTACATTGAAATCCAGAAACGCTTCTGGACGTGATGTGCAGAGAACCTACAGCTTTAAGAAACATCTTACAAAGGCTGCTCTCCTGGGGGTGTCAAATGAAATCAGCAAGCAGCACCTGGGTCCTTAAAGCTGGAAGGCAGCTTACAGTCACCCTGTGTTCAATTCCATTTTGCATCTAAATGTGGCACTGAAGTCCCAGGGGCTTTAAAAAAAAAACAAAAAACTGCTTCATCTTCACATGGGAACATTTGGTGAGACCAAGAGAAGCCCTGAAATTAGGTGCAAGGGAAGGCTTTAGGCAAAAAGAAGCATTTACGATGCTTTTCCTTCTTTCTCTTCTCTTAGAACATCTGTCCCTAATCCTACAAGTGATATAGCGATACACTCACACTCTGATTATTAAATGATACAGTGCAATAGGGTAATATTTTTAGTTTGAGTGTTTGGAAGTGAAGTAAGAACAAAATCTGAGCAGGGCTGATTAGCATCCATGGAACACAGGCAGGCGTTTTACTTCCGTCTTCTCGGAGAAGACTCGGTTGCGCAGGGCGCAGACACCTCCATCCCCAGGAGACGGCCTGGAAACCACCAATCTCCTGTGGACTCCCAAGGGCATGGTCAAGTGCTGCCGTGACCTTCATCTGAAGCTGCTTCCCTCAGAGTCTCTCAAATAATTTTTAATCTTCCAAATTCTTTTTTTTTTTACTTTTTTGAAAATTTACTTTTTATTTGGAGGATGATTGCTTTACTATATCATGTTGGTTTCTGCTGTACAACAAGGTGAATCAGCTGCTGCTGCTACTGCTAAGTCGCTTCAGTCATGTCAGACTCTATGTGACCCCATAGACGGCAGCCCACCAGGCTCCCCCGTCCTTGGGATTCTCCAGGCAAGAATGCTGGAGTGGGTTGCCATTTCCTTCTCCAATGCATGAAAGTGAAAAGAGAAAGTGAAGTCGCTCAGTCGTGTCCAACTCCTAGTGACCCCATGGACTGCAGCCTACCAGGCTCCTCTGTCCATAGGATTTTCCAGGCAAGAATACTGGGGTGGGGTGCCATTGCCTTCTCCAGTGAATCAGCTATAAGTATACAAATATCCCCTTCCTCTCGGACCTCTCTCCCACCACCCTCCCCCCATTCCACCCCTCTATGTCATCAGAGGGCACCAAGTGGAGCTCCCTGTGCTGTACAGAAGCTTCCCGTTAGCTCCCTGTTTCACATATAGCAGTGCGTGTATGTCGATGCTACTCTGCCAGTTCATCCCACCTCCCTTTCCCCCACTGTGTCCATACATTCGTTCTCTACGTCTGCCCTGCAAACAAGATCATCTGTACCATTTTTCTAGATTCCATATATAGTGTGTTAGTCATTCAGTTGTGTCTGATTCTTTCTGACCCTGTCAACTGTAGCCTGCTAGGCTCCTCTGTCCGTGGAATTCTCCAGGAAAGGATATTGGCGTGAGTAGCCAATCCTTTTTCCAGGGGCTCTTCCTGACCCAGGGATCGAAGCTGGGTCTCCAGCATTGCAGGCAGATTCTTTACCATCTGAGCCACCAGGGAAGTTCCATATGTTGTTAATATATGATACCAAATTCATTAGGTATGATACCCTTCAAGGACTTGTTTGGAAAACTAAATGGTCTTTTATAAGTGATAATTTGTCTTTTTAAAGCAATTTAACAGCCATTTGTTCAGGTTGTAAGCTGACATGACTGCCTGAGGGTCTGTGGCCAACCCCAAACCCATTTAAAGACCTGCGCTTATTCATTTGCAGACTCAATACCTCTCACTGAGCACTTGTTCTGTGTCAGGCAGATGGTAAGGAACAAGGGCTTCCCAGGAGGATTCTGGATCCTGAGATCACAGCTTGTTTTGAATCATACCTTCATCTAATAAACAAGCACAGAATCACACTTAGCAGGGCCTGGTGAAGGAAAGGTAAACACGGCTATTTGGCAGTTTATTTGTAGCAGAGTGGATTGGAATCGTGCTTCACCTATTTCCTTACTAACAACTTTGAACGCATGACTCTGAGCCTATCCTGGTTTTTTTTGTTTTGTTTTTTTTTTTGAGTTGGGGGAAGATGAACTCTTGTTTTTTCGAAAACTTTGTATTTTATTAATGGTGAGTTAGTGATGAAGCAATTTCTTTCTTTATTAGAGTATTTGTCATTGTCGTTTAGTTGCTAAGTCGTATCCAGCTCTTTCCAATCCCGTAGACTGTAGCCTGCCAGATGCTTCTGTCTAAGGGATTTGCTAGGCAAGAATACTGGAGTGGATTGCCATATCCTTCTCAGGGCAGTGAGGGTCACTGTGAGGATTAAACACCAGAATATATGTAAATCACTTAGCCCACTTCCAGTACACATTAAGCATTTAGCACTTGAACAATTACTGTTGCCGCTTTTGTTCTTATTTTAGACGCAGATCTTATCGCAAAGGAGGTTAATAAGGTTAATGTCTGTGATCTGCAGCTCGTGAATTGTGGATGGTGGAGGAGTTATGAGAAAGATAGGTGCCCTTCTTCTCAGTGCATCAAACACTCTGCCATCTTGTTTAACTTTTTACTTTGCTGTATTTGTGAAGAAAGAAGCATTTAGTAAGCAAGAGTAAACTGCTGCCCAGGACTTGTTGAACTGGTGATAGTCTCACAATGTAGAGGAGCTGGAATTAGCCCTGTTCTCACGTGTGGATTCTCACAAGACAGGGTAACTGTTTCTAAGAACAGGGATCCTCACCCACTAGGGATTCCCAGATGGCTCAGTGGTACAGAATCTGCCTGCCAGTACAGGAGACGCAAGAGACACGGGTTTGATCCCTGGGTTGGGAGGATCCCCTGGAGAAGGAAATGGCAACCCCCTCCAGTATTCTTGCTTGGAAAATCCCATGGGCAGACAAGCTTGATGGGCCACATGGGGTCACAAAGGGTCGGACAAAACTGAGCACAGCAGAGCATCACTGCCTATAAATGATCCAGCTCTATCTCCAGATCATTTAGTGTTTTTTTTTTCAGAATTGCAAGGGCATGGCATACACAGATAAATCATTTACAAGCAGTTTAAATTTAATTTCCGAAAGCTGATTTCTTTGACACTTGTACCAAGGTCTCTACTTGGTACTGTCCAGCTGGCCTTGGATCACCAACCCCTACTCTAATGGCTTCTGCTTCTTCATTTCATGGGACTATAATTATTTGAACACTGTGGTTGTCTCCAGGAACTGAAGGATGGCTAGGAGCCTGAACTGATTTTATTTCTAAACAATGTTGTAGGTGGAGTGTAAAACAACACTTGAAAACCTTTTCAGGTTTAAATAAGTTTAAGGCATAGTTTTACAGTTAAAGGATTTTACAGGTTACTTCTTGGGGGAAACAGAAAAGCCGTAAGAAAGATGTACGTTTGTTGTTGTTCAGTTGCTAAGTTGTATCTGATTCTTTGTGAACCCGTGGACTTCAGCATGCCAGGCTTCCCTGTCCTTCACTATCTCCTGGAATCTGCTCAAACTCATGTCCATTGAGCCAGTGATGCCATCCAACCATCTTGTCCTCTGTCATCCCCTTCTCCTCCTGCCCTCAATCTCTCCCAGCATCAGGGTCTTTTCCAATGAGTCGGCTATGAGTGGCCAAAGTATTGGATCTTCAGCTTTAGTATCAGTCCTTCTAATGTGATTTCCTTTAGGATTGACCGGTTTGATCTCCTTGCAGTCCAAGGGGCTCTCAAGAGTCTTCTGCAGCGCCACAATTCAAAAGCTTCAATTCTTTGGTTCTCAGCCTCCTTTATGGTCATTAAGATGTGTATGAAGTAACTATAAAATTGTAAGGAACCACTGACAACAACCCTCGGAGACCCTGTTGATGCCTCCATAGCTGCCATTTCTCTATTCCTCTTTCAATCCGCTGTGGGGTGGAGATGCCAGGAATCCACTACCCCAGTTGCCTTTGCTTTTAGGGTGAGTGTGTGGCTCAGTGTTGGTCGCTGGGACCTTCGAGGAAATCTCACTGGACTCCCTAAAATGAATTTCCTCCCTGATAAGAGAGATAAGATGGAGCACAGACTTCTTGCTGCCCATTACTTCCTGCTTTTGGGTGCTTTTCTGTCAAGACCAAAGGCTTGTAAGGACTGCAAACTCCTCTCATCCATGAGAGGATGCTGTGCAATTCTGAGGATGGCAGAAGATAAAGGAGAGAGCTGGTGCTTAGTGATGAAATGGAGCTTTGGGGAGGGTTTAAAATAGGGCTTTATTTTTTCTGAGCTTTATTGAAGTGTAATTGACAAATACAATTGCAAGATATTTCATGTACAGCATGATGATCTGATATACCTATACATTGTGAAAGGATTTCCCCCATAGAGTTAGTTAACATATCTCTATCTTGTGTGTGTGTGTGTGTGTGTGTGTGTGTGAGTGAGAGAGAGAGAACGTTTAAATCCTACTTTTCGCAAATTTCAATTTTACAGTGTGGTGTTATCAACCATGTGAAGTGAAAATGAAAGTGTTAGTTGCTCATTCGTGTCCTACTCTTTGCGACCTCATGGACTGTAGTCCGCCAGGCTCCTCTGTCCATGAGGATTCTCCAGGCATGAATACTAAAGTGGGGAGCCATTTCCTTCTTTAGAGGATCTTCCCGACTCAGGGATTAAATCTGAGTCTCCTGCATTGCAGGCGGATTCTTTACCGTCTGAGCCACCACCATAGTCACCATGTTTTACTTTAGATACTCAGACCTTATTCAGCTAATGGCCGAAACTTTGTTCAGCCTTTTACCAATCTCTCTCCACCTCCCAACCTACTTCCCCCAGTCCATGGCAACCAATTTTCTACTCTCTTTGTTGTTGTTAAGTCGCTTCAGTCATGTCCGACTCTGTGCAACCCCATAGACGGCAGCTCACCAGGCTCCCCTGTCCCTGGGATTCTCCAGGCAAGAACACTGGAGTGGGTTGCCATTTCCCTCTCCAATGCATGAAAGTGAAAAGTGAAAGTAAAGTCCCTCAGTCGTGTCCGACTCTTCTCGACCCCATGGTCTGCAGCCTACCAGGCTCCTCCTTAGAAAACTCAATTTTCTGTGCGTTTGAATTTTTTCGAGTCATACATATAAATGACATGAGGCATTTGTTTTCCTCTGTCTGGCTTGTTTCACTTAGGTTAATGCCTTCCAGGTGCATCCATGTTGTTGCAAATGACCGGATTTCCTTCCTTTTTAAGGAAGGAAACATCTTCTTTATCCATTTATCCATTGATAGACACAACTTGGCTGTTGTGAATTACGTTACAGTGCAATGAACATGACAGTGCAGATAATCTTTTCAAGATAACCATTTTGTTTCCTTTGGGTTTATGTTGCCTTTCGGTCGCTCTGTTTCCTTTGGGATTGCTGGATCATATAATAGTTTTACTTTCATTTTCTTGAGGAAGCTTGATACTGTTTTCTATAGTAGTTGTATCAGTTTACAGTCCCACCAACAGTGGACAAGAGTTTCCTTGCCAGCATTTGCAGTTGTTGTCTTTCTGATACTAGATCTCCTAAGAGTTCTGAGGTGCTCTGTCAGCTTCACTAGCCATATATGGTTAACTACATTTAAACTTTTGGGTAGCGCTAGTGGAGAAGGCAATGGCACCCCACTCCAGTACTCTTGCCTGGGAAATCCCATGGATGGAGGAGCCTGGTGGGCTGCAGTCCATGGGGTATCGAAGAGTCGGACACAACTGAGCGACTTCACTTTCACTTTTCCCTTTCATGCACTGGAGAAGGAAATGGCAACTCACTCCAGCGTTTTTGCCTGGAGAATCCCAGGAATGGGGGAGCCAGGTGGGCTGTCGTCTATGGGGTCGCACAGAGTCGGACATGACTGAAGCGACTTAGCAGCAGCAGCAGCAGTGGTAAGAACCTGCTTGCCAGTGCAGGAAAGGTAAGAGATGCGGGTTAGATCCCTGGGGTGGGAAGATTCCCTGGAGAAGGGCATGGAACCCCACTCCAGTGTTCTTGCCTGGAAAATCACATGAACAGAGGAGCCTGGCAGGCTACAGTTCATGGGATCACAAAGAGTTGGAGATGACTGAAGCGACTTAGCACACAAATAAAATTTAAAAATTTCAGCTTCCCCATTGCACTAGCCACAGTGCAAGGGCTCAGGAGCTGTATGTACTGAGTGGTTGCCATGTAGGCCAGCCCCATCGTGAACAAGTCCATCATCACAGAGAGTTCTAGTGGACAGTGCTGATCTAGATAAGTGTGTTTATTGTTTTAAGTCATTTAAAATTGGGTACTCTTAATCTTTGCAGTCTAAAGCAAGGTAAACTGCTTTTGAAATTGTGCTGTATATGTGTTAATCACCCAATGAGTCACAGGGCAAGAATTATTTTACTAGTCATTCTTTTAAAGATCTGAGTCAGGGGCTGTGGGAAGGAAGAGGAGAGGGACTTAGAGGGCTAGTGAGAGCCTGGCATGGACAACCTGAATGATCAGCCTATGTAGTCTAGAATTTTCCTAGAGTCCGTGAAGAGTCATGAATGGCTTTGAGCTGGGAAAGAAGAATCTTATAATGCTGCAGATAGAAAGAGCACAGACTTTGAAATTGTTCATAACAGGGTTCAGTGACCTCTGATAAGATTTGAATTACTCTTCCAGCTCAGTGTCTTCAGCTACCAAACAGGAATGAAAGTAGCTAATTTAGAGCAGGGGTTAGTATGCTATGGGCCACAGTCCAAACATGCCCAAAGCTTGTTTTTGTACAGCCTGTTCTACAGCCAAAAGTGGCTGTGTATGTTTTAATGAGATTTTTATTTTAGAATAGGTTTTGATTTATGGGAAAGTTGTGAAGGTATTACAAGGGGTTTGTATTTATACCACACAGGTGACTCAGTGGTAAAGAATTCACCAGCCAATGCAGGAGCCTCAGGAGACACGGGTTCAATCCCTGGGTCGGGAAGATCCTCTGGAGGAGGAAATGGCAACCCGCTCCAGTATTCTTGACCGAGATAATCCCATGGATAGAGGAGCCTGGTGGGCTATAGTCCACGGAGTTGCAAAGAGTCAGACACAACTGAGCATGCAGACATAACATACCATAATTTTCATTTTTATTAACATCCTACATTAGTACAACACATTTGTAACAACTCATAAACCATTGTTGATGTATCATTATTAAAGTCCATACTTAATTCAAATTTCCTTATATATGTATTTTTTTACTTAATGTGTTTTTTCTGTCCCAGGATCTCTGCATTGCATTTGGTCACCATGTCTCCTGAGGCAACTTTTAGCTATGACACTTCCTCAGACTTCCCTTGTTTCTGATGACTTTGACAGTTTTGAAGGGTACTGGCCAAATATTTCATAGACTGATCCTCTATAGCAATTTTTCTATTGATTGTTTTTTCAAGATCAGACTGGGGTTATAGGTTCTGGAGAGGAAGTCCACTGAGATAGAGTGCCGTTGTCATCACGTCATGTCATGTCTGCAAACTACCAATATGGCTTATCACCACTGACATGAACTTGACCACCGGGCTGAAGTATGTTCAGCAGGCTTCTTTGCTGCCAAATAACTCTGTGTGGTATACAGTCATTGGTGAAGGTCCCAGTTTCTGAACCCATCACTGTTGAAGGGCATGGCATTGTCTTAGAACTGGAAAAAGAGCTCCTCACCTCTTTGAACACAGGGAATATACAGTGAGTGGTGGGGTGGGAGAAGCCCCCAAACAAAATCACAGTCCCTTTACAATGAGGAAGGGTGAGAATGGTACTAGGAGGCTGCCAGAAATGTCCTCTATGTCTACATATAAATAAAGGAGTGATGAGTGAGTGGGAAATTGAGGAAGCATTAGGCTGGGAGTTTACAAGCTTGGATTCTTCTCTTAACTTGCTGTAACAAGCTGATGGAACTGGGTGAGTCATGTCACCTCTCTGGGATGGTGCTTTGTCATTTTTGATATTGAGCAGTTGGAGCAGTTTCAGAGGCTACATCTTGACTTTCATACGTATGATTTGATCCACAGATGTGTTTTTCTTTGTCCTGTGACAGTGAAAGAGTTAGTCACTCAGTAGTGTCCAACTCTTTGTGACCCCATGGACTGTATGTAGCCTGCCAGGCTCCTCTGTCCATGGAATTCTCCAGGCAAGAATACTGGATTGGTTAACCATTCCTTTCTCCAGGGGATCTTGCCAACCCAGGGATCAAACCCAGGTCTCCTGCATTACAGGCAGACTCTTTATCATTAGATCCACCAGGAAAGTCCGAGGTTGTGCTATACTGTGTGTGTAAACCAAAATCTGAAAAAATTGGTGTAGATGATCTTAGTATTTACAAAGCAAAACTAGACCCAGACCTAAAAAATAAACATATGAACACCAAGGGGGGAGGGAGAGAAGGGATGAGTTGGGAGATTGGGGTTGATATATATGCACTATTGGTACTATGTATAAAATAGATAACTAATAAGAAAGGCGATACCAAAGAATCTTCAAGTTTGGAAAACTCAGCAGCAGCCACTGGACTGGAAAAGGTCAGTTTCATTCCAGTCCCAAAGAAAGGCAATCCCAGAGAATGCTCAAACTGCCACACAATTGCACTCATCTCACACTCTAGTAAAGTGATGCTCAAAATTCTCCAAGCCAAGCTTCAGCAATACATGAACCGTGAACTTCCAGATGTTCAAGCTGGTTTTAGAAAAGGCAGAGGAACCAGAGATCAAATTGCCAACATCCTCTGGATCATCGAAAAAGCAAGAGTATTCCAGAAAAATATCTATTTCTGCTTTATTGACTATGCCAAAGCCTTTGACTGTGTGGATCACAATAAACTGTGGAAAATTCTGAAAGAGATGGGAACACCAGACCACCTGACTTGCCTCTTGAGAAATCTGTATGCAGCAGGAAGCAACAGTTAGAACTGGACATGGAACAACAGACTGGTTCCAAATAGGAAAAAGAGTATGTCAAGGCTGTATATTGTCACCCTGCTTATTTAACTTATATGCAGAGTACATTATGAGAAATGCTGGGCTGGAGGAAGCACAAGCTGGAATCAAGATTGCCAGGAGAAATATCAATAACCTTAGATATGCAGATGCAGATACCCTTATGGCAGAAAGTGAAGAAGAACTAAAGACCTCTTGATGAAAGTGAAAGAGGAGAGTGAAAAGGCTGACTTAAAGCTCAACATTCAAAAAACTAAGATCATGGCATCTGGTCCCATCACTTCATGGCAAATAGAGGGGGAAACAATGGAAAGTGACAGACTTTATTTTTGGGGGCTCCAAAATCGCTGAAGATGGTGACTGCAGCCATGAAATTAAAAGATACTTGCTCCTTGGAAGAAAAGTCATGACCAACCTAGACAGCATATTAAAAAGCAGAGACATTACTTTGCCGACAAAAGTCCATCTAGTCAAAGCCATGTTTTTTCTAGTAGTCATATGTGGATGTGAAAGTTGGAGTATAAAGAAAACTGAGTGCTGAAGAATTGATGCTTTTGAACTGTGGTGTTAGAGAAGACTCTTGAGAGTCCCTTGGACTGCAAGGAGATTCAACCAGTCCATCCTAAAGGAGATCAGTCCTGGGTGTTCATTGGTAGGACTGATGTTGAAGCTGAAACTCCAGTACTTTGGTCACCTGCTGTGAAGAACTGACTCACTGGAAAAGACCCTGATGCTTGAAAAGATAGAAGGCAGGAGGAGAAGGGGACAACAGAGGATGAGATGGTTGGATGGCATCACCAACTCAATGGATATGAATTTGAGTAAATTCCAAGGGTTGGTGATGGACAGGGAAGCCTGGAATGCTGCAGCCCATGGGGTTGCAAGGAGTTGGTCATGACTGAGTGACTGAACTGAACTGAATGAGAACCTAGTCTATAGCACAGAGAACTCCACTCATTGCTCTGTGGTGACCTAAATGGGAAGGAAATCCAAAAAAGAGGAGATATATGTTTACATATAGCTGATTCATTTTGCTGTATAGCAGAAACTAACACAACATTGCAAACCAACTATATTCCAGTAAAAATCTCAAAATAAATAAAAAACTAAAAGTAAGGAAAACCTGTCTCTGTCTCTCTCACATGCACACACCCACACACATACTACCACATGACAGCAAGGGGCTGAAACTAAAATGAAAGTGAAAGTGAAAGAAAGTGAATGTATTGAGTGGGCTGTGTATTTCAAGGAAAATGTGAGCATAATTCCTTGTGTTGTTGTTTAAGGCTATTTGTCTGTGTTTGTTATGCAAAACCACCTGCTGAGTTGACTTAGTTACATTATTTTCCTGTCCCGTGGGGATATGTTTGGGAACACAAGACTAGATCGGTGATTTTAAAAGTTGTTTTTTAAAAAGGTATTCTTGTCTTTCAGTGAAATATTACATGGAAGTGTGATATATAAATCAGATGAAAATAAGCCAGATGATCTGATTCAACTTGGTTGAGGTCCTCTGGTCCCTAGCCTCTTTGGCCCCATGTACTCACTACCCTCCACCCCAGTGTTCTCCAAGATCATAGGAGAACACAGAAGAATCCCGGAGAAGACAGTCTGAAAATCACTGGACTGGATTAATCCATCTTCAAGACTCTTCACCTCCCCATCTATCTCAGAGGTAGATTGACATATATACACTGTTGATACTAGGTATAAAGCAGATAACTGATGAGAACCTACTCTATAGCACAATGCTATATTACTACTCAATGCTACTCAGTGCTACTCAATGCTACTCAGTGCTACTCAATGCTCTGTGGTGACCTAAATGGGAAGGAAATTCAAAAAAAGAGGATTTTATATATGAGCATACATGAGGCTGGTGAGTGAGTCAGATATAATTATTAGCTGCGGACCACAGAGACATAATACTCATCCCATAGAATGTTTTCATAGATTACTACGAAATACTGAGTATAATTCCCTGTGCTATGTAGCAGGTCCTTGATTATCCATTTTATATATAGCAGTGTATATCTGTTAATCCCAAACACTCTCTGCCTACTTCTTTCCCCTTTGGTAACCATAAATCTTTTTCTTTGTCTGTGGGTCTATTTCTGTCTTTTATATAAGTTCATTTGTATCATTTCTTTCTTAAGATTTCCATATATAAGTGATATCACTTGATATTTGTCTTTCTCCATCTGACTTACATCACTTGGTCTGATGATCTCTGGGTGCATCCATGTTGCTGCAAATGGCATTATTTCATTCTTTTATGGCTGAGTAATATGCCATTGCATAAATATACATCTTTTTTATCCATTCATCTGTTGATGGACATTTAGGTTGCTTCTATGTTTTGGCTATTGTGGGTAGTGCTGCAATGAACACTGGAGTGAACATATCTTTTTGAATTAGAGTTTTCTCCATATATATGCTTGACCCCATGGATCTTAAAGGCTTTGAAGGAAGACAGAGATTTGAAATACATCTTTGCATCAGATTCCAATACCAGGATTTATCAGAGCTCCTAGCAGGGAGAAGCTGATACTTTTCTGTAGAAGTCAGGGAAGACACCTTGGTATTTATCATCTAAATCAGGGTTGGAAGGGTAGTTAAGAATTACCCAGGTGAAGAGAAGGTGTGTGAAGTCAAAAAAATGAGAGTAGGCACTTCTGAAGAGCTAAAAAAAATTGAGTCAGGCCAGAGCATCAATGCTCTGGTCAGGATAAGCATGGGTTTCTCTATGACCCAACAATTTTACTCCCGGGTAAAGTATCCAAGAGCAACAAAAACATGTGCTAAGAAATGTTTTCTACAAGAATGTTTATACCAACTTTATTCACCATAGTCCTCAATGCAATAGGATGGCACCAAAAAATAAAAAGGAAACATGCAGCAATACGTCAGAATCTTGTAGGCATAAATGTTGAGCCAAAAAAGCCAGACACACCAGAGGACATAGTGTGTGATTCTGTTTATGTGAGACTCCAGATCAGGTAAAACCCATTTATGGTGCTAGAAATCTGAAGAGCAGTTTCCTCTGGGTATAGGGGATGGGGGACAGATTGGGAAGGGACCAGAATGATGTGTCTGAGATACGGAAATAGTCTACGTCTTGATTTGAGGGACACTAACAAAAAGAATCGGAGAAGGCAATGGCACCCCACTCCAGTACTCCTGCCTGGAAAATCCCATGGATGCAGGAGCCTGGTAGGCTGCAGTCCATGGGGTCGCTAAGAGTCGGACACGACTGATCGACTTCACTTTCACTTTTCACTTTCATGCATTGGAGAAGGAAATGGCAACCCACTCCAGTGTTCTTGCCTGGAGAATCCCAAGGATGGGGCATCCTGGTGGGCTGCCGTCTATGGGGTCGCACAGAGTCGGACACGACTGAAGTGACTCAGCAGCAGCAGCAGCAACAAAAAGAATTACAGAAGAGTAGCAAAAGAGGAGAGGGCTGGATGGCATCACTGGCTCAATGGACATGAGTTTGAGCAAACTCCGGGAGATAGTGAAGGACAGGGGGGCCTGGCATGCTGCAGTCTATGGGTCAATAAGAGTCAGGCACGACTTAATGAATGAACAACAACAAAAGCGTATACAATTGTCGGAGGTCATCAGACTATACACTTAAGATCTGTGCAATTTATTGTATATAAAATTTTAAAAGCAATACATTTAAAAAGAAAAAAAAATGTCTTAAAAAAAAAAGTGCCTAAAGGAAAGTGGCTAGATTGAAGATGGAGAGGTGGACAGAGATCAAAAGACTTCTAGGGTAGGGGGATAATGATGTTTTGTGCCAGGACAGAAAGGAAGCAGAGATCACGTGTTGGTGGGGGAGGATGACGCAGCTTCGGGGGCTTCAGCAGAAGTGAAATTCAGTTAGAGCATCACCAACCTCAGTTTCTGGATTGCATCAGTAGCTCCATGATTTTGTAATGTAGGCTTGGCTTGGATGAATGTCTATGTTAGTTATTATAGTTTTCTAATCCACAGATTAAAACTTAACCCACGGATGCAGTCCCGGACCAATAGACCACCAGTTGTTGTCATCTTTCTGTTGGTTTACTTGAAAATCTCCAAATTGCTCCAGGGGATGTCCACAAAATTGAAATCCTTTTATTATTAAACTAGTCCATGTGGAAAATACTCCATGGCCAAATTATCTTTTAATAAGGTGATTTCCTATTTTTCCCAAGTCAAAAGGCCCCTTCAGAATTTGAAATTCTGATATTGTGGTTTCCTTATGTTGGAGCCAAGTGTCTCCTGCAGTCTTTCAGAAATGTGACTTCCATGGGAAATTTCAATTTAACTCATTATAGCATGATCTTTCTTGCAGAGAGGTGGGTGTACATCCCTTCAGGACATAAAGTGAAGTGCAGTCGCTCAGTCCTGTCCAACTCTTTGCGACCCCATGGACTGTAGCCTATCAGGCTCCTCCGTCCATGGGATTTTCCAGGCATGAGTGCTGAAGTGGATTGCCATTTCCTTCTCCAGGACATAAAGGGTATAATAAACATCAAAATGGTCCTTAGATCAAACTGACTTTTAGGCAGACTACTCGAATACACACACACACACACACACACACATACACACACACAGAAAGATACAGACAGTGACATTCTATGGAGGAACAGAGTTTGGAAATACAATGACGCTGACAGGGGTTTCTCGAACTCCGCACTATTCATGTTTTGGTCTGGATTATTCTTTGGTGTGGGGATATCCTGTGTGTTGTAGAGTGTTTACCAGCATCTCTGACTTCTACCCACTAGATGCTAGTAACATCTAGTTGTGACAAACAAAAATGTCTCCAGATATTGTCAAATATCCCCAGAGGACAAAACTCATGCTTGGTTGAGGACTATTGAACTAGACAATCTGTCATTCCTTTCCATTTTCACATCTGTCCATTCATTCTCTCACTCATTCAGTCCAGTCCATCCACTCGTGTTACAAGTGTTCTCCAAGAAGCCCTGTGTGTTGTGCACGTTGTCTTCCAGACACTCTCTCCTGACCCAGTGTCTCGTGATCAGCCTAGGGGTGCAGAGGCAAAAAAATGCTACTAATTATAAAGTATTAATGTCTTTTTTTTTCTTGATTTAGGGTGGTCCAAAGTTTTCTTTGCAATAAGATAATGTGTACTCAATTTTCCAATAAAAAAAAGCTGGCCAAAGTGCTGATCAGTTTGTGCAAATTATCTTTAACCCTGAAAACAATCCAATGAAGTATGAACTTTGTACCTTTCATTTAAAGGTGCAGAAACTAGGTCCAAGAGAGTTTAAATAGCTTTCCAAAAGTCCCACAGTTTTTAAGACATGGAGCCAGAGCTTCTGTTCATAATCTCCATCCATCCATCCATCCATCCATCCATCCATCTCTTCCTCCCTCCACCTACCTCAGTTCAGTTCAGTTCAGTTCAGTCACTCAGTCGTGTTGAACTCTTTGCAAGCCCATGAATTGCAGCACGCCAGGCCTCCCTGTCCATCACCAACTCCTGGAGTTTACTCAGACTCATGTCCATCGAGTTGGTGATGCCATCCGGCCATCTCATCCTCTGTCGTCCCCTTCTACTCCTGCCCCCAATCCCTCCCAGCATCAGGGTCTTTTCCAATGAGTCAACTCTTTGCATGAGGTGGCCAAGGTATTGAATCTTCAGCTTTAGCATCAGTCCTTCCAATGAGCACCCAGGACTGATCTCCTGTAGGATGGACTGGTTGGACTCCTTACAGTCCAAGGGACTCTCAAGAATCTTCTCCAACACCACAGTTCAAAAGCATCAATTCTTCAGCACTCAGCTTTCTTTATAGTCCAACTCTCACATCCATACATGACTACTGGAAAAACCATAGCCTTGACCAGATGGACCTTTGTTGGCAAAGTAATGTCTCTGCTTTTTAATATGCTATCTAGGTTGGTCATAACTTTCCACCTACCTGCCTACCCACAATTAATTCATTAGACCTTCATTAATTCACAAATTCAGCAAGTATTTATTAAATGCCTATTACATGCCAGTAAGCTCTTCCCTAGCAGCTTTTCAAGTTTTCTTTGTGAGGAAAGGAGGGGAGCACCATGGCAGCAGATGGGCCAGGAATTGCTCACAATCCTGCATATCATGAACTTCACCAAGGATGCTGTGTCTGTATCTTTTCATGGTAGTGGGGGCAGGGAAGCTACCTTTGAGTCTCAGTTCAGAAGACGAAGGAAAGGAGTTGGCTCTGAGTTTTGTGCTTGGGAGGGAGGCTTCCCCTGGGGCGGGTTGACATAGGATCTTTGCTGTTGTCTTCTCATTTGCCCTCCTAGGCTGCTCCTGGCCAATGACTCTGGGCAGTGGATATGACAGAACTGTCAAAGAGACAGCTGTGCGCTGCCTACTGACTCAGGCTCCTGTGTTTAAGAGGTGAATGGTGTTTGGAAATTACTCCATTTAACCCTCACTTTACACTTGAGCCAAGTGAGAACCAAGAGGACTGAAAGATGACTTTCCCAAGATCAGGGGAAATAAGTGCTGTGAAAAAGCAAAAGATGGGTTCATGTAGAAGGATGAGCGGCACTTTCCCTGGCGTGTGGGACACACTGCATACTTAGTGACTCATTATTACTCCTAATGAGCCCTGGTCTGCATTGGCCATCAGTTCAGCTGTGCGCTCAGAAGACAAGAAGTGGTACATACATGAAGATATGAGGGACTGGCTTCAGGACAGGCTGCTTTACATAACTGTTTACCACATGGACATGTTAGTACGACTCACTTACAGATGATTCACCAGCACTTCAGCTACGAACTTGGGGCCTGAAGTGCAGAAAGCTTTCCAAACAGGCTAATATGTGTGTGAAAATGCTTTCGTGACTCAGAACAGTCAGTGACTCACTCACTTTGTTCTTTATATGACTTGTCAGGTGTGCTGCAAATGGATTAGCATTAATTCTTCAATAAGCTTCGATGCTAGTGATGAGAAACGCTTATGTAATAGAATAAGAACTGCCATCTGAACAGTTTTCAATGTTCAGTTCAGTTTAGTTGCTCAGTTGTGTCCGACTCTTTGTGACCCCATGAACCACAGCACACCAGACCTCCCTGTCCATCACTAACTCTGGAGTTCACCCAGACTCATGTCCATTGAGTCAGTGATGCCATCCAACCATCTCATCCTCTGTCATCCCCTTCTCCTCCCACCTTTAATCTTTCCCAGCATCAGGGTCTTTTCAAATGAGTCAGCTCTTTGCATCAGGTGGCCAAAGTATTGGAGTTTCAGCCTCAACATCAGTCCTACCAATGAACACCCAGGACTGCTCTCCTGTAGGATAGACTGGTTGGATCTCCTTGCAGTCCAAGGAACTCTAAAGAGTCTTCTCCAGCACCACAGTTCAAAAGCATCAATTATTTGGTGCTCAGCTTTCTTCACAGTCCAACTCTCACATCCATACATGACTACTGGAAAAACCATAGCCTTGACTAGACGGACCTTTGTTGACAAGGTTTTTTAATATGGGAATCTGCGAATGAGTCCTCCATGGAAGAAAATAGCTGGAAACTGGTCCTGTCTGTGTGCTAAGTGGTGCTTGCCTGCAAGGGAGGTACCATGGAGTAATGGCGTGGAGATCACCCTCCCTCTACGGAGGAGATACAAATAGCTGTAGGCTTTCAAGAAAGGTTGAAATCTGCTTTTTAATATGCTGTCTAGGTTGGTCATAACTTTCCTTCCAAAGAATAAGCGTCTTTTAATTTCATGGCTGCAATCACCATCTGCAGTGATTTTGGAGCCCAGAAAAATAAAGTCAGCCACTGTTTCCACTGTTTCCCCATCTATGGGACCAGATGCCATGATCTCTGTTTTCTGAATGTTGAGCTTTAAGCCAACTTTTTCACTCTCCTCTTTCACGTTCATCAAGAGGCTCTTTAGTTCTTCTTCACTTCCTGCCATAAGGGTGGTGTCATCTGCATATCTAAGGTTATTGATGTTTCTCCCCACAAGCACCACTTAGCAGACAGAGAGGACCAGTTTCCAGCTATTTTTTTCCACAGAGGACTCATTTGCAGATTCCCAGCTCCATTGTTTTCAAGGCACCAGCTTTTCCTTCAGCCCCTTCTGTTTTCAATGTGGAATCATATAATTTGGAGTTCGTTGTTAATCCTAAAGTAAACTGAGGTTAAGCTGAAGGTTATTGTACAAGTGTGTGTGTTGCTTTTCAAGTCCTTATTTTCAGGGTTCAACAGAGTCAACCTTTCTTGAAAGCCTACAGCTATTTGCATCTCCTCCGTAGAGGAAGGGTGATCTCCATGCCATTACTCCATGGTACCTCCCTTGCAGGCAAGCACCACTTGGCACACAGACAGGACCAGTTTCCAGCTATTTTCTCTTTTGCAGATTCCAAGCTCCATTGTTTTCAAGGCACCAGCTTTTCCTTCAGCCCTTTCTGTTTTGTTTAGGCATTTATGCACCTAGACTGTATGGTCCTTTTGGGTGAAACTTTTATCCTTGTCCATCACTCATTGAACAGTTAAGTTTGCACTCCCCATCCTGTGCCTCTCTTGCCCTCTCATATTGGGGCAATGGTTGAAGAGCATCAGTGAACTCTTCCCAGCTTCCCATGTTCTCATACTAACTCCTTTTTTTCCATGACTCCAAATGAATGTGTTTACGTTGAATCAGAATTTCCCAAACTGGCCTGATTATGGACATCACTAGCATGGCTTCTGAGAATAACAGACTTTAAGACCTTCTCCAGTAGAGAATGAGCAACAGACCTCTGTGCTGGGCCTGCCTTGGGCTAAATGCTGGAGAGGTCCTAGCAGGTTGATTCAGGTGGATTTCTGCCAGACACCGCAGTTGGGGAAAGAGTGTATTGAAAGCTTTGGGAAGGAGGTGGATACGGGTTATAGGATGTAGAAGGCCCAGCCACAGCTTTCTGTGGACTCAGGGCTGGGCCTTTGGGTCAACTCAGAATAGGAAGAATTCAGTCTTAGCGTGTGTGTTAGTCACGCAGTTGTGTCTGACTCTTTGGGAACCCATGGACTGGGACCTGCCAGGCTCCTCTGTCCATGGGATTCTCCAGGCAAGAATACTGGAATGGGTTGCCATTTCCTTCTCCAGGAGATCTTCCTGACCCAGGGATTGCACGCACCTGGGTCTCCTGCACTGCAGGCAGATTCTTTACCATCTGAGCCACCAGGAAAGCCCACAGTTTGGGGGGAGAGGGTAATAAACCAGATAACCACTGGTTATTTCTGCTCCAGCCCTGGTTGTTCTCATTCAACTCTGCTCATCAGTTTGGTCATTGCCATACAATCAGCACAGGAATTCGTGCTGAGCAATTCACCCTCAGGGGCTGGGGCCCTCCGCACACTTTCAAAGATTCTCTTTCACTGGAAGTGAACTTGCAAATGGCCCAGGCAGGACTTGACAAGATAGAGACATTTGTTCAGCACAGTTGCACATTTAAGTCTAGTTGTGATAGAAAGTAACTCTGATCTCCCAGGTTCCGAAAATATCAGCATTTTAATCTATAATTTGTACCTTTAATTTATGTGCCTGAAAGAACAGATCTTTCTGTTCAAAATGCTCTCAGACTGAAAGAGCTAATCTCAGATCCCACCACACCGAGGAAAAGAATCTAGGGAAATTGACAGAAGCAAGGCTGCTTGCGTTGGGTCTATTGTTATCAGTTTTGAGGGTGCAACTCAGTGATTATAATAGACTGCTCAGTCTGTGGACATGAGGATTGAGGAGGGGGGATCTGGCAATCAGGTGTGCTGCAAACTCCATTCCACTTGGCTTCTCTGAGCCTTGCAACAGGAGTGGGTCAATTGTAAGCTACTTATTAAACAAAAGTTGCCGGAGGCCATTGCTCTACTATATTGCTTTTTTTTTTAAGTAAGTGAAAGATTCTTTAAATCCTATAATGCTTTGCAATATTGAAGTTTCATATGCACAATTTTATATAGTCCCATAATAACCCCTTTTTGCCCCTTTTCCAGTATTGTCCTTCCCCCTTCCTTCTCCCCACTGGTAACCACTAGTTTGTTCTCTGTATCTGTGGGCCTGCTTCTTTTTGTTTCATTCCCTAGTTTGCTCTATTTTTTAGATTCTACATGCAAGTGATACCATACAGTATTTGTCTCTCTCTGCCTGACTGATTTCACTTTAGCATAATGCACTCCAAGTCCATTGTGCTGCAGCACATGGCACACTTTGTTCTTTTTCATGGCTGAGTAGTATTCCACGTGCATATGTGTGTCCTGTGCTCAGTTGTGTCTGACTCTTTGAGACCCCATGGACTGTGGCCCACCAGGCTCTTCTGTCCATGGAATTTTCGAGGCAAGAATACTAGAGTAGGTTGCTATTTCCTACTCCAGGGGATCTTCCTGACCCAGAGATCTAATTCAAGTCTCTTGCTTCTCCTGCATTGGTCGGCAGGTTCTTTACCACTAGCACCCCCTGGGAAGCCCTGTTATGTGTATATAGACCATGTCTTCTTTATCCATTCATCTGTTGATGGATGCTTAGGTTGCTTCCGTATCTTGGCAGTTTTAGATATGCTGCTCTGAACTTTGACTTCCATCTTGCTTTTGCTCCACACTTTTGTTCTTAGATTCAGGAGCGTATTTCCTCCTTCCTAAATGGTGATGAAAACTGGGCAAGCAGTGTGCCCTCAGAAAGATCCCGTGCATTCAGAGGTATCGCCAGAGAATGCCCCAAACTAAAGGTGACTTTGCAGGGAGGTAATTTTTCAAGCTAGTCAGTGAGCTCTGTGTGTGCTAAGTCGAATCAGTCATAT
Organism: Bison bison bison; assembly: GCF_000754665.1. Lineage (NCBI taxonomy): Eukaryota > Metazoa > Chordata > Mammalia > Artiodactyla > Bovidae > Bison > Bison bison. Next base: position 6,184,453 of record NW_011494640.1, read on the forward strand.
CTGACTCTGCGACCCCATGGAATATAGCCTGCCAGGCTCCTCTGTTCACAGGATTCCCAGGCAAGAATACTGGAATGGGTTGCCATTTCCTTCTCCAAGGCATCTTCCTGACCCGGGGATGGAACCCATGTCTCATGTCTCCTGCATTGGCAGGTGGGTTCTTTACCGCTAGTGCCACCTGGGAAGCGGGTGAGTTCTAACTTACCCAAACACCCGGTTTCTCCAGGGAGCTGAACTTTTCTCTCATTCATATTATTAATCTACACTAAGGTATTTAAAAGCCTTCCTATCCCCAAGTCCAGATGTACACACCCCTCACCATGTCCAGAGCTTGAAATTTGTCTGAAGGTCCTTGATAAGGACTTTGGTCCTGAGCTTATCCTCTGTATTGACACAACATCCTTCTGCTGAGCAGCCCATCTATTCCCAAAAGGGAATAGCTTTTGGGAAAACAGAACAGAAAGCTCCCAAAAGCTCTTGGTCCATACAAGTCCCCTCTGCTTGGCCTACCTGAAGTTGCAAGATTTTCCCCATGTGATTTCCACCGTGGTAACAATGCAGGCATTTTGATCCACTGTGGACAGAGCATCCTATTTTGAGGCTGTGTAGAGGGGCTTCCCTTGTGGTTCAGCTGGTAAAGAATCTGCCTGCAATATGGGAGACCTGGGTTCAAACCCTGGGTTGGGAAGATCCTCTGGAGAAGGGAAAGGCTACCCACTCCAGTATTCTGGCCTGGAGAATTCCAAGGACTGTATAGTTCATGGGGTCACAAAGAGTCAGGCATGGCTGAGTGACTTTCACTTTCAGAGTGTGTAGAATGCAGAAGCTACTATTGGGCCACTTCCTCTTCTTTAGGGTATTTAATTTCATTCGTCAAGGAGAGGTCATGGTCATTGTCCCTATGAACTGTCACTCCCCTGCCGTGTGGTCCAGGGCCAGGCAAATTGCCTCCCTGATTCTTAGAGTCCTTCCAGGTCCTTGGGTTCTAGGATCTGTTTTTCATTTATTGTCCCAAATATCCAGAAATTCCCTTCCCATCTCCAGTTGATGCAGAAGTGCTTGAAAAGAATTGTGTTCAATGGATATGTTTTTCAAATTGATGTGCATTTCAACTGTTAGGTGGCTTTTCAAAGAGATGCAGAAGGTTTCATGATTTACACAAATACATCAACATTCCCTTCATGCTTTCTTCCCTAGTCTGTCTTCTCAAACATCCTTAAAGCATTGATAATATTCTTTTTCTAGAAAAAGCTTAGAAAAAGTCAATATGAAAAGTCCTAAAGTTCACTAGAGTACTGGGGAAAGAACATGGATGATTTACAGAAGAAATACAGATGTGAAGAAAGCTGAGCGCCGAAGAATTGATGCTTTTGAACTGTGGTGTTGGAGAAGACTCTTGAGAGTCCCTTGGACTACAGGGAGATCCAACCAGTCCATTCTAAAGGAGATCAGCCCTGGGATTTCTTTGGAAGGAATGATGCTAAAGCTGAAGATCCAATACTTTGGCCACCTCATGTGAAGAGTTGACTCATTGGAAAAGACTCTGATTCTAGGAGGGATTGGGGGCAGGAGGAGAAGGGGACGACAGAGGATGAGATGGCTGGATGGCATCACTGACTCGATGGATGTGAGTCTCAGTGAACTCCGGGAGTTGGTGTTGGACAGGGAGGCCTGGCATGCTGCGATTCATGGGGTCGCAAAGAGTCGGACACAACTGAGCGACTGAACTGAACTGAAGAGAGAAAGGAATTCCAATTCATTTGTAAGGGAATAGCTAAGACAAGCTAAAACAGCAATGAAGTGCCACTTTCCTCTTAGAAAAATAGCCAAGTACAAAGTGCACTGGGGACATCACAGGAGTTATAAAGTGCATCCTTTCCTACATGTGGGGAGCAGCACAACTCTGAAACTGTCTTGGGAAGGGCCACTGCCTGGTGGAGGGGTCTGGAAGGGGAGGACAGGGCTTTTGGAAACTCTCTGTGGAGTTTGGTTTAGTTGGCTTGTGCCCAAGACTGAGGATGGTACATCAATCAGCCAGACTGAAGAATGTTGACGGGAGGAAGGCCTTAGACACTCCTTGGCCCCGTAAAGAAGAAAGCCAGCCTAGAGCACACTCCAACCAGGTATGATGTCTGCAGAGAGACCAGAGGATGGAGAGGATACATTTGGTGTTAGGGAGACAGATGGCGTGGAGGGACTGGAGGGTGGGCGTGTGGAGGGTCAGTCCCCACTCTGCCAGGCTTTAGTTCAGTGTGTGCATATGTCTGTGTGATGCATGTGTACTTGAAGAACATGACAGGAAGCCCAGCCACACCTGGCTTTTAATCTGTTTTACTATTTTCTTTTACAAAACAATATCAGTTTATTCAACCAAAAAGTTTATTTGATTTTTTGACTTGTTTATAGAACATTGATATTTATCTACTTACATACTATTGTAAATAGTAAAAAACTATTTCCAACAGTTTTATAGTGAAAAAAAAAACAAAAACCTATTTCCTTTATTCTAATCAACATTTCTGCACTTTTGTAATTGGAAAATGAGAACAGTCACATTTCCCATATAATATTCTCCTATATTTTGAGCAGAATTCTAGGTTAAAATTCTAAGATTTCTGTTTCTAATCCTCACTGAATAACCGGCACTGAATTAACTATCTTGCTTTAAACAACTATGAAACTCGACAAAATAAATGAAGCATCAGATTCATTTACATTTTTTGGAATAGTTTTTTTTTTTTTTTTTTAACTTTTTATTTTGTATCGGAGTAAGTCAATTAGCAGGCTCCCCTGGTGGCTCAGATGGTAAAGCGTCTGCCCGCAATGCAGGACACCCAGGTTCGATTCCTGGGTCGGGAAGATCCCCTGGAGGAGGAAATGGCAATCCACTCCAGCACTCTTGCCTGGAAAATCCCATGGATGGAGGAACCTGATAGGCTACAGTCCATGGGGTCAAAAAGAGTCGGACACGACTGAGCAACTTCACTTTCACTTTCTGCTGGCTCAGCAGTAAAGAATCTGCCTGCAAGGCAGGAGACTCAGGGTTTGATCTCTGGGTCAGGAATATCCCCTGGAGAAGCACGTGGCAACCCACTCCAGTATTCCTTCCTGGAGAATCCCATGGACAGAGGAGCCTGGTAGGCTACGGTCCATAGGGTCACAAAGAGTCAGACACAACTGAAGTGGCTTAACATGCAAGCAAGCACCACACTGTATATTAGATCCTTAGAACTCCTTCATCTTATGACTGAAAGTTTATATGCCCTTCCATCCACATCTCCCCTTGCCACCCTACCCCAGCTGCACACCCATGGGATACCATAGAGAATTTATCCTTCTCTATCTGGCCCATTTCACTTTGCTTAATGCCATCAAATCCCATCCCTGTTGCCTTGAGTGACAGGAGTTCCTTCTTTTTTTATGACTGAATAATATTCCTTGGTGTGAATATGCAGGCTTCCTACACGGTGCTGGTGGTAAAGAACCCATCTGCCAATACAGGAGACACAAGAGACACATGTCGATCCCTGGGTCGGAAAGATCCCCTGGAGGAAGGCATGAGACTTCATTTTCTTTATCCTACCATGGACTGAAGGACCTTAAGGTTATTTTCATATCTTGACCATTATGAATATTGCTGCAGTGAACGTGGAAACACAGATAGATATCTCTTTGTACTCTCTAAAATTTTAATGTGTGTTTATCACTGGACATCCAAGGGACTTCCAACTTTTTATTCTTGTCTGATTAGGCCGATGACTATCTCTGTACATAAATCTTCATTCGTTTCACTAAAGAATCCCTCTGGTCAGATCACAGGATGTGGGATTGCAGGTAAGATGATGAAGATTCTCACCATGGAGTTGTCTCTTAAGGCAGAGACTCAATTGTTTGGTACCCTGTTGTTGGGTACAGGGTCCAGAATGACTTTGGAATGTATCAGGAGCTCAAAACATGTTCAGACAGTAAACCAACTAAGCAACCCATGGAGCCAGAGGAGACTCGTGCCCCATGGCACTCGGTTCCCATCTCCTAGGTCCTGCAGGAGCGTTGGGGCCTGGTGGCCTGGTGCCGTGAGAACCGTGCCTGGTGGCCAGATGGTCTCCTCCCCCACAGAAGCCTGTGGGTGGACGGCTGCCATATGAGTCACTGTGGCCACTGAGAACCACCAAGGAGCTCAGGCAGCCTAATGAAATGGGCTCTTTGCCCCAGGAAGCATTTTGTGGATTCCGAGGATCAGAGTGGGGGACCTGAGTGAAGAAATGGGATTTCATAGTCTTAACCACAGAGGTGACAAATGCCTTCAAGAGTTTTCTGAGCTGTAATCGATTATGTTCGGAGCAAGACCACAGGAGCATCTCGGAAGAGGCCATCTGGAGTGCCCAGAAGGGAGGCCAGACAAGAGCTAATTGGTTGTGTGTGTCTCTGGTGGGAGGCTGAAATTGCCCAGGGCTGGCTGGAACTCCTGGCTGGTGAGGCAGCCGCTCACTCCTAAGGCAGAAGAAAGCCAGACTCCTTGCCACTTCCTTCCCGTGTGCTCTTCCGAAAATCCCCATCATCACTTTTTTCTCCCCTCGCCCACACATTGCTTGTCTTGGATTTGGGGTCTGTTTGAATGGGAGTTGGCCTTGGTTTAACTAACTCCATGAACATTAGAACAGAGCTCCTTATTTTCCATGAGTACCATTTATGGGTTAGAAATCAAAGAGAGCAAGTAGCTGAATAGGAAAATGTGTGTTGGGAAGGACCATCTGCTTGTGGAACCGTGAGGCTGGGTTATAGGACATTAGCACTTTTACAGCCTGGGCAGCTCCCAGGAAGCAGTCTCTGTAGTAAGTCCCTAGTTAACACATCACAGGTGGGTCTTGAGGTTTTGAGCCCTGAGAGGTCAGACTTAGTGGATAACGTCCTGAGACCCTTTCTGCATGTCTTGGGCTGAAATCCAGCCACCAACGGGCAGCTGCTGATCAAGGATCCTCCAGGGCCACCTGTCAGCATTTCAGCTGGCACGCAGACCTCTTGACCCAGGATGAAGGCAAACCGGGCCCTAAGGCTGGTCTTTCTTTTCTCATCATTTTGGTGTCTGCTGTAGAGACTGGTATATTCGGGCTGGTTTGTGTGAATTTTAAATTCCAAGGGATTTTTGCAGAAGTGGAAAGGGTTTCACAGCTTCCTGATCACCAGTTAGAGGGAAAGCAGCTAGAGGGAGAAAGGGGGCGAGGGGGGTTGCCGCAGCAGGAGCCCATCAATCGCTTCAGAAGATACCAAGCTTCTCCTGGGCCTGAGTGAAGGAAATTGGTGTTTATGGAAAGGAACTTGCTATTACTGGGAGCACTTAAGCTTTTGTCAGGGTCTCGTCAAGGGCTCAACTGTTTATCCTGTGTATATATGTGTGCAGAGCCAGATGAAAGAATGTTTTGGAAAACCATGAGCTGCACACAGCCGAGCTTTAGGAACTGGGCATACCTACCACCTACTTCACTTGCTTTAAATAAATAACATCTTATTTCACTCTTCAAATTGACAACAGAAGCCATAAGGGTCAGGCCCAGGGCTCTGACGAGCCAAAAGATGTCACCTGCCTGTCTCCTGGTGGATCCTGTCTGAAAACTGGACAAATTTGGAATTGAGGGTTGCCAGCCAGTGCACGGAACTTGGCACCTTGACCTGGAAGGGAATTCTTACAGTCAGAGACTTTCCTTAAAGCTCAGCTCTCAAACTTGGCTGTACTAGGGTGGCCAGATAAAACTGAATTTAGAATAATATATCTTTAGTATAAGTATGTCTTATGTAGTATTTGGGATATACTTATGCTAAAAATTTTACTGGTTATGTGAAATTCAAGTTTAACTAAGCCTTCTGTACTTTTATTTGTTAGATCTGGTAACCATAGACACAATATGGAATCAAATAAGAATTTCAGGAAATATTAAAGTCCAATGTTGTTGTTATTGTTTAGTCACTAAGTCCTGTGGGATTTTGTGATCCCATGGACTGTAGCCTGCCAGGCTTCTCTGTCTATTGGATTTCCCTGGCAAGAATACTGGAATGGGTTGCCATTTCCTTCTCCAGGGGATCTTCCCCACCAAGGGATTGAATCCGCATCTCCTGCATTGGCAAGCAGATTCTTTACCATATGAGCCACCTGGGAAGTTTTTTATTACATTTACCAGGGCCAAATTTACTAGACTCTCTGTAGCTCCATCATCGCCTGGAGCTGGTTGCAATGCAGAGTCTTAGGTCCCGCCCTAAACAAACCTCCCGGTTGGAATTCGTTGTTGAACAAGATCCTCAGGTATTTCAAATGCACATTCGATTTTGAGAAGCACTGTTTTTAACCACCATGGGTTGCTCCAAGTGTCACAATTACTATGTATTATTCTTGTAGCACATGAATGAAATTAACCTTTTTGGAAAAGGTATTTCTAAGATGTGCTATCCATAGACTGTTTGTTGTAACTGTTATTTTAATCCATGTAAATTTCTAGCACCTGTGCCATTTCTCTGCAGTATGTGAAGTCAGCCGTATATATTTGTTTCAGCGGTTTCTTTGAGCCCCGCTGGTCTCAGCTTTCACATCAGCCTGTCTGGGAGGGCACATCCCTCCTAGTCTGTCCCCACGGGATCAGTGCTGTGTGTAGCTGCAGATTTATGCTTGTCACTCGGAGCTGTGGTGCCTGGGTCCTGTGGCTCCCATGCCCGGCTGGAGTAGAGTCAGCCCTTTCGTGAGCTGCCCGTATTTGCTGAGTGGTAGAAAAACTTTGCAGAGTTTGGTCTGGTCAGTGAGGAAACTGGCTAGATCAGGGAAATGCTATGGTTTACTGAACTGTAAATAATGTTGAACAGATTCCTTCTTCTAGCTGTTTCCCAAAGAGTCTGTCATAGCCTGCTCAGTGCCTGGAGCAGGGAGTTGAAAATGAGTGCCTCCATTTTCAGTGGAGGACCTAGCAAAGCTCTGCTGGTTTTGCTGATAGGATAAACAGTTCTCCCCTGACTGGCAAACTGGAAGCAGCCCCACTGGACTCTTTCCCTGGACATTTCAATACCTTATAACCCATCCGATGGGAGAGGTAGAGAATGGTAGACAGAGTCGCAGTGTGGGATCAGGAACTCTTTAAGCCTGAATCTCTGGCAGGAACCTCACTTTTCAGAACAGAAGAGGGGTCTTCAAACAGTGTAATGGACTGTCACAAAGGATCCCATGGCTATATCCTTTGACTCCCCAGAGCTCTCCTGCCAGAGCCAACTCCAGACTTACCCCAGTGGCTCATATGATTCCCTGATCCCAGGGAAAAATGGTGCAAAGAAGGACGCTGGGGTTTAAATGAATGATACCAGCTAATAGAGTGACACTGTACCCGTGTCTAATTAGCAGAATGAAGGATGAAATCTTTGCCTCCACTAGGAGAGAAACCGTGGCCCCAGATGACCCAGCCTGGCTGCTCCTGCTGGTTTGACAAAGATGAATGGGAGGACAAGTTCTGCTTTTGATGAGACCCAATGAGGTGATGTCTGCATTTTACCAAAGATCGCATGCAAACACAGCATGCTTGCCAGACACCAGAGTGTAAACAGAACTGCGGAAGAAACACAGATCCCAGGAATGACCAGTCACTCAGGACACTTGGAAAACTGAATGGACCCCCACATGGAGGGCCACTGGTCTCCCTGAGTCTGCAGGGTTTATTTTTATCCATGGCTTATGATCTGAATGTTCTTCATTTAAACCTAAATGCTCTTTTAATATAAATAAGTTGTGCGCCCCCCTCCCGATCCGGGCCCACCCCTGTGCCTCCACAAAATAAATATCTGTTGTCCCCTGGTTTATTGCCCAGGAATGAGCAATGGTTTTTAAAGCATGAAAGGGAAACTAATGAAGGGAACCTTATTGTAGGAATCAAGGCTCTGCGCAGAGAACAGAGCCACTAAAATGGAGACGGTGCGCTGGGGGCATCTTCAAGTCCTCACCCCTTGTGAGTACCTGACGGGGTTTTATTAGGACAGTGAGTTGATGAGCTAAATCTGGAAAAGACTGCCAGTAAAATCAATTCAGCATCATTCATTACAGTTGAGTTCCCCAGACACCAGGCTGTTTCCAAGTCCATGCACAAGCTGCCCCGACCATCAGAACACGCTGAGCCTTCTTCTCATCACTTTCGCCTCAATCTGGCCACCTCTGTCTGAAAGGTTCACATTATCCTCATAATACTTGGCTTCCAGCCAGCATGAATCTCAACAAGGAATCACATTTAAAGAAAAAGTAGCCCATCAGAAAATAAGATCATGATGGGGATTTGCCTGGTGGTCCAGTGGTTAACACTCCGCATTTCCGTTGGAGGGGGCGAGGGTTCAACTGCTGGACAGAGAACTAAGATCCCTCTTGTCACTCAGCCAAAATGTAAAATTTGTTGTTCAGTTGTTCAGTCATGTCAGACTGTTTGCGACCCCATGGACTGCAACATGCCAAGCTTCCCTGTCCTTCACCATCTCCTGGAGCTTGCTCAAATTCATGTCCATCAAGTTGGTGATGCCATCCATCCATCTTGTCCTCTGTCGTCCCCTTCTCCTCCTGCCTTCAATGTTTCCTGGCATCAGGGTCTTTTCCAGTTCTTCACATCAGGTGGCCAAATTATTGGAGCTTCAGCATCAGCATCAGTCCTTCCAATGAATATTCAGGATTGATTTCCTTTAGGACTGACTGGATTGATCTCCTTGCAGTCCAAGGGACTCTCAAGAGTCTTATCCAACACCACAGTTGTATTTATTTATTTTACATTTTGACAGTATGAAAAGACAAAATGCAAAATAAATAAATACAGTTTTGAAAAATAAATAAAGAGATCAGGTCCCTGGGTGTTGTTTGCTTAAAAAAAAAATGAGGAGAAGAAGAAAACAAGATCATAAAAGGCAATCATAATCTTTGGGATAGCCCATACCTAAAGCTGGGGCTGGGTGTGATGAGGGTGGGGGTGGGGATTTGGACAAAGACATAACAAGGTTCTCTTTAAAATTCCCTCTTGGTACTCTCGTCCCTCTCAGTATCTTTCACTTGGATTTCATCTCTTCTTTCTCACACCCATCTCCCAGTGCAAGCATTCCCCAAACTTGGCCTGATAATCCCTTGACTTTGTAGTTTCACGGTTCTCAATCTAGGGAAAAGCCTGCCCAGGTTTCAGGCTCCACCTTCCCATTTGTAGCTGTGTGCTCCTGGGTAAGTTACTTAGTCTATTTCCACATTTATAAAATAGGGACAAAGTTGAGATGAGGTAATAACACGTAAAGTACTAAGAACTATGCCTGACTCGGAAAAAGTGCTAGATAGTTGTTTACTGTGTTTTATATTCTCATTACTGATTTGACCTTCCCCTAATCCACATTTTTAATTAGTTAATAGTGCCTCCCTTCCCAAAGGTGGCTCAGATGGTAAGTGTCTGCCTACAATGTGGGAGACCCAGGTTCGATCCCTGGGTCGGGAAGATCCCCTGGAGAAGGAAATGGCAACCCACTCCAGTACTCTTGCATGGAAAATCCCATGGACGGAGGAGCCTGATAGGCTACAGTACATGGGGTCGAAAAGAGTTGGACTCGACTGAGCGACTTCACTTTCACTTTTCTTTTCTTTCCCAAAGTGATTAATAGTGCCTTCCTTCCCAAAGTGAAATTCCTCAGCTACTCTCTCTTTCTATTTTCCACCTACCCCACCCCCTAGATCTTCCCACTAGAGCAGGGTGGGATGGGGAGGAGGAGAGAAAATAGATCTTCATGTAGCAGTACTTTTTTGCTGATATATCTGCATGCTTGATTCCTATTCATCCTTCAAAACCCAGGCATTGTCATCCCTGTGACATCTTTTGATCTTCTTTCCCTTTCCTGAGCCACATCTGTACCTCTTTCTACCGCTGCACACGGCACCCACAGTCAGCATCATTTGCTTGTCTTTCTATCTGCATCATGAAATCATGATTCAGAGTTCATCTCTCTTTCTCTCCCTAGCACAGTATTCAACACACAGAGGGAGCTCAGTAAAGTTGGTTGAGGGCAATTGAAGAAGACTTTCTATTGCTTTAGCTTCCCTGATAGCTCAGTTGGTAAAGAATCCGCCTGCAATGCAGGAGACCCCAGTTTGATTCCTGAGTCAGGAAGATCCACTGGAGAAGGGATAGGCTACCTACCCCAGTATTCTTGGGCTTTCCTTGTGGTTCAGCTGGTAAAGAATCTTCCTGCAAAACAGGAGACCTGGGTTCGATCCCTGGATTGGAAGATCCCCTGGAGACGGGAAAGGCTACCCACTCTAGTATTCTAGCCTGGAGAATTCCATGAACTCTGTAGTCCATGGGATCACAAGAGTGGAACGTGACTGAGGGACTTTCACTTTCCATTGCTTTGGGGGAAGGCAGTAGAGTTGTGAACTTTGAGGGGCTGCAGAGGATGGTGCCAAAGAAGCATACAGGTTGTATTTTCACCCGTTCCAAGGGGCAGATTTCATGGTATAGCTTCCTAAGGGGGTAAAGATGTCCTAGGGACACTTCATGCATGCATGCTAAGTCGCTTCAGTCATGCCCGACTCTCCGTGACCCTGGGGACTATAGCCCACCCGGCTCCTTTCTCTCTAAGATTCTCCAGGCATGAATACTGGAGTGGGTTGCCACGCCCTCCTCCCAGGGAACTTCCCAAGGATCGTACCTGCCTCTCTTATGTCTCCTGCATTGGCAGGTGAGTTCTGTACCACTAGTGCTACCTGGGAAGCCCTAGAGATGCTTCACCCTCACTAATTATGCTCTGAAGGGCTTCTCTTCAGAGGAGAACATGAGATTAATGAGTGTTATTGACAGTAAATATGGTAATTATCTAATGACATTCATGAGTGTCTGAAACACTTGGCACAGAGCCTGAGGGAACATGGGACCCATTTCCCATTACTTCTTGAAATGAATCTGACTTATTTAAAAGTAACAGCAGGCCAAGCACCACCAACAAAAACTGCTAGTTGAGTAAACAGTCTCCACTACTCTGAGACTATGTATACTGAGGTTTCCCATCCTATGTATAAGCCAAAGAGTTCCTCTCTGACTGAATTTGCCTTTTAAGAAGATTGAAACTAGAGGAAAAGAGAGGTCTCTTGCTGGTTAGAGAACTAAGCTTTCCATAAGGATACAGTTAGGGACTTCCCTGAGAGTACAGTGGTTAAGCCCTGATGCAGGGGTTTCAGATTCAATCCCTGATTAGGGAAATAAGATCCCACAGACCACATGACGTGGCCAAAAAAAGAGAAAGATATTACTACAAGGTAATGCCTTGTGTAGGAGGTACATGCCAGGTACATGCCTGTGTAGGAGCTACAGTTGATGCGGACACTTGTGTTCCCCACTGTCTCCAAAACCACTGCAGGTGGTGACTGCAGCCATGAAATTAAAAGATGCTTGCTCCTTGGAAGGAAAGTTATAACCAACCTAGACAGCATATTAAAAAGCAGAGATATTACTTTACCAACAAAGGCCCGTCTCATCAAGGCTATGGTTTTTCCAGTAGTCATGTATGGAGGTGAGAGTTGGACTGTGAACAAAGCTGAGAACAGAAGAATTGATGCTTTTGAACTGTGGTGTTGGAGAAGACTCTTGAGAGTCCCTTGGACTGCAAGGAGATCCAACCAGTCCATCCTAAAGGAGACCAGTCCTGGGTGTTCATTAGAAGGACTGATGCTGAAGTTGAAACTCCAATACTTTGTCCACCTGATACAAAGAGTTGACTCCTTGGAAAAGACCCTGATGCTGGGAAAGACTGAGGGCAGGGGAAGGGGATGACAGAGGATGAAATGGTTGGATGGCATCACCGACTCAATGGACATGAGTTTGAGTAAACTCCAGGAGCTGGAGATGGACAAGGAGGCCTAGCATGCTGTGGTCCATGGGGTCTCGAAGAGTCAGACATGACTGAGCGACTGAACTTGACTAAACTGCACCTCACCACTCTTGTTTCAGGAGAAGGAAATGTCTAGAGGACAGACACATAGGAGGTGCCAGAAAGATGGTCATAACAACCAGTGTACAGGTCAGCACATCTTGTCTTTCCACATCAAGGACAAGAATGGCAGAAGTAAGTCAGAAAGAAAAACACCGATACAGTATATTAATATATATATATATGGAATTTAGAAAGATGGTAACGATGACCCTATATGTGAGACAGCAGAAGAGACAAAGATGTAAAGAACAGACTTTTGGACTCTGTGGGAGAAGGTGAGGGTGGGATGGTTTGAGAGAATAGCATTGAAACATGTATATTACCATATGTGAAATGGATTGCCAGTCCAGGTTCGTTGCATGAGACAGGGCACTCAGGGCTGGTGCGCTGGGACAGCCCTGAGGGATGGGATGGGGAGGGAGGTGGGAGGAGGGTTCAGGATGGGGAACACATGTACACCCATGGCTGATTCATGTGAATGTATGGCAAAAACTGCTACAATATTGTAAAGTAATTAGCCTCCAATTAAAATAAATTAATTAATATAAAAATAAAAATAAAGAATGGCAGAAGTGCTTCAGGTGCTGGGAGAGCCTTCCCACTAAGATGGACCCCTGGGCCAGAGCGGACCCACACAAAGGACAGGAAATGGTCCTCCCTTGCAGAGGGATCTCTACCTGTGTGGTCTTGTGGACAAAATGGAAACACAAGCTCTTGAGAGTGAGGCCATGATTCTCATGGACTCAAGTGTGAAAAGCGCAACACTTTCTTCTCAGTGCTCAGTACAAAAATGCCACATGAGTTTCTCAGAATCAAATTTAGTCTCACTTAGGTCTCAGCTTTCTCCTTTCACGACACACAGAAAGTCAGGACTTCACATGTGGCACTAGTAATCCAGGCCTCTGCCCTGGCTTTCTCTTCATGGGCCAGAATAGGACAGTGGCTCTCAGCAAAGCTCCCGTGGGGAAGTTCCAAGTGCCCACACAGCAACTGTGCCGTGCCAGCCTGGGATCATCAGCCCCAGAAAAGCTTCCAAAAGCTGAAGTGAAAGGGTTCCTCCTTTCCAGGACTTGTGCTTGGAGTTCAGAAACCAAGTAGGAAGTGAAACCACAGAACCATCTGTAAGTGAAAAAAATAAAGAAATGCGGAAGGCAGGAGGAGGAAGCATTGAAACATACCCTGATCTGGGGGCTGATGGTGGTTAAATAGATTCACGACAGGATCAATGAAGAGAAGTCCTAGTTGTGTTAAGAACCAAAAGGTTATTTCAATAAGCATTTGTGGAATGACTCCTCTGTGCCATGTCCTCTGCAAGGTACTGAGAATATAGAGACTCACTAGACCTCAAGTTCACTGCCTAGTCCTAGGGACTGTCTCCAACGTGCCCAGTACATTCAGAGCAGTAGATTCAACCCCTGGCCTCTATACAAGTCCCAGGAGCTTTAGAAACAGAGAGTGATCTCATAGCTCTTGGAGTCCATGGAGGTGCAGCTCGCAAGACAGCGGTCCTTTGAAATTTAAATAAAATAGATGCCAGTCTCCTAGCTCATGATTAGGGAACAGTCAGCACCTTCTCCAAAATTTCCATCAATTTCCAGACTCTCATGGGTTCATGGTTCCTTCTGACTCTTGAGAACCTGCAAGATATCAAACTTGAGAGACACTGTGTGTCTCACTTTCTACAGCTCTTCTTTTCTCTGCTGCACTTTGACCTAGATACGGAACTCACCCTTTTTCTACAAAAGTATTTCACATGTGCTGGGGGGAGTATTAAAAAAAAATAATGGTACAGAGATGGACACAGAAGAATAGGAATGATACTACCAGGCAGAAGGGACATTGCCTATAAAATTCTCATGTGGCTACTGGTACACACATCAGATCTCCCCATAAAGCAAATGCAGATGCAACTGATTTTAATGAAGGTATGCAGTCCTGGGTTTTACACTTAAATGATTCATAAAGTAATATTGAGGAGCTTCCCTGGTGGCTCAGTGTTAAAGAATCTGCCTGCAATGCAAGTGATGGGGGTTCGATGTCTCAGTGGGGAATATCCTCTGGAGAAGGAAACGGCAACCCACTCCAGTATTCTTGCCTGGAAAATCCCATGGATGGAGGAGTCTGACAGGCTACAGTCCATGGGATCACAAAGAGTCAGACATGACAGCATGACTTCACTCAGCCTTCAATCTGGTGAATCAAGAACAACAATGTAATATTATACTGTCCTGTCTTTAAAGGACTTTCAGCCATCTCATCATGGGGATTCCTTACTGGCCATCCTTCTAGAAGTTCCCAGCCTGACACTCTTTATAATTTAACGCCCATCTTTTTTATTTTTATTTTTTTGAAAAGAAATCAATTTGAATGACATACAATGTCTGTATACAGTGAAGATACACCCATTTTTAGAGCACAGTTTGATGAATGTTAACAAAGTTTGAACCCTTTCAACCGACTCAATCAAGATGTAGACTGTAGCCATCATCTAAAAAGTTTTCTTATTTTCTTTCCTAGTCAGTATCACCCCAGCTCTCTTTCCAGGCACTCACTGATCTGCATTGGGTCATTCTAGTTTGAATTTACCTTTTCTATACTGTACAAATGGGATCATACTGGATATATTCTTTTGTGCTTATGAATCTATTCATGAGATGTAATTTCATTGAACAGATGTACTATAATTTGTATACCCATTCACTTACAAATGGACATTTCTCCTTTTTGACTATTCCAAAAGATGCTATAATTGTATGTGTACAAGACTTTATGTAGAAATATGTTTTTATTTCTCTTGAGTAAAAACTTAGAAGTGAAATTGTTGAACTCTGTGGTGTGTATTTAACCTTATGAGAAACTGCCAAATTGTTTTCCAAAGAAGTTGCACAATTTCGCATTCCCACAAGAAACGAAGAGGAGTTCCAGTTGTTTTACATCCTTTCCAAAATTTGGTGTTGCTAGTTCTTTTAATTGTAGCCATTCTATTGGATATACAACTGTATATCCAATATACAACTGGTATCTCATTACTATTTTAATTTGGCTAATGACATTGAGCATCTTTTCTTATTTATTGGTCATTTGTATATATTATGTTTTGTGACATGTCTGATCAAATCTTTGTCTGTTTTAAAAATTGAGTTGCTTAACTTTTTATTATTATATGTAGAATTTCTTTATATCTATCTATCTATCTATCTATCTATATCTATCCTGGGCACAAGTACTTTGTTACTGATCTGTTTTTCAGATATTTCTCCCAATCTCTGATCCACCTTTTAATTTTCTTCATGCTATTTTTTGAAGAGCAGAGTTTTTATTTTTGATGTCCGTCCTATTCTGTTCAGTTGCTCAGTCGTGTCCGACTCTTTGTGACCCCATAAATCACAGCACGCCAGGCCTCCCTGTCCATCACCAGCTCCCGGAGTTCACTCAGACTCACGTCCATTGAGTCAGTGATGCCATCCAGCCATCTCATCCTCTGTCGTCCCCTTCTCCTCCTGCCCCCAATCCCTCCCAGCATCAGTCTTTTCCAATGAGTTAACTCTTCGCATCAGGTGGCCAAAGTATTGGAGTTTCAGCTTTAGCATCATTCCTTCTAAAGAAATCTCAGGGCTGATCTCCTTCAGAATGGACTGGTCAGATCTCCTTGCAGTCCAAGGGACTC
>NW_011494640.1:6200180-6241432 GCF_000754665.1 Bison bison bison
CTCCAACACCACAGTTCAGAAGCATCAATTCTTCGGCGCTCAGCCTTCTTCACAGTCCAACTCTCACATCCATACATGACCATGGAAAAACCATAGCCTCGACTAGATGGACCTTTGTTGGCAAAGTAATATCTCTGCTTTTTAATATGCTATCTAGGTTGGTCATAACTTTCCTTCATAGTTCAATATAAATTTTTTCTTTTATGATTTTCATGCTCTGTGTCTTATGTAAGAAATCCTTGCCTATACCCAAATCATGAAAATTTTTCTTGTGTTTCTTTGCAGATATTTTTATAGATTAGCTTTTACATCTAGGTCAAGAATTTTATAATTGGGTGAACTTTTGCAAATGGTGTGAAATAAGAGTTAATTTTTATTGATTTTAATAAATGGATATACAGTTCCAATTGTTGGAAAGAAAATTCTTTTGAACGGCTTGATATCTTTGTCAAAAATCAGTTTACTATATGTGAGTCAATTTTCTTTCTGATTTCATTCTGTTTCATTGTTCTATATGTCCATCGATACATCAATACCACATTATCTTTTTACTGTAGTTTAATACTGTTTTGGAATCAGATAGTGTAGATTCTACAACTCTGTCCTTTTCTTTCAATATTATTATGAATGTTATGTGATGAATACCAGTGTAGGTCCTTTTATTTCCAGATACATTTTAGAATCAACTTGCAATTTTCAAAAAAATAAAAAAGTTTTGGGAGTTTGATTGGGATTGCATTAAATATGTAAGTCAGTTTCAGGAGAAATGGTCTCTCAACAATACTGATCGTTAACAAAATGGTATGTTAATGAAACTTCAAGTACATGAACATAGAGTATCTTTCTACTTTTTAATGGTCTTCTTTAATTCTCTAAGCATTTTAGGTAGTTTTTAGAGTATAGAATTTCTACATGTTTTATTAAATTTGTCTGTGATTATTTCATGTTTTGATACTTATGTATGTTTTAAATTTCATTTTTCAACTATTTTTTGTGGTAAAATAGAAAGATAATTTACTTTTACGTAAATTTTTCACCTGCATCTTTGTTAAGTTTGCTTATTAGTGCGAGTAACTCTCTTGAAGATGTGAAATTATTTTCTACACTCATAATCACATAACAATAATCACCTAAATTGTCAAATTTCTGTCAAAAAGTTGTTCATATTATTATCTTATTATATTTGTAGGATTTATGGTGATGTCCCCTTTCTTATTCCTCTTATTAGCAATTTGTATTTTCCATCTTTTTCTTGATCAGTGTAGCTTTTGGCTTTTTTAATGAAATCTCCAGAAACATTAGAGTCACCTAGATGCTTGCTAGAAATGAGCATTCTTGGGCTGTACTTCACATATGCAAAGTTAGGAACTGGGGTCAAAGCTCAACAATCTGTTTTAACAGGTATTCCTGGTGATTCTAGTGCACACCAGGTTAGGGAGCCACTGCTTTAGGAAGAAGTTTATCAATTTTTTATTTTTAAACATTTTTTGATTAATTGAATTTCTCTATTATTTTTCCACTTCCTGTTTCATCAGCTTCTGCTCTAATCCTATTCTTCCTTCCTTCCTTTCTCCTTCTTTCTTTCTCCTTCTATTTGTGTTTAATCTGCTCTTCATTTTCTATCTTTTTAATGAAGTGTAGGCTAAGATGATTGATTTTAGACCTCTATTCCTTTCTAATGTAAACCTTTACAGGTGTATATTATAAGTACTGCTTTAACTATAGTCCATAATACACATAATGATATAATTTGCTTACATTTTTTCTTAATTCAAAATATGTTCTAAATTTGGAAAGAAAGTTATGACCAACCTAGATAGCATATTCAAAAGCAGAGACATTACTTTGCCAACAAAGGTCCGTCTAGTCAAGGCTATGGTTTTTCTAGTGGTCATGTATGGATGTGAGAGTTGGACTGTGAAGAAAGCTGAGCGCTGAAGAATTGATGCTTCTGAATTGTGGTGTTGGAGAAGACTTTTGAGAGCCCCTTGGACTGCAAGGTGATCCAACCAGTCCATTCTATTTTTTTTTTTTTTCAACCAGTCCATTCTAAAGGAGATGAGTCCTGGGTGTTCTTTGCAAAGACTGATGCTAAAGCTGAAACTCCAATACTTTGGCCACATGATGCGAAAAGCTGACTCATTGGAAAAGACTCTGATGCTGGGAGGGATTAGGGGCAGGAGGAGAAGGGGACGACAGAGGATGAGATGACTGGATGGCATCACAAACTTGATGGATGTGAGTTTGAGTGAACTCCGAGCGTCGGTGAAGGACAGGGAAGCCTGGCGTGCTGCAATTCATGGGGCTGCAAAGAGTCGGACACGACTGAGCGCCTCACCTGAACTGAGGCTAAGATGATTGATTTTAGACCTCTGTTCCTTTCTAATGTAAACCTTTACAGGTGTATATTATAAGTACTGCTTTAACTATAGTCCATAATACACATAATGATACAATTTGCTTATATTTTTACTTAATTCAAAATATTTTCTAAATTTGTGTTATTTTTTTTTTCCTGACACTTTTAAATCTTCATATACTTTGAGGTTAGTTTTCCAGAAAGCTTTATATTATTTACTTCTAATTTAAGTCCTTTCTGGTCACATAATAAAATCTTTTGATTTTAATAGTTTTGAATTTGTTCAGCAATGTTTAATGCTTCAGTATATTGTCTATATTGATGAATTTTCTTTAGGCAATTGAAAAGAATATATATTCTGCTATTACTGGATGGAGTATTCAGTAAATGTCAGTTAGGTCAACTTGCCTGATAAGATTGTGCTTACTGATTTTCTGGTTTTTTGTTCTTTCAGTTACAGGGAGCGAAGTATTGAAATTTCCAGCTATAGTTGTGGATTTCTCTACTCCATTTACATCAGCCTTTGCTTTATTAATATTACATCATTTTAATTAGATACATACATTCCTAGGATTGTTATGTCTGTTTGACAGATTGATTCTGTTATCATTATGAAACCATAATTACTCCTGATAATATTCTTTATAGCTTACTTTGTTCACTATTGATATTGTCACTCTAGCTTTCTTTTTATTGGTGTTTTCATCATATATCTATTCCCACCCTTTTCCTTTTACTTATCTATGTAATTATAGTTTAGCTGAGTTCCTAGAAAGTATATATTTGGGTCTTGGTTTTGTTCATTTTGACACTATTGCTTAATTGTAGTGCTTCAATCATTTGTAGTCAACGTAATTATCAGTTAAGTTGTGTTGATATTTACCATTTTGCTATTTGTTTTATACTTGTCTAATTTATCCCTTTTTGGCTTTCGCCTGATTTATTTTTTCATATTCCATTTAGTCTCCTCCACTGGCTTACACTAATATTTTTGTTTTATTTTAAGGTTTGTCATTGTCTCTTGAAGTCATCAGATCAGAGATCAGTCACTCAGTCGTATCCGACTCTTTGTGACCCCATGAATCACAGCACGCCAGGCCTCCCTGTCCATCACCAACTCCTGGAGTTCACTCAGACTCACATCCATCGAGTCAGTGATGCCATCCAGCCATCTCATCCTCTGTCATCCCCTTCTCCTCCTGCCCCCAATCCCTGCCAGCATCAGAGTCTTTTCCAATGAGTCAACTCTTCGCATCAGGTGGCCAAAGTACTAGAGTTTCAGCTTTAGCATCATTCCATCCAAAGAAATCCCAGGGCTGATCTCCTTCAGAATGGACTGGTTGGATCTCCTTGCAGTCCAAGGGACTCTCAAGAGTCTTCTCCAACACCACAGTTCAAAAGCATCAATTCTTCGGCGCTCAGCCTTCTTCACAGTCCAACTCTCACATCCATACATGACCACAGGAAAAACCATAGCCTTGACTAGACGAACCTTTGTTGGCAAAGTAATGTCTCTGCTTTTGAATATGCTATCTAGGTTGGTCATAACTTTCCTTCCAAGGAGTAAGCGTCTTTTAATTTCATGGCTGTAGTCACCATCTGCAGTGATTTTGGAGCCCAGAAAAATAAAGTCTGACACTGTTTCCCCTGCTTCCCCATCTATTTCCCATGAAGTGATGGGACCGGATGCCATGATCTTCATTTTCTGGATGTTGAGCTTTAAGCCAACTTTTTCACTCTCCACTTTCACTTTCATCAAGGCTTTTCAGTTCCTCTTCACTTTCTGCCATAAGGGTGGTGTCATCTGCATATCTGAGGTTATTGATATTTCTCCCAGCAATCTTGATTCCAGCTTGTGTTTCTTCCAGGCCAGTGTTTCTCATGATGTACTCTGCATAGAAGTTAAATAAGCAGGGTGACAATATATAGCCTTGACGAACTCCTTTTCCTATTTGGAACCAGTCTGTTGTTCCATGTCCAGTTCTAACTGTTGCTTCCTGACCTGCATACAGGTTTCTCAAGAGGCAGGTCAGGTGGTCTGGTATTCCCATCTCTTTCAGAATTTTCCACAGTTTATTGTGATCCACACAGTCAAAGGCTTTGGCATAGTCAATAAAGCAGAAATAGATGTTTTTCTGGAACTCTCTTGCTTTTTTGATGATCCAGTGGATGTTGGCAATTTGGTCTCTGGTTCCTCTGCCTTTTCTAAAACCAGCTTGAACATCAGGAAGTTCACAGTTCACATATTGCTGAAGCCTAGCTTGGAGAATTTTGAGCATTACTTTACTAGCATGTCAGATGAGTGCAATTGTGTGGTAGTTTGAGCATTCTTTGGCACTGCCTTTCTTTGGGATTGGAATGAAAACCTACCTTTTCCAGTCCTTGAAGTCATAGTCTACCTTAAATATGTTATATTACTTTGCTTCAAAAAAAGACTTACAATGTATTTCTGATTCCTCCTCTCATAATTGGGGCTATTATACATTTTGTTTCTATATATGTTTAAGCCTCCAAATTATATATTATATTTTATATAAATAAATATGTATATAAGCCATATATATATATATATATATAGGGATTCCTTTTTGGCTCAAATGGTAAAGAATATGCCTTCAATATAGGACACCCAGGTTCGAGCCTTGGGTCAGGAAGATCCCCTAGAGAAGAGAATGGAAATCCACTCCAGTATTCTTGCCTGGACAGAGGAGCCTAGCCAGCTATAGTCCATGGAGTTGTAAGGAGCAGGACACAACTGAGCAACTAATACTTTCACTTAAACCATATATATATAGTTTAAACAGTTTAACATATTTTAAATAACTTAAAATGATAAAAATTATTTATATTTATTCATATATTTCCCATTTCTGGAGCTCCTTCTTCTTTCCAAATTTCTGTTGGTCTGAAAGAGATGGTGTTAACATCGGTCTTTGGGAAATATTGACAGGAAACTAGGTGAAAGACATTTGGAGTGACCAGCTCCTAGAAAGCTCTTAATGCCATATTTAGACTTTAGATTACCTGAAAGCAATGCAGCTTACATGATCAAATTTGAATTATAGGAAGATCACTGCCATCAGTGGAAAATTTTAAGGTGCTTATATGCACTCAGCTGTCTATTGAAATTAATCAGGTAAAATTGCAATAAATCAGAGAGAGTGAGGCAGACCTGGGACCTCCGTGGAGAGGCAGAAGAGAGTACGGATTCAAGAGGAGTTCAACAGCTAAAATGAATGGGCCTAGGTGCTTGATTTGATATTTGGAGGAGAGGGACATGGAAAAGTGTGGACAACATCCAGAGGTTTAGCTTGGGTAGCCAAGCATGGTTGCGATTCCCGCTGAGATGGACAACTCAGAAGAGTAATCGGAGGAGCAAGAGAGAGAGTTCAGCATTGAGTGTACAGTGTTTGAGCGGTTTGTGGGAACTCTGTATGGAGACAGATGAATCTACTGCTCTGAGGAAAAGTCAGAGTTGGGTCTTCAAACTACAACATAACATCTGCAAGCGCAGGTCAGATTAGACTATTTCCCTAAGGCAGAGTTTGTTGAAGTGTGTGGTCATGACCCACCTCTGCCTCGAGTTCACCTGCATTGCTGAAGAAAGTTAGCAGGCTCCCAAGCGGCAAACAGGCCCCAAAACCTGCACTAACAAGCCCTATGGTTGATTCCTAACTTTATAAAAAAACCTGATTTAAAGAGTAAAAAGAAGTTGGATACATAAGGCTTTCATCTTATATTTTTTTTCCCCACATATGAAAGGTGTGTGAAATCTTGAGAATACTGGTTGGAAGATGCCTGGTGTTGGATATCAAGTGGAGGGTGTTGAACACGAAGTTAGTAAACAGATCTGTAAGATGAAGTGAAAGAAAGAGTTTGTAGTGGAAATAGATTCTTATTCTCAAGCTTCAAGAGAAAGATACTCTGGAGGCGGTGGGAATTATATAAGAAATGATAGAAGGAGGTGACAAAACTGCTGATAATTTTAAATATTAGAAGGATTTATGTAAGAAAGCAGTATGAAACTATCTTTCCTTATAAGACATAATCAGATGACATAAGAAAACAAGGGTTGCCCATCTGGGTTAAATCTACTATCATCTCAGCATCCTGTCTCACAGTAGGACAGACGATGAATTCTTGGGCTTCATGAGATCCTTCTTGAGGTCAACCCACAAGGTTAGAGTTTCACTTTCTTAAATTATGGGTGTCTCCAACATTTATGGTGGTTCTGTATGCTTATATAAAGATTTATTTAAGGACTTACATAAAATACTGACATAACTACTTATATAAAGACAGAGAAAGACGCTAAACTGTAGAGACTGCATGCTTTGCATAAATGTGTCGACCTTACTTATGAAACATAAAGAAATAAGTGTATTTTACAGACTGCTTAATATCAATTATTTATTTCTGCTTGTAATATTTTTGGGGATTTCAGAAATATGAAGACTGTGCTCTGCACATGAAACAATAATTCAAAGACTTTTAAATAAAGGCATATGAGCTATAGTTAGCCTTTGTGCATTGAGTAGTTATAAGAGATATTGAAACTAATAACTGTAGCAACTGACATACAAAAGCATTTTACACTTATTGTTTGAAGTGCTTTACGTACATACACTTATTCCTTTCATCTTCATAAATGCTCTCCTAAAGGGGCTTACCTAGTGGCTCAGTGGTAAAGAATCTGCCTGCCATGTAGGAATCACAGATTTGATCCCTAGATTGGGAATATCCCCTGGAGAAGGAAATGGCAACTCACTCCAGTATTCTTGTCTGGAAAATTTCAAGGACAGAGGAGCCTGGTGGGCTATATAATCCATGGGGTTACAAAGAGTTGGACATGACTGAGCGACTAAATAACAACAACAATAAAGGCTCTACTTGAGGTAGGTTAGGGTTTGAACTGTGGTGTTGGAGAAGACTTGAGAGTCCCTTGGACTGCAAGGAGATCCAACCAGTCCATCCTGAAGGAGATCAGTCCTGGGTGTTCATTGGTAAGACATATTGAAGCTGAAACTCCAATACTTTGGCCACCTGATGTGAAAAGCTACTCATTTGAAAAGACCCTGATGCTTGGAAGATTGAGGGCAGGAGGGGAAGGGGACGACAGAGGATGAGATGGTTGGATGGCATCACCAACACAATGGACATGGGTTTGGGTGGACTCCGGGAGTTGATGATGGATAGGGAGGCCTGGTGTGCTGTGGTTCATGGGGTTTCAAAGAGTCGGACACGACTGAGTGACTGAATTGAACTGAGGTAGGTACTATTGTGATCCCCATTTTATAGATGGAAAAGTTGAGGCACATAGATCACCCTGGGTTGCAAGCTGGTAAGAGTCTGAGATAGGATTCAAACTCAGAAACATGGATCCAGAAAGCAGCACACCATAGAGATGAGAAAGACTGTAAAGAGAAACAAGGATGAATGATTAAGAAAATGACAAAGCTAAAGAACTGAAAAAATACTTCAAATAAAATATTTTTAGCTAACATGAAATTGCACAAGTAGCTGAGGTTAAAAGATATATTAGAAAATATGTGTTTATGTTAAAAATGAAAAGGCTTTCAATGGAGCTGATATTTAAGTTTCCTTCCTGGAATTTGACCATCTGAGGACTCCAATCACCAAACTGTAAGTCAGATAAGGTCCCATGAGCCCTCTGACAGATATTGTGCCCTGTGTTGTGGAGTTTTACCCATAGATATACAGGGGACTTCCCAGGTAACTCAGTGGGTAAAGAACCCGCCTGCCAAAGCAGGAGACACAGGAGACGCAGGCTTGATCCCTGGGTCATGGAAGATCTTCTAGAGGAGGGCATGGCAACCCACTCCAGTATTCTTGCCTAGAGAATCCCATGGACGGAGGAGCCTGGTGGGCTATATAGTCCACAGAGTTGCAAAGAGTTGGACGTGACTGACGTGACTGAGCACACACATATCAAAGTACAGAGAGTATAAAATGTGGTTAAAATAACTAAGAATGAGAAACAAACCCAAGGTCATACCAAATACAAGTGACAAATAAGGCTGGAGGAGTTTCTCAGAAAATGGGAACCAGAAGGGCGAGGGGAAGGCTCTGGGGTCTCTTAAACTCTTTCTGACAACAGAAGGGATGAGAGGTTTACTGCGAAACCCGCATCTACCGTTGAACAAGCGTCCTGCTGAGGACGCTTGCTCCTGAACCAGATGGGGTCACTGCCAAGTGTGGCAGGCTCCCTGGAGGGCAAAACCTGCCTTTGTTAAAGGATGGTCGTGAAATTTAACAAAAAAGGGAAATGACAAAGCCTGCAGTAAAATAAGTATTGCTCACTTCTGCAGACTCTTTAACCACAGTGAATTTAGACTATAAAAATTCTTGCAAGCATTTATTGCCCCCAAACTAGGAAGGCTGGCTGGCAGAAAGAAGCACAGAGAACACTGAGGCAGTAAACGCCCCGGGAAAGGCAGGCTACTTGGAGACCTCCTTCATAGAAGGTGGGGGCTCACCAAATGGGTTGGGGTGGCCACGTGGCCTCACTGGCTAGAAGAAGAGAAGGTCCTTCCCAGGGAAGGCAGCTTGGGGGCCACCGTGAAGGTGGCGAAGCATCCACCTGTGCTGGAGTCTGGCTTTTGACTTGGGGGTCGTATCAGTGAGAGGTAGGAAATTGGGGTCATATCAGTGAGAGACCAGGTCCCCAGTAGAGTCCAGGATAATCACTAGCAGAAGGCGGTGGGTAGACTGAACAATGACGTGGGTGGCCACATGTAATACTAACAAAAGCGGAAAGCAGCTTCAATTCATGAGTGATGGAGAGGGACTTCCCTGGTGGTCCCATGGTTAACACCTTGCCTTCCATGCAGAGGCTGTGGGTTTGACCGTTCCCTGGTTGGGGAGCTAAGACCCCCGTGCTCGTGGCCAAAAAAACCAAAGCATAAAACAGAAACAGTATTTAACAAATTCAGTAAAGACTTAAAAAAAAAAAACTTAAAAAAAAAAAGTGAGGGAGAGTCATATTCAATATAATTCAACAGAGAATAAGCTGGGGAGGAAAGTGGTAAAAAAAATCTGGGGGGATATCAAGGTGTAAGAAAGACCCATTAAAAGGCTAATACAACACTCAAATGATAAAAGATGAAAGAAAGAGGAAGCACAATGAATAGTCTCTTGATGTGGTCAGTTTCAATACAGCTATACCCACACGATGCCTACTGATTATATGGCATCTTTGTTAGAGATTTTAACAAACGTGTTTCTATAAGAGTAGGGATAAGCTGATTCAAAGCCAGCTGATATCCACATTTCCTAAGGATTAAAGAGAAATGCCTTTTAAACTACATTTTAATAAGTAGATTGGGACATGATAAATAGCATCTAATCTGTTTGGGAAAGATGATGTCTGCAATGTCGGAGAAGTCACTTTCAATACCAGATGCAGTGTCTGGGACCAGTAAGCAGTTCCTAAATGTAGGTACAAGTAAGTAAATATTTGAGTAAGAAATCTCTCAACTGTTAAAGCAGAGAGTCAAGAAAATGTAAATGTATTTAATTTGACCTAGGGGTTGAACCCGCATCTCCTGCAAGTCTCCTGAATTGCAGGCAGGTTCTTTACCTCTAGTGCTGCCTGGGAAGCTCATTTAAAAATCTTTAGGAGAAAGTAGAATGAAAAATTGTAAGTATATTTATAGAGCTTTTCAAATGAAAATGAAAAAGCTTGAGTAAATAGAGTTATTGGCATAATAATTCAATAAACAAAGGCATTGAAGTTAGTTTATTCAAAACCCAAAAGCTAAATCGTGTGATTTTTAATTTTATTGTAATTGTGAACTGCAAGATGTTTCTAAAAGCATGCCATCTCAAATTGTTTCATTATTGCACAAATTGGAAATTTTGATTAAATATGCACAATGAGAAGCATCCTTTAGCTCCCCTAAATCCTGCCCCAGCTTCACTCAGCTCCAGGTAAGATAACTTGCTACCAGCAGGTTCAGGCCTGACTAGTCTGAACCACTGAGGATCTGGCCTGTATTGGTTTAGTATCTCCTTTGCTAAAGGATCAAGAAGTAAGGTAGGGTTAGAGAGAGTGTCTATAGATTCAAAGATAGTCTCCTAGCCTGTTTCATAATGCCCACACCAGAGTCTAATCCAGCCTTTTTATTTGAACACCGAATCAAATCGTGGAGGGAGAGTTTTGAGTGAAGTAGAAAAGAATAGCTTTATTGCTTTGCCAAGCAAAGGAGGCCACAGCGGCTAAAGCCCTCAAAAAACTGTGTGTCCCAACTTGGAGGCGGTAGTGAGGAGTTTTACAGTAATGGTTCAGAGAGGAGGTGATCACCTTGTGGACATTCTTCTGATTGGTTATGTGGGAGGCAGCATCATTAGTCTTCTGGTTCCTACCAGTCTGGGGTCTACATGCCTGTGGGTGACATACATCTCCCACCTGGTAGAGGTTTCAATATCTGCAAAACAGCTCAAAGATGTTTCTGTGTGTATCCCTTGAGGGGTTGCCAGGACCCTGCCCCACGGCTGCACTGTTGTTTTTTGACTATTCCTCCCCTCTCTCCACATCTTCTCCCTTCTCTTGATCTGCCCTTTGGAACTCAGGGAAGGTCATGGAAACTGAATGATGCCTATTTCCTGTAATCAAGATAAAGGGGACACAGAAAGGCTTCTGTGCCCAGAATCCCTTCAGGGTCCTGCTCAGTGGCAACGCTAGCTCTAGGTCCCCAGCTGGCTACCTCCTGGCCCCTCACTGTGGAGGCTGGTCTGCCCTGAGGTCACTTCTGCGATTTTGGTCCTACTCTACTTCAGCTCTGACAACAGCCCTGCCCTGCTCCCCTCAAATCACCTGGTGAGACTCTTACTTTGATGTGTGTGGATCGCTCAGCCTTTTGCTAGGTCACATCTTGGAAGGTCCACCACTCCTTTCCCTACCACCCCGAATGGATCCCAACCCAGCTCAAAGTAGATGTTTCATGCACAGCTGGTGGTTCTCTCTAGCGGTCACTCTTGTCTCCTCTCACCTCTGAAGTCCCAACAAGCCTTGTACTAGTGTGTAGCTTTGCACCATCATCTAACAGAAAATAAGACATTTTAATTCTTCAGAGATGGATTGTTTTCACAGACAGAGAAAAATCTTTTCACTAAGGATCTGGAGCTATGACTGTATCAAAATCTGTATCAGTCAGGGTTCCCCAAGAAACAGAGACAATAGGAGATGTGTGTGTGTGTGTGTGTGTGTGTGTATGTGTGCATAAATATATTTTTCGGGCTGGCAAGTCCAAAATCTGTAGGACAGACAAGGAGAGATAATGTTGAAATCCAACTGATATGCCAGGTAAGATAGCTTCATTTTCTTACTTGCAGTAGGGTGACTTGGGAATAAATACAAAGGCGGCTACTTACAATCAAATATAAAACCTTTTTTTTCAGGAAAATAAAAAGTTTCTTTTTTAAGAAAGAACATTCTAGAGAACATATTCTCTCAGAGAATCTGGCTCCCAATCTGGTTTAAGCTTGATATGAAGGATAGGATAGAAAAAGCTATCAAATTGTAAGAGGAAATATATTAAATTATATAAAAATTATTAGTTTGGAAGACTTACAAAGCTAAATCAAAGTTTTTACATAAACTTGAGACCATTCTACAGATTGATTTAGGAGAAAGCAGAATGTACTTAATGTGCAGATTTAGAAGAACATGTGCGGGTCAGTAAGGTATGTGACGACAAGGGCTAGAAAAACAGTGACTGTCAAGATTCTGTGTTCCTAAAGATCACAGCATACGCACCAGCCAGGAACTTAGTTTGAGTCAGAACACATGGTCAGACATCTCAATGAAAAAACAATGTCCTTGTTGCCCAAAAGTGGAGTTCTTGCCTCAGGCTAATGATTTACCATGAGCAAAGCCACCTGCAAATGAATTACAAAATAGGAATAAAACAACAATCCCGCAAGTTTCCACTTTAGAGGTAGGATTTGGGGTTAATTTAGAAGGGGTTTGAGAAGAGACAATGGGAAAGCATTTAGATTGGAAATGAAAGGAGTATTCCTTTCTACTGAAGAGCATCGGGGGCAGGTACATGCCTGCTATTTATGTATCTTATCACTCACCAGCATAGGTAAGCTCAGCGAATTCCTGGCTTACCTGGCCATCTCTTTGGATGGGATCCAAGAGGATAAAAATATCTGGGTAGTAAGTCAATGCTATGATGCTATTTTAGGGAAAAAAGAGATTTTTAAAGAGGGATTTATGGCTTTCAGAATAGTGGAGAAGTGCAGACTGGTTTGGCTACACAAGAAGCCTTGAAACAAAATCATTCTTAAAAAGAGCTTGTTTGTGAATAGATGGAGCAACCAGAATATGGTAAGAATACTGTCAGGAGATGAAAGCTCAAAATTAGTAGTGATCCAAGAAAATGAGTAAGGATAGAGGGTGGATGTGTTATACTCCAAGCCAATAAGATGGACAAAATCCATTTGCTTGGGGCCAATGATGAAATTCTAACTGATGAGGGATGATAATAAAAGTGGTTTGTTTTATAATCCCATCATAAGATGGCAAGAAAAGTTTAAGGTAAGCAGGAAAATACTGAGTGTTTAGGAATTTCAGATGACTTCACTTTATCAGGACTAAAATAAACAAACCTGTATGTGAGCTCAGAGTCACTACCAGGACTCTCGGCACCACCTGACCCCAGAGGATGACAGCAGGACCAGGAGATTAGTGATGAAAGAAATGCTCCTGCCAGTTTTTGAAAAAGAGGAATTCTGCAAATGACACACCAGCAAATCTGATTTTATTCCAGGGAAAGCTTCTAAAATAGAATATTAAACAGATGGCTTGTGAGCACAGAGAAGAGGAAGCAGTGACTCACTAGGGAAAGTCATGCCAAACTCATAATCATTCTCCTTTTTTTAAAAAATCATTGTTATTACATACACTCTTAGATTGGTGGAACAGGAAACACTTGGGGAAACCTTTAGAAAAGCCTGTCTTAATTTCAAAAGAACATTTGCCAAAGACTCTCCCGAGAGAGTGGTATACACAGTCGTGGGCTGTTAGTTGGGTGTTGGGACAGTCAGGTGGAATTGTGGCTGGCTGGATAAGAACCTCTAAAAACTGTTGATTAATAGGTTGATATCAATAGGAGGAAATGCTGAGGAGGAATATCATATGGCTTGATTCTTGGCTGACTTCAACATTCCATCAATTGCCTGGCTCAGGACACAGAAGGCTGCATAAAATTTGCAGATGATACAAAGCTGAGTGACAAAAAAATGAGCTAAACTGACAGATGCAAGAATTGAGGTTCTAAATGATTTTGACATCTAGAACTCCAGGCGGAAGCCAATGAGATGAAATTTAACAAGGGCAAATGTAAAATCCTATACTTAGAATTTCATGAGTACATAATGATAATGACCTGTCCAAATTTCAGACCCCTCAGGCTCTGACTACAGGATCCAGGTGTCTGCTGTTATACTCACTAGCATGTCCCCTGAATTTCTTTGGCCTTAGGTAGGAAGATAAGGAAGCTTTTATCTATATTTCCAGCCTTGCTATTTGACTAGCTCTGAAGTTATTATTGCAATTCTTACTTATACACAATGTTCACAGTAACTGAGTCCCTTCCTGCCATCCCAGATGCCATGGACTTACCCTTCAGTCTCTCTTTGGCTTTGTCCTTGAATCAGCTGCTCAAAAGTTACCTGCATAGGTCTTCATGATAGTTGATGTTATGAAGCTCACCAACCACTCTGCACCAGCCCTGCTTTAATCCTTGTCCTTACATTCTGTTTGGGCTTTTGTTTGCAAAAGTTACTTCTAAGGTTGATTCCACATATGTGTTAATATACACCATTTGTTTTTCTCTTACTGGCTTACTTCACCCCATATGCCAGTCTCTGCATATGGCACAATTTTTTTCCCTTTTAGGGATGAGTAATATTCCATCATATGTATGTGCCACATCTTCTTTCTCCATTCCTTTGTTGATGGACATTTAGGTTGCTTCCATGTCCTGGCTTATTGTGAACAGTGGTGCAATAAACATTGGGGTGTGTGTATCTTTTGGAATTATAGTTTTCTCTGGGTATACGTCCAGGATCTGCAAAGGAGAAATAAAGACACAGATGTAGAGAACAAATGTATGGATACCAAGTAAAGAAATTTGGGATGGGATGAGATGAATTGGGAGATTGGGATTGACATATTTACACTACTAAGCATAAAATAGGCAACTAATGAGCGCCTATTCTATGGCACAGGGAACTCTACTCAATGCTCTGTGGTGACCTAAATGGGAAGAAAACTCCCCAAA
This sequence comes from Bison bison bison, assembly GCF_000754665.1. NCBI lineage: Eukaryota > Metazoa > Chordata > Mammalia > Artiodactyla > Bovidae > Bison > Bison bison. The sequence goes on from NW_011494640.1 coordinate 6,214,851, forward strand.
CAGGGGATATATGCATGCACACAGCTGATTCACCCTGCTACACAGCAGAAAATAACATAATACTATAAAGCAACTATTCAGCAATAAAATTAGTTTTTTAAAAAAGTTACTTTCTGAGCCTGCTATAAGATTTGAATGCATCTCTAGCTCTTTGTTCTCATTGACTGGCTAGAAAGATAGTTTCAGTTCCAAAGCATAAAAACAACTAAAAGGTCTGTCTAGTCAAAGCTATGGTTTTTCCAGTAGTCATGTATGGATGTGAGAGTTGGTTTATAAAGAAAGCTAAGCACTGAAGAATTGATGCTTTTTTAAAATATAAATTTATTTACTTTAATTGGAGGCTAATTACTTTACAAAATATTGTATTGGTTTTGCCATACATCAACATGAATCCACCAGAATTGATGCTTTTGAATTGTGGTGTTGGAGAAGACTCTTGAGAGTCCCTTGGACTGCAAGGTGATCCAACCAGTACATCCTAAAGGAAATCAGTCTTGAATATTCATTAGAAGGACTGATGCTGAAGCTGAAATTCCAATTCCTTTGGCCACCTGATGTGAAGAACTGACTCATTGGAAAAGACCCTGATGCTGGGAAAGATTGAAGGCAGGAGGAAAAGGGGATGACAGAGGATGAGATGGTTGGATGGCATCACCGACTCAGTGGACGTGAGCTTGAGTAAACTTTGGGAGTTGGTGATGGACAGGGAAGCCTGGCGTACTGAAGTCCATGGGGTTGCAAAGACTCAGACACAACTGAGCGACTGAACTGAACTGAGGTTGAAGTTGAAACTGAAGAAATGACTATGGTCTCACAGAAGCAGGTATAGAGTAAATGAAGAGGAGAGCTAAGAGCTGAAGTCTGAAGGAAACCAGGACAGTAGTGGTTGGAGAAAGGCAGACTGCAAGGGAAAAGGAAAGGCAGCCAGCATGGCAGGAGGTCCACCAAGAAAGCTGATATCACAGAAGCTAAAGATGGGGACTTCCCTGTGGTCCAGTGGTTAAGAATCCACCTGCCAATGCAGGGAACATGAATTTGATCCTTGATTTGGGAACTAAGATGCCCCCGTGGGGCAACTGAGCCCAAGCTCAGCAACAAGAAAGCAGTTCTTGCTCATTGGAAGTTGAGAAAGCCCGTGGACTGCAATGAATGAAGACCCAATGCAGCCAAAATGTCAAATAGGATAAAAGACATAAAACACTTCATTGGATTTATCAAAAGCTAGACCATCAATAACTGGCAAATGTAGCTTCTCAGGGAGAAAGAGGAGAAGGAAAATTGCTAAAGGTTAAGAGGGAAGAGGTTTGGAGAAATGAAGATGGTGAGAATCACTCTTGAATAAAGGAAAGAGAATGATGGGACAGTAGTTGAAAAGAGGTAAAGGATGAGATGAGGGAAATGTGTGTGTGTTTGTGTGTGTGTGTGCTCACAGTTGTTTACATATAAGACAGACAATGTTATTAGAGTGAGAAATGGAATATTCGTAAAGAACACATGCTTTTGTTGGAAGAAAATCCCCTCAGATCTTCAGCTATGTTTTCCTATTTTTTCCCCTCCTCTTCATTTCCTTTTCTTATTCCACTTACCCTTCCTTCCACTCCATTATTTTTCTTTTGAAGATCAGGGACTGTGATTGATTGATTAATTGTATTCACACCACTGTCATCACAGTCTGTTACTTGACTGGACTCAGGGATATGTCAAGCCTGAGTGGAGGTATGTGCTAATATTGAATAGGGGCTGCTCCAATACATGCCAGTAGCAGAATTATAGAGACCTAGTCACTGTTCTTTGTTAGTATTGCAGAAGACTCTTGAGAGTCCCTTGGACAGTAAGATCAAACCAGTCAATCCTAAAGGAAACAAATCCTGAATATTCATCAGAAGGACTGATACTGAAGCTGAAGCTCTAATACTTCGGCCACCTGATGCAAAGAGCCAACTCACTGGAAAAGACCCTGATGCTGGGAAAGATTGAAGGCAAGAAGAGAAGGGGGTGACAGAGGATGAATTGGTTGAATGGCATCACTGACTCAATAGACATGAGTTTAGGCAAACTCTGGGATAGTTAAAGAAAGGGAAGCCTGATGTAGTGCAGTCCATGGGGTTGCAAAGACTTTGACACTGTTTAGTGACTGAAAACAATAGCAACTAACAAAAATATCTTGGAGATGTGTACTAATTAAGATGAACTTTGAAGCAGAGACAAACTCCGGATGGAGAACGGTTCTGGAGAGCATGTCATGTGTGGAAACCTCTGAGGATGTGGGGATATTTAGCACGGAAAGAGAGCGCTAGGTTGAGGGAGAAAAGTATAACAGGCTTCTTTCATGTTTTTCTGAGGGCAAACTTAAGACCAAGGTAAGAAATTCACAAGAAATTGAGTTTAATTTAATGTCTGGAAGAACTTGCTATGAGAGTCCCCTGAATTGTTGTCTCTATGTTGTTAGAAGCTTGAGTCAAGTGACCTGACATCAGGATGGGGGTGACTTTTCATACTCTCTGGATGACTTTTAAGTTCTTTCCTAAAAATGTCCAGCCAAAGTCCTAATAATACTCTTGCTGGATGGCCTTTGTCAAAGTGGCCAGACCAGTGGAATAGAGTGGCTATCTGGATCTGGGATCACAGATCCAATCTCTAGCTTTGTCTTTACCAAACCATAGGGAGTTTGGGAAAAGGAGAAATGGAGAAATAGGATTTGGAAAGCCAACTGGCAAATGCATATGGCAACACTGTTCTCAGGGACATTGTGCTGATTATGAAGGAGTGCCACTGCTGAAGGCTCAGAAGGAGAAAGAATCAAACAACTGTTCTCTTTAAAACACTTAACATTTTGCTTCCCTAAACATTGACTGGTAAAGTTGACCTCTCCCATTCCTTTCCCTCTCTTTTCTTCATTGTATGCTTCTCTTTGCAATTCATCTCTTTTTCCCTTTCCTCTGTCTCTCAGAGCCCAAATCAATGTTTAAAATGAAGTGAGATAGCACAGAGTGGGCACAGCAAAGGGGTAGTAACAAGAAGGCATTCCACATGTACTGATTTCCCTGCCACTTGCCTTCAGAATCTGGAGGTTCTGATTATAAAGAAATAAGATACGGAATTTGCACCTTTTTGTGGCCACAGGACTGGAAAAGGTCAGTTTTCATTCCAATCCCAAAGAAAGGCAATGCCAAAGAATGCTCAAACTACCCCACAATTGCACTCATCTCACACGCTAGAAAAGTAATGCTTAAAATTCTCCAAGCCAGGCTTCAGCAATACGTGAACCGCGAACTTCCATGTTCAAGCTGGTTTTAGAAAAGGCAGAGGAACCAGAGACCAAATTGCCAACATTCAGTGGATCATGGAAAAAGCAAGAGAGTTCCAGAAAAACATCTATTTCTCCTTTATTGACTATGCCAAAGCCTTTGACTGTGTGGATCACAATAAACTGTGGAAAATTCTGAAAGAGATGGCAATACCAGATCACCTGACCTGCCTCTTGAGAAACCTGTATGCAGGTCAGGAAGCAATAGTTAGAACTGGACATGGAACAACAGACTGTTGTTTCAATAGATTGTTGCTCCTAATAGGAAAAGGAGTACATCAAGGCTATGTATTGTAACCCTGCTTATTTAAATTATAAGCAGAGTACATCATAAGAAATGCTGGGCTGGAGGAAGCACAAGCTGTAATCAAGATTGCCGGGAGAAATATCAGTAACCTCAGATATGGAGATGATACCACCCTTATGGCAGAAAATGAAGAACTAAAGAGCCTCTTGATGAAAGTGAAAGAGGAGAGTGAAAGAGTTGGCTTAAAGCTCAACATTCAGAAAATGAAGATCATGGCATCCGGTCTCATTACTTCATGGAAAATAGATAGGGAAACAGTGGAAACAGTGGCTGACTTTATTTTGGGGGGCTCCAAAATCACTGCAGATGATTGCAGCCATGAAATTAAAAGACGCTTACTCCTTGGAAGGAAAGTTATGACCAACCTAGATAGCATATTCAAAAGCAGAGACATTACTTTGCCAACAAAGGTCCGTCTAGTCAAGGCTATGGTTTTTCCAGTGGTCATGTATGGATGTGAGAGTTGACTATACAGAAAGCTGAGCATCAAAGAATTGATGCTTTTGAACTGTGGTGTTGGAGAAGACTCTTCAGAGTCCCATGGACAGTAAGGAGATCCAACCAGTCCCTCCTAAAGGAGATCAGTCCTGGGTATTCATTGGAAGAACTGATGCTGAAGCTGAAACTCCAGTTCTTTGGCCACCTGATGCAAAGAACTGACTCATTTGAAAAGACCCTGACGCTGGGAAAGATTGAAGGCAGGAGAAGAAGGGGATGACAGAGGATGAGATGGTTGGATAGCATCATCAACTCAATGGACATGGGTTTGGGTGGACTTCCACAGTTGGTGATGGACAGGCAGGCCTGGCGAGCTGTGGTTCATGGGGTCGCAAAGATTCGGACACGACTGAGTGACTGAACTCAACTGAATGATCACTGTGGATGCCATTTTGCCTTTTTATTAAAAATTTATTAGCCGCTTTGAGACCAATTCTCTTTTATCCTATTGTCTAATGTTCAGTTGTATTTCTACTTTATTCATTCAACACGTTTATTGAGTCTTTGCTCTATAAGTTTGTAGTCAGTGATGACCACCATGGAGAATGCAGAGCAAGCCACACTTCCTGGTTCCATCATGAATATATGAGGAAGAGAATTGTATATAGCTTTCCGTCCACCTGTGATGGAATAAGTGGTAGGAGAAAATACCCAAGAACCTTTATGCCTGCGTGCAAAGTTGCTTCAGTCATGTCCGACTCTGTGTGCCCTATGGACTTTAGCCCTCCAGATTTCTCTGTCCATGGAATTCTACCAGCAAGAATCTGGTATGGGTTGCCATGCCCTCCTTCATGGGATCTTCCCAACCCAGGGATTGAACCCAAATTTCTTATGTCTCCTGCATTGGCATGTGAGTTCTTTACCACTATCACTAGCTGAGAAGCCCCCCAAACCTTTTGACTTCTTGTTGACTCTTCTGTATTAATCCTGTAGTGCAATCAGCCAAGACTTCGTGTGTTGGTTGTTATGGGTCTATGAGCTTGGTTTCCAGAAGCCCTTGGGCTAGCTTATTTCCATTCCCACTATTACTTCAGAATTTTGTTGGATCTTTTACCTAGTACTCCTCTGAACCTATGCAGTGTGATCAGTGAACTCTAGGCTGGTCCCTCGAACTGTCAAAACACTTGGAGGCGAGACAGAGACTGACTGCATGAGTAATCTTGCCATTTCTCCTTTCGGAGTGGAAATACAGCCAGTTCTCCGGTTCACTTCCCTAATTGGTATCCACAGCTCTGCTGCTCTCATGATCCCTGGGGGCGGGTAAATGTCACAAATAAATATTTTCAAGTTCTGCAAATTTTTGTGCTTAAGGAAATTGCTTTCTAATTTTTTTGGCAACAAAGACTTTGATGAAACCCATCTCTATTGGGCTGGGTGCCACAAAAAATAAGAATTTGTGTGTAGAAAAGCCACTAAAATTAGTTTTAATTTCTGTGGAGAGCTGACTCAGTTTCTTGTCCATGCATATCTTGGCTTATCAGTTTGCTAGGCTTCCCCTTATCTTCACCAAATTGATAGAGAAGCATCTTGTTTAATTTTCTGATTTCATGGTTGCATACAGCAATACTCATTAATCAGTAAGAAGTTCTCAGAGTATCCATTTATTGCAGTTAGGTTTAGAAAAACCACATTTAGTAGAAGAATCAAATAGAGGCTTAGTAGAGATCCAACCAGTCCATTCTGAAGGAGATCAACCCTGGGATTTCTTTGGAAGGAATGATGCTAAAGCTGAAACTCCAGTACTTTGGCCACCTCATGCGAAGAGTTGACTCATTGGAAAAAACTCTGATGCTAGGAGGGATTTGGGGCAAGAGGAGAAGGGGACGACAGAGGATGAGATGGCTGGATGGCATCACTGACTAGATGGAAATGAGTCTGAGTGAACGCCGGGAGTTGGTGATGGACAAGGAGGCCTGGTGTGCTGTGATTCATGGGGTCACAAAGAGTCGGACACGACTGAGCGACTGAACTGAACTGAACTGAGAAGAATCAGATAGAGGTACCAGATACGCAATGATGCAATGAAGAAAAGAAACTATCCCCATAGCAATAACTCTTACTTTGTCCTGTTAAAGTGTAAGACATAAGAAAGAGGAATGACTTGGTATTTGTCTCTCTTCACCACCATTCTCCAAAACTTCTGAGAGGACTTGTTAGTGCCACAGAAATGTCAACATTAAGACATGATACTTTCTATATCTGGGAAAAGACACATCATAAATCTCACAGCAGTTCATCTGAAACTGTTACAGCATTGTTAACTGGCTCTGTGTGTTAGTTGCTCGGTTGTGTCCAGCTCTGTGTGACCCCCTGGACTGTAGCCTGCCAGGGTCCTCTGTCCATGGAATTCTCCAGGCAAGTACACTGGAGCGGATAGCCATTCTCTCCTCCAGGGGACCTTCCCATCTTAGAGATCAAAGTCTCTAAGATCTGGGTCTCTGGCACTGCAGGTGGATTCTTTACTGTCTGAGCCACTCGGGAAGCCCTGATCAGTTTTACCCCAGAACAAAATAAAAAGTTCAATAAAAGCAAATAAATCTCACAGCAGTCAAATCAAATTAAAAACATAGAAAAGCACATTACTGTATCCCTGGTAATTCTAGCTAAGAAGTCAAAACTACTCAAAAGATGTCTTGGACATATTTGATCCAGCCCTTTCTAACATTGGGCTTCCCTGGTGGCTCCGTTGGTAAAGAATCTGCCTGTAATACAGGAGAGCTGGGTTTAATCCCTGGGTCAATCACATGTATGGACCACATAGGGAGGTGTACAAGGAGGACAGAGGAAACAGCAGTGAGAATTATCTTAGTTTGGTTAGAGTAGATGGATGCAGAAGGCCAGGAGCACAAATAATAACACCACCCCACCCTTACCCCTGGTTTACCTTCTGAGGACTGTTCTAACTTACCAGAAGGGGAAGTGACAAAACCCAAATGATGTATAAACCCTCACAATTACACTTGCTTGTCAATCTGTAGCTCTTCTTCTGTGCTTTTGCTTGTAGAAATTTGGAAATTTGTCACCAAACTGTCCCCTAATGACGTATAACCTGAGTGACTTCTTTCTTTACCACTGCAGTTGAGAGATGCTGCCCAAGATGTATGCATCTGTCAGAACTCCAGTTTCCTTGTGGGTGGGTATTTATTAATATAGTGAATATATGTGGATGTCTCTGGTAACAGCAACTAAAAGTTAAATGTGTAGAATGCTACTTCCAAAGTTGATATACTATAACCCTTGCAAAAATGTAATAAAGTGAATAGATAATGTGGGTTCCTTATTTCTGATGATTAATATTGACTTCTCTGTCACTGTAATTTTCACGTGAATTGGGTAAATTACAATCCTAGGCAGGCCAGATTAGCTTGAAAATTTCTCTCCCTGAACCTGCTTGGTCTCCATTTTTGGTTGCCATGTACTGGAACATCATCTCTGATTGTCTTCTCAATTTTGCTAAATCAAAGGATGTATATTTTCTATTTCTTTTTTCTTTTATTAGGATGAGTAAAATTTTGTTTATTTGTTTTTCTTAGTTCAGGTATTTCTTCAGGCACTGAATTAGGCCTGATTTTAGAAGACAAAATCTGGGGTAGAGGGCTGATCAGTAACTGAATATAATCACAAAATCCTGTTATATAAATTCTTTAATAAAGAATCGCTATGAAGAGCCACAGATGGCTGTTAAAAATTATCAGGTTATTATTTTGCATAAGCTAAACAGAAGAAACTCCATTCAAACGGAAACTAATTCAAAATACCTTTCCCCTCTGCCTTTCAGAATATTAAAAATAAAGTTATAAGGACCAAATAGCTCATAAATGCCTTTAAAGGATATAGTTTAATAGTTTAAATGTGTAATCTAAGGCAGAGAGGAGTTTTTATATGCAGAACTCTAGGCTCACTTAAAAAATTGGCTTTAATTTCATTTGATTTTCATAACGACTAAAGTTTCTTTGGACTTTAGAGTAACCCAAGGAGTTTGTCAGTGATGGATGACAAGATCTACAGAATTTTTCATGTGGACCATTTACATGTTTATTACAACTGAACAATATATTAATGTGATTGATCCTTGAATGATAGTTCAAACTTTTTTATTTAGACAAAAGTTTGAATTGCAGGGTCCTAGACTTTACTTCATGATACTGAATTCTTTTAATGTTTCATATGTTGTTATGGGTTTAAGTGTTATAACCCCCCGACCCCCAGGGCTTCCCAGGTGGCGCTAGTGGTCAAGAACTCTCCTGCCAACTCTCCTGCAGGAGAAGTAAGAGATGCGCGTTTGATCCGTGGGTTGGGAAGATCCCCTGGAGGAGGGCAGGGCAATCCATCTAGTATTCTTGCCTGGAGAATCCTATGGACAGAGGAGCCTGGCAGACTATCATCCACAGGATCTCACAGAGTTGGACACAACTGAAGCGACTTAGCACACACGCATGCACGTCCCCCAAATTCATATGTTGAAATTTCGACTTTCAGTAGCTCAGAAAAGGACTGTATTTGGAGGCAGAGGCTTCGAAGAGTTATTTAAGTTGAAATGAGTGTTAGCCCTGATCCAATCTGACTAGTATCCTTATAAGAAGAGGGGATTAGAACACAGACAGCAGAGATCCAATCTGATCCAATCTGACTAGTGTCCTTATAAGAAGAGGGGATTAGAACACAGACAGCAGAGATCTGTGAGCACAGAGAGAAAAAGACCATACGAGGACACACAAGAAATCTTTTTGCGAGCCAAGAAGAAAGGTCTCAGAAGGACTCAAACCTGCCAACATTTTGGTCTTGGACTCCTAACTGTGAGAAAATAAATTCCTGTGCTTTAAGCCACCCAGTTTGTGATATTTTGTTACGGCTTTCCTAGCAAACTAATACACTACCCATATCAGCTTTCAATTGGTCTTATCCATCAACTACGATGCATTGAATTATGATAAGTAAGAAACAAATGTAGACCAGGGTGAATTTCCATACCCAGAAGGAACTAAAAATTTTGGACTAGAGATCGTATTTACTCTAAGCAACTGATAGGAAAGACTTTTCAGTTATAAGACAGGGATGAAGATGCTCATTTTCAATGAAGCAAAGCTTTGATTCTACCTCTACACATTTCCTTTAATGAAGAATCAAAATTCCTCATTTGAAACAGGGAGCATTTGCTGACAGTGATATTAGAAGTTGGTAACACCAGTGTTCCTTGTTTTATGGGGTTAGTTTACTGTATGAAAATTGCTCAGTCATGTCTGACTCTGCAACGCCATGGACTATACAGTCCATGGAATTCTCCAGGCCAGAATACTGGAGTGGGTAGCCTTTGCCTTCTCCAGGGGATCTTCCCAACCCAGGGATTGAACCCAGGTCTCCTGCATTGCAGGTGGGTTCTTTACCAGCTGAGCCACCAGGGAAGCCCTGTTTACTGTACATACACCTAGAATTGGTCAGCTTTCTACTTCTATCAGCCAGACAATCTGCTGTTTAAAATGTTCTGGTTCAGAGTGGCTGAGGAGAGCCATTACAAGCCATCAGTGTGGTTGGAACAGGCCAATGGGGGAATATCCAGCATCAGTGGAAGTCAGTGCATTGAATCGCTGCTTCTCTTATCTTATCTCCAAGGTCTTAAGCCATGTGGTTCAAGCCCGGGGTTGAAAGTCACGTGTACTCCAAGTAAATTGTGAAGTTCAGTTTTACTGTCTGATTTTTCTTTTGATTAGCATGTGTTTAAAGGGGAGTGAAGCCCAAGGAGGTTTCTCTGCAGTGGTCAACCAGCTGCAGGTCTGGTGACATTAGGCACCATTTCCTGCACATAGTCACCTAACATGGGTGACCTTACACTTCTGAAACTGCTCCCTCCACCAACTGCATGTTCATCCCAGCTTCTAACTGCGCATTGTATTACATCAATACATTCCCAAGTAAGTAAGAATAAAATATCTCTCGAGTGTTTCTGAAAGCATGTAATGATATCAGTTAGAGATGTTTGGTGCAAACGCAGTCTAGCTAAGCCAGGGGAGAGATAAATAATTAAAAAACAGAAAAGTTTTAAAGAGGTCACAAGATTAAACAACAAAATGGCACAAACCAAAGCACATGAACAAACAGCAACCAGACAAAGGAAAAAAGAGAAGAAAAAACAGTTAACAGTGAAGAGTCTTGGTAGTAGGAACTATTTGGGTTTTGTTAGACTTTGCTGCTGGAAGTAATGAGTTTCAACCAGCAACAGTGTCTTCCTCCCTTTTATATGATTCTAGTTAGGAAGGGACTGGGCCTCTGACCTGTATGGGGTCCCCTGCTCTCTCCCTGGCTGGAGAGGGCAAGGCACCTTGAGTAAGAGTTCCATCCAGCTAGGTTCAGTAAAGTGGAGTCCGTCTTCCCAGAGATGGTCAGAATGCAAATTTCAAGAGCAGGTGGAGAGGAAGAGTGGCAGCCCAAAGCCACCGCAGCTTCTTTACCAGGAGAGTTGTCTTGGAGCATTGCAGTTTTAGCTTGTGCGTATCCCTACAGTGTTCCCTGGGGCTTTTCCAACTGGAGCCGGTCCACTCACATTGTCTTGTGGACACAAAGTGTTCCTTTCTGCTCTGTTCTCTCTATGAGATATCTGTTGGCTCCTCTTGAGGAACCCTCTGGATGCTCCACTCTGGCCCTGAATTTGTGGCACACAGGTTCTAAAGCATTAGAGATCTCTTGGCTCAATGAAAGGCTTGTTTGTGTAAATGTTATTATCAACAGTCACTATCAGAAACAAGGAACATCTTGATAGTATGAGAGAAATGGACCCAGCTCTGCTTGGGTGCCAAGTGAAGCATCTGTGTGGACAGACAGAGAGCTCCAAGCTGCCAGACACGTGGGAGAACCGCTCATCACTGTTTGGGTTTTAGCTGAATTTCCCAGAAGATGATGACACGGCAGAAGCCCTGAGAGGTTCTAGGTGCTAGAACATGAATCCATGTCCTTTAGGACAAGACCAGCTCTTTCCTTAGGATGACTGTGTTTTCAAAAGCTCCCAAGGATAATGGTAACCACATTCTGTCTTTATGAGGCTTTTAAGTGAGACTAACTTACTTCCCTGGTACTTCGGTGATAAAGAATCCGCCTGCAATGCAGGAGCCACAGGAGATGGGTTCCATCCCTGGGTCAGGAAGATCCCCTGGAGGAGGAAATGGCAACCCACTCCAGTATTCTTGCCTGGAGAAGCCCACGGACAGAGGAGCCTGGTGAGCTACAGTCCATAGGGCCACAAAGACTTGGACAAGACTGAAGTGACTTAGCACGCACACACATTTGTTCCTGTGGTCAAATATTTTTGCCTTCTTTGGGACTAGGGCCAGTAGCCCATCTGGATTGCTCCCTTCTACTTTCCCCCAAATCTAAACAGTTGGAATCCAAACTACGAGAGGTCCATTTTGGAGAGAGATTTATTCTAAATCACAACGAAATGACCTTTCCTATTCTGAATATACCAATGGCCAAATCTAGGCAAATGTTGCAAAATGACACTTTATTAGTTATTTTACTGCTACATACTGTTCACAGCAAAACTCTAAGAACAAATGCAATTATATTCAATGCAAGAGCATGAAGCAAAGCCTTAACACTTGGTGTGGTATTCACGTGGTTTAACCCTTTCTCTGCTGAGGATGTTGTGAAAGGATCCAAGAGCTTCATGGCTAGACTCATGGAGATAGGTGTACTTGGCAGAGGAGGGTGCTGCTGGGTTTCAGGTAGCTGCAGGTGTACCTTCCTGGTTCTACAAGGTGTACCTTCCTGGTTCTATAAGATGGAAGGAAAGAGAAAGCGGAGTAAGTGGCTGCAGGAGAAAATGACAAGGTACCTCCAGGAACACCAGCCTCTCTTCTGCTCTAAGCAACTCTGCTCGGCGGCACCACAAACCATGGAATGAAGTCTGGGAAAGCCGGATGCTTCCAAGAATTGCCTGAGGGGTCAGGACGGCTCAGAGAGAGGACCTCTGGGTAAGGTGGCAAGACTGGGCTCTCGCTCCTAGGAGCAATATTCAAGGAAAAATCTAAGGCTGGCAGTCTAGGAAGGGGAATTCCCTTTCACCTGACACTTTTTGGGCCCTCAGAGCTTGGTTGCCATTTCATTACAGAGATTGTCTGGTGAGACTTTCAGATTCAAGCAAATTTGGTGGTTATTGTTTCTCACTCCTAAAGTGTGGAGAAAATCTTATTTCCTTAGAAGGGCAATACAAGTCTCCCTTCCCTATAAGATATCTGCTTTTTGGTTGGGTGAAAAATTTGATTAAGGGAACGAAGTCTCTCCACCACTACTACCCCCAAGAACAATAGCAAAGTTCAAATGGTTTCTAAAGGGAGAAGCCCCTAAACTATCAGCTCTCAGGATCTTTTTTCTTCCTTAGTTGGGAAGCTGGAGCTCAGAGCAATAAGGTGGATTTTATCTCAGGTGACTGCAAAGGGAGTGAGTAGAGAGATGCATTGGCAAGACTTGGAGAGGAAATTTTCAAGAGGAAGCAGGGGAGTGTCTAATGAAGAATTTTATTATATTTTGTTTTAAAAGTCCCTTCCCTATCTCTTTGTGAAATCTTCAGTAAAATCTAAATTATTTGCCAATAATTTAGTACAAAGTGGTTGGATCTGTCTGGAAGATGGGGCAATAGGCTGTTGACCTTATGATGGTGTGTGTGTTTGTGTGTGTGTGTATGTGTGTGTCTATGTGAGTGTGTGAGCAGAAGAGGAGACTGGGGAAGCCTAAGCCACCCAAAAGAGACCTGCCACATCTGATTACACCATTTTAGCCAGCCATCACTCTATGCCTAGCTAAATCTTTTATAAACCATGCTAAACCTTTTACGTATGTGGTATCATTTCATTCTCACTATATTCCACCAAGGCAGGCACTCCTGTGTTTTCTGTTAAATCTCTGTCAATAGCCTCTCTCTTCAGATAAGAGGCTGTGAGCATCTTGTGGGTGGGTAGGATTGTGTTTTAATTTATCTTTGTATCTCTGTTTTCCATCATGGCGTTTGGCAAATAGAAGGTACTTGAGAATGTTTGTTCAGTTGAACCGAGCAGAGGAGGTATGATTGAAGATATGGACTGAAGTTAGACTGTAGAGATTTGATTGACAGATCAAGTTTGGATTTCATCTTAATTGTTGAGGTTTTGAGGACGTGATAGGGTGGGCCAAGGAGCACGGGAAGATTTTGTCTTGGTTAATCAGATTCAGGGCTTCCCAGGTGGCTCTAGTGGTAAAGAACCGCCATCGCAGGAGATGAAAGAGACATAAGAGACACAGATTCAATCCCTGGGTTGGAAAGATCTGCTGGAGAAAGAAATGGCAACCCGCTCCAGTATTCTCACTTATTGAATCCTATGGACAGAGGAGCCCGGTGGGCTACAGTTCGTAGTGTCACAGAGTTGAACACAACTGAAGTGACTTAGCACGCACAATCAGCTTCCAGCAGGTAAAAGAGTTACATTCTAAAACTTGAGTTGAATGGAACTCAGCCTTGTATCTTGCAGGAACACACTATTTTTCTTGACATCTTATTTTTGATGATTTGTTTTATGTGATTGGTTTAGCAAGGATTAGCCAAGGATAAGCCCAAGGGGTATCTGGAAGCTAATGTTTCTCTCTGGGCTGTCCTTTAGTATGTAAAAGAAAATAGATACAACAAAACTTATTAAAACTCTGAGTCAAGTTAGTACTTTTAACATTGAACGTTCTACAAAAACATGATTGGTTGCCAATCCCTAATAAAGATTATCCTTCCGGATCATTAGAAGAAAAGAATGGTTTCATAGATTTCTCTCTACTGTAGCATGAAACAAATTCTCCATTTGTTTATCTTGCCCAATTTGGCAAGAATAGAGGAATCACAGAACTGCAGTAGTCATCACTGGTGGTAAAACATGAGAATCTGCTGTCCCAAAGTCTCCCAGCTTCAGAGTCTGCCTACATAGTGAAAGGAGTTCCTAAGCTGATTTCACTTTTTTTCTGAGAACATAGAAACCATGTCATTTTTTATGATAAGATCATGCAGGCCAACTGAAATAAGCTTATTTGCTTTGGACAAGCATTTATCAGTTTGCTTGGCTAACCTTGCTCATGTTTGCTGATTGCAAGCCCCAGTGAGCAGTTACAACTGTCTGTCCTAAGGTATCCTCAGGGGACTGGTTCCAGGACCGTGTGTGGATAACAAAATTGGAGGATGTTAGAGTCCCTTAGAGAGCAAAATGACGTGGTACAGTTGGCCCTCTGTATCTGACAGTTTCGCATCCATGGATCCAACCAACCTGCCAATGTGGAACCTGTGGCTTTGGAAGGCCAACTGGGTTGTATATAAGTATTTGAATAAAGATATGAAAGGACAATAGAGCTGCTATTTTATAGGCAGTTGTTTTGGTGCAAGAATATTTTTCAAATAAATATTCCTCTGGAGACAGGCAAATAAAAGTGACCTTTGGAAAGAAATATTGGGAAGCAATTTCATTCTCTCCCCTCATTTTTATTGATGAGGCCATTGAGATCTGAGGGTTAAGTCCACCCCAAGGCCATTGGCCCAGGATCTCTGTCACCCCAACACTTGTTTAACCCTCCAGGAAGCCTCAGATCCTTGTTTGAGTTGGTTGAAGACATATCTCCCCAAATATTTGTGTTCAGAATGAGGAAGATGCATTCTCTAAATTCTCTTCCTGTATTCTACCCCTTCCAGTTTTCCAGTGAATCAAGGGGAACGTGAACCCTTTTATTTTGGGCACAACAGGAGGGGTGACGCAGAGTACCTGGTGACATGGAATTGTGGTAAAGTAGTTGAGGTGACAACAAAAGCTTGCAAATGTTTGCCAGAAACCTGTCAGGATGTCCTTTAAAGAAGCATCACCAAGACTTCATTTGGAGGTCTTAGTGATCCCTTTTTCACGTGTCAGTATGAGCATCTTACCTTTGTGACTCTCTGAGCCCCACTGCTTCCTTCTGGGAACTCGGGATGCAAAACCACACAGGGGACCTCCTCAGAGAAAGCAGAGTCTATTTGCGAAGACATCAGCCTGGACAGAGTGTCCTCAAACCACACTTTGAAACATTCCCCTTAACCAGTATTTTGTCCAGTGTAATGAAAGAAAACATTGAAAAAGAGAAATATGCTTTTTAAGGGAAACAAATTGCTGTTATTTGAATCAAAGAAAAGTACACAGCCAGCCTGCATTTCAAGCAGGACAGATCACATGTAAATTGCAGCTAATTCTAGAAATGGAATGTTGGAGCCGCATTACCAGTGTCTGAAGTGAAAGAATGGAATATGTAAAACACTGACCTTTTTTGACGACAAAATAAAAGATGTGAAAAATATTGAGAGCTTGTTTTTCAAGTTGTTTGCTTCTATTTTGGTTAAAATAAACTCAAGGCTTGTGGTGTGAAACAGAGATTTAGAAAAAGCAGAAATAGAGATTAAAAAAAAAAAGATTTCAAAAAAGCAGAAATAGGATGGAAATTTGACATTTCAATGTAGCATTTTTTTGCAAAAATCATGCATATAACAATGTCACCTCCAGCTAGAACACAGTGTGTGAAATACAGTGAGTCCTCCTCACCGGGTCGCTCATCACTATGATAGCCCTGTGTCACGTGTCAGCCAAGTCTTGTAACACTGATGGGACATATGGCCCAGGCAAGGCCTTATATCTTTTTTTCTTACTTGGCTTTTTTTTTTTTTTTTTTTTTACCTTGGATGGGGAATTCACTTTTCTAAATAATTATGTGCAATTTAGGAATGTTGAGGTCAGCAAGCTCCATCTGTTCTTCACCCCACCCCCCACCGTTTTTTGTGTGCTCAGTCATGTCCAACTCTTTGCAACCACATGGACTATATGTAGCCTGCCAGGCTCCTCTGTCCATGGGATTCTCCAGGCATTGCAGAATCCCATGGACAGACCATGGGGTCTCAAAGAGTTGGACGTGACTGAGCAACTAACACATTCACTTTTCTCTCTCCTGCTTGGCAGGGGGATTCTTTACCCCTGAGCCACCTGGGAAGCCTATACATACATATAATATGTATATACACACATACATATTATACACATACACATATAGGGACCTTAATGCCAGAAGCTGTGCTCTGATTCATAGCATCCTGCTTCTTCAGTGTGCTCCTCAGAGTGTCACTGCAGCAAAGCCTGCTCTTCTGGGAACCGCTTGTTCAATTCTGGGTGAGGTAAGGAGATTGTAAATAGATCACATCTCTCAGCACACCGTTCAGTTCATAGGACCTTTTTTTCATAGTAAGACTTCAGGGACTTCCCTAGTGGTCCAGTGGTTAAGACTTCGCCTTCCAATGCAAGGGGGTGAGGGTGTGATCCTTGATGGGGACGCTAAGATCCCGCATGCCTCGGAGTCAAAAAGCCAAGATACAAAACAGAAACAATATTATAACAAATTTACTAAAGACTAAAAAAATGATCTACATTAAAAAAACCGAAAACTTCAGTGAAGAAAGCAGTATATCGATGTGCATTTCTGCACTCACACCTTAAAAAGTTGTGCACTCATCTTTTGAGTGTGTCTGTCTGGTCTACAAGGGATTTCTTTGGCTGAAATAGTAATATCGATTAAATTTAAATCACTACCAGGGCTAGGAATACCTACCTCGAAGGGTTGTCAGGACAATTCAATGAGGAGATGTGCATAAATGACATCAAATAAAATGTTCCAGAAGTTCCTTTCTGCCTTGACCTTCTCACTTCTTTTCTGCCTCCTCAAATTCTTTTTGCAGAAGTAAAAGCAATCTCAGGGTGAAGAAAGAAAGGTTAGTATAAGAAGGTTAGATGTGAAAGCTTTCAGAAACTTCAACAATACTATTTCTAGTAAATTCGAAATGAAGCATTATTTTAAAAACTTTTCCTTAATATATTAATTCTCACATTCTTTCCCTTTTCATCAGGAAAAGAATTTCTCCATAATAGACCACTCTGGGAATCAGTTCCATGCCTCTTCCTTTTTCACCTTGAAAACCACTGGGATAGAACAAAAACCATGAATAATGAATAACTTGCATATCAGAAGGTTAATTTTTCAGTATGGGAATAGCTTGAAATATATATGTATATAGACTTATGTATATATAATTTTACATTGTATATGTGATATTATAAATATATATTAATCTTTGCAGCCTGCAATGAGTAAGGGCTGTTATTTTCACATTCATCCGTTTCACATTTAAGTTTCAGTGCTTGGAAATACAGTCTTTTGATACCTCAGGTCCTCTGTCACTGTACTTGGAGTTGTATCATCCCGTGCGTGCATGTTAAGTTGCTTCAGTCATGTCCGACTCTTTGCTACCCTATGGACTGTAACCCGCTAGGCTCCTCTGTCCATGGGATTCTCCAGGCAAGAATACTGGAGTGCGTTGCCATGCTCTCCTCCAAGAGATCTTCCTGACCCAGGGATCGAACCCATGTCTCTTATGTCTCCTGCATTGGCAGGTGGGTTCTTTACCACTAGTGCCACCTGGGAAGCCCTCGTATTGTCCTATGGCTCCATAACTACAGAAATAATTGACACATGCTGACATCCACCAGTGAAGATCTTTTCTGGGTTGGAGTCACACGTGCATTGGTGATCCAAGCCAAGTTGCCGCTCCCCACCCATCCTAAACAAGTTGGAGAGTTGGGCACCTAAGCCAATCACTTCAAATTCAGACAAATTCAGTACATACTTCAAGTTATCATTTATCTCCTGGTTTCCATGTGAGTCGGCAACTAACAAAAACTCTGAACTGTACTGCGGACAAGGTGAGCCCACAGGAAAGCATTTAGAATGTGTGTCTTACTATGAATCCAACAATGTTCACTTCAGCTCCAAGATCAAAAACTCTGGGAAATCACTCTTGGAGAATGACCTAAGGAGCGGTTTTTCACGTGAGGAGAAACATTGGCTTCAGCTGGCCTGATGAATGGTGCCCAGACAAGGGTCACCTCCAACCACGAGGACCTTCCAGGCCCTGGCCCAGGAGCTTCTCCAGTCCTCAGGCCCCCACTCCCCTAGAATCTGTAGCTACTAGAAAGAGCGAGGGCTCCAGGACTGTGCTGGGCAGTACAGTAGGCACTAGACACATGGAGTGATTTAAATTTAAATGATTAAAGTTCACAAAAATGTCAAGTTCAGCTCCTCTGTCACCCTAGCCACATTCCAAGTGTCTAATATCCACCGATGGTCTCTCTACTGGATGGTGTAGATATAAAATGTTTCCATCACTGCAGAAAGTCCCATTGAACAGTGCTGCTCTAGAACAGCGGGGTTTACATGTCACTATGCATAAGGATTGCCTGGGAATCTTGTTAAAAGTACAGATTCTCAAATTTCATTCTCAGTAGGCCCTGGGGGTGGGGAGGGGTGTTGCCTAACAATTTAAACAATTACCTGTTTCAGGAACAGGTCTACCGGTCCAATTTTGACAAATACTGTCCACTAGAGTTAAAAATATTTGCTATTTTTTGGAATGGCGTTTTTCAAACTATGATAAACAAAACTATTTAAAAATTTTCCAATCCTTCATGGACCAGTATAAGTAAAGTGAATTACTAGAAAAATAAAATTTAAAAATAAAGCATATAAAATACTAATTTCATTTTTTTGCTATTAGTATTAGACTTAAAGAATGTAAAATTACTCAGCCAACATGCTCCATGACTACCTAAGTACTTGCTTTCAATTTCTGGACTTGTCTGTTCTCAGACCATACTTGGAGAAGCAGTGAACCTATATCAATAAAGGAATAAATGCAGGCTTATTCACTTTTTACAAAAAGATGAGGGATAGTTCAGTGTTTCATATTTGCTTCTTGTAACCTCATGTCTTTCTCCATTAAAAATTTTAATGTCTGTTTGTATTTCTTATGTTACTGGTAAGGGAGGGGAGGAAGGCTTGCTTAGAAAAAAATGTATGGGCTCATTTTTTTCTAAGATGGAAAAAACATTGGATACCAAAGTTTTATGATACAAGAGCCAAGGAAGGAATTATGGGAGGAATAATGGAAAATGGTTGCAGTGAAAGAGAACAAGATCCGTACTTGGAGAGTTCAGAAAAAGAAAGAGGAGGAAGAGAAGAAGAAAAAGAAAGTGGGATGTGACCAGGAAGTTGTTTTTAAATCTCGGCATAATACTAGCCCAATCTCTGGTAATCTCCCCGTGACTCCTAGAGTTTATTTGAGCTCGATGGTTGTGGCTGACGGTGTTTCCTTCCCCCAGCACTCACTGAGCAGCCTTTGTGCATCTCTGGAGGATGAAGAATCAGACACCTATGATGCTGAAGTTGAAAGTGCTCACTTGTGGAAGTTGTGGGGAGCAGTCGTCCCTGGTGGGCTGAGGTCAGAGAAGCCTCAGGCACCAGCACATTTGGCAAAATGAACAGTGATTTCTTAAGGGCATAAAAATAACTAGTCAGGGACCACATTTCCTATCTGGTTTAAGTGTTCAAATCAGGGTCTAAAAAAGTCTTAGGTTGCGTTTCCTTGCTAATCTTCATGTTTCTTTATATCTGTAGATTTTCTTGTCCTGTAGATACAGAGGAAACCTGGTCATTTGTCCTACAGTTTCCACATTCTGGATTGTGCTGACTGAAGCCCAGTTGTGTTGCTTGACATGTTTCCTTGTTCCTCATATTTCCTGCAAAATGGTGGTTAGATCTAGAGCAGCACTATCCAACAGAAAGGGGATGTGAGTCACATATGTAATTTGAAAATTTCAAATGGTCGCCTGAAACAATAAAAAGAAACAGATTAAATTAATTTTATAACATTATTCAGGATATTCTTGCACTTGTGCTCAGTCGTGTCTGACTCTTTGGGACCTTTTGGACTGTAGCCTGCCAGGCTACTCTTTCCATGTGATTTTTCAGGCTAGGATACTGGAGTGTGCTGTCATTTCCTCCTCCAGGGGATCTTTCTGACCCAGGGATCGAACCAGTGTCTCCTATGTCTCCTGCATTGCAGGTGAATTCTTTACCCACCGAGCCATCAGGGTAGCTCTTATTCAGGATAACTGACATATAATAAATTCTACTTAGGGCTTCTCAGATAGCTCAAAGGTAAAGAATTCATCTGCCAAAGCAGGAGACACAGGAGATGCAGGTTTGATCCCTAGGTCAGGAAGGTCCCCCGCAGAAGGAAATGGCAACCCACTCCAACACTGTTGCCGGAAAACTTCATGAACAGAAGAGCCTAGCAGTGTACAGTCCGTGGGATTGAAAAGAGTCTGACACAGCAAACTCTAGCAAACTCTGAGCAGCAGCAAATTTTACGTAAAGTGTACAGTTTGAAACCATCACCATGATTAAGATAGTCAACATGTTTGTCATTGCCCAAAGCTTTCTCATGGAAAGAGCCCCTGGAGAAGGGATAGGCTACCCACTCCAGTATTCTTGGGCTTCCATGGTGGCTCAGATGTAAAGAATCCACCTGGAATGTGGGAGATCTGGATTTGATCCCTGGGGTGGGAAGATCAACTGGAGGAGGGCATGGCAACCCACTCCAGTATTCTTGACTGGAGAATCCCCAGGGACAGAGGAGCCTGGAGGACATGACTGAGCCACTAAGCACAGCACAGTAAAACTTTCTCGTATCACTCGGTAATTTCTTTCATCCAGGTTTCCATATTCACAGGCAATGATTGAGCTATTTTCTGTCTCTGTAGATTAGCTTGCATTTTTCAGGATTTTATATATAAATCAAGTCATATAATATGTATTCATTTTTATCTATCTTTTTTCACTTATACTTATTTTGAGGATCATGTGTGTTGATGCATTTATCAACAATTTGTTCCTTTTTCTTGGTTATTAGTCCATTGTATGAATATACTGATATATAGCAACTTGTTTATCCATTAACTCACTGATGAACATTTGAGTTGTTTCAAATTTTTAGCTATTTGTGGACACCCTTGGTGGTTCAGTGGTTAAGAATCTGCTGACCAATACAGGGGACATGGGTTTGAACCCTGGTCTGGAAAAATCCCACATGCTTTGGAGCAACTAAGCCCATGTGCCACAAGTACAGAGTCCACGTGTTGTGCCGACTGAAGCCTGTGTGCCTGGAGTCCACACGCCACCACAGGAGAAGCCCCTGCCATGAGAAGCCCACCCACCGAAATGGAAGAGGGGCCTCCACTAGCTGCAACTAGAGAAAACCCGCAAGCCGCAATGAAAACCCAGCGCAGCCAAAAATTAAAGAAAACAAAAATGGAGAACATTGTTTTAGCTATTTCAAATACAGCTGCTGTGAACTTTTGTGTACAAGTCTTTTCTAGACACACACTTTCCTTTCCCTTGGGTACATTTCTAGGAGTGGAATGACTGCATTGTGTGGTGGGTGTTTGTTTAACTTTTTAAGAAACACATAGACTGTTTCCAAAGTAGCTGCACCATTTGACATTCCCATCAGCAGCAAGTCAAAATAATTTTTATATACTTCACTTAAGTCAATTCATCCAAAATATCACTTCAACATATATCCAAATTTTATTACTGAAATATTTTATTTTTCATACTGTTTTCAAAATCCCATGTATATTTTGAATTTATTTATAGTATAAAAAAAAAAGCCACATTTCAGATGCTTAAAAATCATGTATCTAATGTTTCTACTGAGCTTCCCTGGTGGCTTAAATGATAAAATAATCTCCCTGCAATGCAGGAGACTTGGGTTCAATCCCTGGGTCGGGAAGATTCCCCTGGAGGAGGAAATGGCAACCCACTCTAATATTCTTGCCTGGGAAATCCTATAGATAGAGGAGCCTGGCGGGCTATGGTCCATGGGGTTGCCAAGAGTCAGATATGACTCAGTGACTAAACACAGCACACCATAGTCAGGTGGACAAAATAGTGATTCAAAATTTTTATAGGTTAAACTCCATTAGTACTTATTATAAAATATTAGCTATATTCCCCTCATCAGCTTTTTACTGAATGAGCAGAAAAGTTCGAAAGTGAAAGTTGCTCAATTGTGTCCAACTCTTTGCAACCCCATGAACTGGAGCCTACCAGAACTCTTGTCCATGGAGTTCTCCAGGCAAGAATACTGGAGTGGGTTACCATTCCCTTCTCCAGGGGATCTTCCCAACCCAGAGGTCAAACCCGGGTCTCCTGCATTACGGGCAAATTCTTTACCATCTGAGCCACCAAGGAAACCTGTCTGCTTGAGCAGAGACTAATTGTTTTCCCAGATCAATGATTTCGGTAAGAATGGCAGAATGGTAATATTCGATAGTTCCTTCTTCATTTATTAGCTGAAGTACTTGAAAAACACTTAGCCACATTAACTGTGTGTTTACCATGTGTATACTCTGTATGCTATGCTATGCTATGCTAAGTCGCTTCAGTCGTGTCCAACTCTGTGCGACCCCATAGA
Organism: Bison bison bison; assembly: GCF_000754665.1. Lineage (NCBI taxonomy): Eukaryota > Metazoa > Chordata > Mammalia > Artiodactyla > Bovidae > Bison > Bison bison. The sequence goes on from NW_011494640.1 coordinate 6,237,342, forward strand.
CGGCAGCCACCAGGTTCCCCCGTCCCTGGGATTCTCCAGGCAAGAACACTGGAGTGGGTTGCCATTTCCTTCTCCAATGCATGAAAGTGAAAAGTGAAAGCAAAGTCGCTCAGTCGTGTCTGACTCTTAGCGACCCCATGGACTGCAGCCTACAAGGCTCCTCCATCCATGGGATTTTCCAGGCAAAAGTACTGGAGTGGGGTGCCATTGTACTCAGAAATGCTAGACTCTTTCTCTTTATTTATCAGTAAGGGTCTTTTAATTTCATGGCTGCACTCACCATCTGCAGTGATTTATTTTAGGTTAAAGGAAAAAGCAAAGAAATGAAAATGATACTGAAATATTAACAATAACAGTGTGCAATATATCACTGAACTTTAAGTAATAAAAGTATGAAATTAATATAAGTAGCATCAAATAGAAATAAACAAAATAACTTAAAAAGAGAATTATTTTATATTTGTAAAATTAGAATAAGTAGTAAATAAATATGAAGAACAATAACACTGAAACTATCTTTAAACAATATAGCAGCAAATTTATGTCTTATAAATTGTTTGAAATATAAGGAGAAAAAATGACATAAACATTATAGAAATGGGATATTTTGATTATAAAAGTCATCCTGGAAGATAAAATAAGGAAATGTAGAAGTTGAATAATTTGAAAAGTAAGGTTAAAAGGCATATTAAACATTGTACTCCCAGTAGCAAGACTATATTTTTATAAAGTATAGAGCATTTTCAAGATACAATTTTATAATATTTTCTGAATGTAACAAAATTAAAAAGGAAAAAATAATATAAGCTTTAGATATCTTGACAATTTGTAAACCCCAAAAGGTTTTCTTATTTATATTTTTATATAATCATGAAGAGTATTCCTGATAAAAATGTATGGAATGCATGGAAAATCTGGCAACGGATCAGCAGATAAAGGTTGAAGCCTTAATATATGCCAAGTTTCGTGATAAATTTTGAAATGTATATGAAGCAGGCAATAATATGAGAAAAGCATATTAATAGATAACTTACAAAGGAAGAATACAACTGCTTTAAAAGAGAAAAATGATCAGCCTCACTTATAACTAAAGAAATGCAAACAATAATAAAGTTTTTCTGTTTGTTTTTAAGTTGCTAATAGAAAGAGCTTAACGGAAATACCCAATGCTAATGATATGATATTCTCATACCTTGTTATTGACTATGTTTTTGCACAATGCTTTTTTGAGACAATTTGGCAATAAGTATTGAGTGATAAAAGTATTCATATCTTTAACGTAATTCTCATTCAGGAAATATTTCCTAAGATTAAAACATGTTGGGAAATTGAGGGATGATCATTGCACTCTTTCTTGCATTTACGTCAAGGCTGTTTTAAAAATTTCTTAAGCGGAAAAGAGATCCTGGACAGTCACTCAGGAACTGGCTCAGAGGACAGTCTGAGGTCAGTGACAAACCACAGAAAGAAAATAAGATCAGATCGTGATGAGAGAATGGTTGTTGCCAAAGCCAACTGAGAGATGTGGTATGCAGAGTCGTAGGGGTAGAGCAGCCTTTGCTGTTGTTCAGCTGTTCAGTCCTGTCTGATTCTTTGCGATCCCACTTTACAACTGCAGCACTCCAGTCTTCACCCTCTCCCAGAATTTGCTCAAACTCATGTCCATTGAGTCAATGATGCCATCCAACCCTCTTACCCTCTGTCGCCCCCTTCTCCTTCTGCCCTCAATCTTTGCTAGCATCACGATCTTTTCCAATGAGTCAGCTCCTTACATCAGGTGGCCAAAGTATTGGAGCTTCAGTCCTTCCAATGAATATTCAGGGTTGATTTCCTTTAGGATTGAAGTCCAATAATTTAGTCCAATAGTCTCCTTGCAGTCCAAGAGACCCTCAAGAGTCTTCTCCAACACCACAGTTTAAAAGCATCAGTTCTTTGGTGTTCAGCCTTCTTTATGGTCAAACTCTCACATCCATACATGACTACTGGAAAAACCATAGCTTTGACAATATGAACTTTTGTTGGCAAAGTGATGTCTGTGCTTTTTAATATGCTGTCTAGTTTTGTTATAGCTTTCCTTCCAAGGATCAAGCATCTTTTAATTTCAAGGCTGCAGTCATTGTCTGCAGTGATTTTGCAGCCCAAGAAAATAAAGTCTGTCACTTTTTCCATTTTTTCCCATCTATTTGCCATGAAATGGTGGCATTGACTGCTGTGATCTTAGTTTTTTGAATGTTGAAGACCCTTAGAATCACCAAAATGGACTGATGGCCTTCTCAGAGTTTGTAGGTGGTGAAAGCATTAGTTGCTCAGTCATATCCGACTCTTTGTGACCCCATCAACTGTAGCCCACAAAGGTCCTCTGTCCATGGAATTCTCCAGGCAAGAGTACTAGAGTGGGTAAGTTCAGTTCAGTTCGGTTGCTCAGTTGTGTCCAACTCTTTGCAACCCCACGGACTGCAGCATACCAGGCCTCCGTGTCTATCACCAACTCCCGGAGTTTACTCAAACTCATGTCCATTGAGTCAGTGATGCCATCCAACCATCTCATCCTCTGTCATCCCCTTCTCCGGCCTTCAATCCTTCCCAGCATCAGGGTCTTTTCAAATGAGTCAGCTCTTTGCATCAGGTGGCCACTAGAGTGGGTAGTCATTCCCTTTTCCAGGGAATCTTCCCAACCCAGGGTTTGAACCCAAATCTCCTACATTGCAGGTGGATTCTTTACTATCTGAGCCACCAGGGAAGCCCTTGTAGGTGGTAGTCATGAGCATATGCTTTAGAGACAGGTTTGAATCTGGCTAATCAGCTGTGGGACTCTGTGTAAATGCGCTGTGCCCCAGTGTTCTCTTTCTTAAAGTAGAGATTAAAAACAGTGCCTGGAGTATTGACGAATAAGATAACAATATAATTCAGACATGCCCAGCTCCGTCCCTGGCACATTCTGATCATGAAGTATATCTTGGTTTTTATTTGTTGTGATACGTCTGCTGAAGATTCTGGAGATCTGGTCCTCGCATGTTGCTAGCTGGTAGTTTGGACACATCAGTTAATCTGTCAGAGAGCTGGGCTAGATTAGATGATCTCTTAGGTCCCTCCAGCTTTAAACTCTATTTATGAGACAGTTTTGTGTAGCCTGGTGCCAAAGAGCTTAAACTACGGGAGTCAGATACACCTAGGTATAAATAGCAGCTATGTCTATTTCTGGGCTTCCCTGATGGCTCAGGCGGTAAAGAATCTGCCTGAAATGCAGGAGACACAGGAGACAGTGGTTTGATGCCTAGATCGGAAAGATCCTCTGGAGAAGGAAATGACAACCCATTCCAGCATTCTTGCCTGAAAAATCCCATGGACAGAAGAGCCTGGTGGGCTACAGTCCAAAGGGTTGCAAAGAGTTGGACACGACTGAGCAACTACACATGTATCTATTTCTAGCAATGTGATCTGGGGCATAATATTTTAGCCTTCTGTGACTCAGTTTCTCACTTATAAAATGGGGCTAACAAGAGCACCTACCTCACAGAATTGTTGTGAATATCCTGAGAGATGTTGGATTCAAGGTGCCCAGAAGGATCGCTGGCAAAGCTAAGGCTTCGAAAGAATGTGAGTCTTGGTAATATGGTTCTAACGTGGTTCGAATCCTGCTGTCGCTTTGTTTTCGTTTTGGCATTGGTAGGGACATTAGAATTATAGTAAGCATTCTCATTTCAAATATTCCATCCATTGCCCATGTGAATCTATAATTTGTGGTGGAGATTCAAATATTTTATATCTAAATTTCTAGCTACTAGGTAGGTTTAGAATTCTAAACAACCCTCATGTACTTTGATTTTTGGCTCAAAAAATAAAACTACTGTTCTTAATGATCATTCCAGAGGCTGAAGGATGTCAACAATCAGTGTGGTCAAGTGTAATAATATTCTTTAGGAAATACTACACAATAAATTGTGTGGTAGTTTGAACATTCTTTGGCATTGCCTTTCTTTGGGATTGGAATGAAAACTGTCCTTTTCCAGTCCTGTGGCCGCTGCTGAGTTTTCCAAATTTGCTGGCATATTGAGTGCAGCATTTTCACAGCATCATCTTTCAGGATTTGA
>NW_011494640.1:6241532-6244792 GCF_000754665.1 Bison bison bison
ATCAAGATCTTTTTTGTACAGTTCTTCTGTGTATTCCTGCCACCTCTTCTTAATATCTCCTGCTTCTGTTAGGTCCATACCATTTCTGTCCTTTATCGAGCCCATCTTTGCATGAAATTTTTCCTTGGTATCTCAAATTTTCCTGAAGAGATCTCTAGTCTTTCCCATTCTGTTGTTTTCCTCTATTTCTTTGCATTGATCGCTGAGGAAGGCTTTCTTATCTCTTCTTGCTATTCTTTGGAACTCTGCATTCAGATGCTTATATCTTTCCTTTCCTTCTTTGCTTTTCACTTCTCTTCTTTTCACAGTTATTTGTAAGGCCTCCCCAGACAGCCATTCTGCTTCTTTGCATTTCTTTTCCATGGGGATGGTCTTGATCTCTGTCTCGTGTACAATGTCATGAACCTCATTCCATAGTTCATCAGGCACTCTATCTATCAGATCTAGTCCCTTAAATCTATTTCTCACTTCCACTGTATAATCATAAGGGATTTGATTTAGGTCATACCTGAATGGTCTAGTGGTTTTCCCTACTTTCTTCAATTTAAGTCTGAATTTGGCAATAAGGAGTTCATGATCTGAGCCACAGTCAGCTCCTAGTCTTGTTTTTGTTGATTGTATAGAGCTTCTCCATCTTTGGCTGCAAAGAATATAATCAATCTGATTTCGGTGTTGACCATCTGGTGATGTCCATATATAGAGTCTTCTCTTGCGTTGTTGGAAGACGGTGTTTATTATGACCAGTGCCTTTTCTTTGCAAAACTCTATTAGTCTTTGCCCTGCTTCATTCTGTATTCCATGGCCAGATTTGCCTGTTACTCCAGGTGTTTCTTGACTTCCTACTTTTGCATTCCAGTCCCCTATAATGAAAAGGACATCTTTTTTGGGTGTTAGTTCTAAAAGGTCTTGTAGGTCTTCATAGAATCATTCAGCTTCTTCAGCGTTATTGGTTGGGGCATAGACTTGGATTACTGTGATACTGAATGGTTTGCCTTGGAAACAAACAGAGATCTTCTGTCATTTTTGAGATTGCATCCAAATACTGCATTTCGAACTCTTTTGTTGATCATGACGGCTATGGGGCAGGAGGAGAAGGGGACGACAGAGGATGAGGTGGCTGGATGGCTTCACTGACTCGATGCACATGAGTCTGAGTGAACTCCAGGAGTTGGTGATGGACAGGGAGGCCTGGTGTGCTGCGATTCATGGGGTCGCAAAGAGTTGGACACGACTGAGTGACTGAACTGAATTGACAGAATAAATGGAAATGGGCTCACGAATTAAAATGATCAGGTGGAATTCCTTTGCAGTGGGACCATGTGTTTGGAATGAGGCAGTCCTAAGGAAACTTGTAACTGATACTAACACTGCTAGTAGTAGAACATCATACTCTTAGCACCGAGTCATCATTTTATGGGATGAGGTTGCCTGTTTTAATACCCCATCTGCACTACGCCAACATATCGCAACTAAAATACCTTTAATCTCACTCCATTTACCCTTCCCACCCTGTCCCACCCCTATGTGCCTCATTTGGACGTGGAGATCCCTAAATGGCAAATGATGTGGCTACTCCTGCTCTAAAAATAGATTTGAATGATGATGAAAAAATCTGAAACAGTCATGGTCTTAAAGAGTTCCATTAGTGTTATTGATGTACCACATTATATACTTTAATGGGATCATTAGCCAAAGAAGAGAATAATAAATTTTTAAAGCTGGAACAAAGCTTAGAGGTAAACTAAGCCAAATAATTTATTTTACAGATAGGAGAAATGAATCTAGGAGAGCTGAAGTGACTTTTTCCAAGTCACTCAGTGGCAGTGGACCCTACACACATTGGTATGGATGTCTGAAGACCTTAAGCTTTCCTAAATTTCACGATGACATCATAGTGTTCTAATTATAGAAGGAGTTACAAATGTATATGAAATGTATGAATTAATGGAATATATTGAAGGAAAAAATGTAGGGACTCTCTTTTTACATGCTCTTGCCATTATTAATGAACCTCTCCAGGAAAATATTTCAAAATTGTGGAGTGATGGATATCAGCCCTAAAGCTTAGTATTGAAAAGCTCACTACAGACTGAAACCATAGGAACGTTACCACTATATCCCTTAATTCAATGCAAGGTTCTAAAATCTGATTTTTAGCTCCATTGAAAAATTAGATATCAGAGAAGGAAGATGAAAAAGTTGACTCACTGTAAGTGGTCCGAGAGAAGCAAGCATGACTGCTATGACAATCTTAGTGGGAACATGACTGCAGCGTTTAGCTCTTCACTCTTAAAATTGGGCAGAGATCTCAGAGACACCCCTGTGTATCACATGGGTGCCAAGATCTATTCCTCTCTGCCCCCATATGCATGCTGCTGCTGCTGCTAAGTCGCTTCAATCGTGTCTGACTCTGTGCAACCCAAAGACGGCAGCCCACCAGGCTCCCCTGCCCCTGGGATTCTCCAGGCAAGAACAGTGGAGTGGGTTGCCATTTCCTTCTCCAATGCATGAAAGTGAAAAGTGAAAGTGAAGTCGCTCAGTCATGTCCGACTCTTCGTGACCCCACTGTCTGCAGTCTACCAGGCTCCTCCGCCCATGAGATTTTCCAGGCAAGAGTACTGAAGTGGGGTGCCATCGCCTTCTCCCCACATGCATGAGCAGCCCTATATCTTCTTGATAACATAAGTCAATTACTTCCTGCTGCTGCTGCTGCTAAGTCGCTTCAGTCATGTCCAACTCTGTGCGACCCCATAGATGGCAGCCCACCAGGCTCCCCTGTCCCTGGGATTCTCCAGGCAAGAACGCTGGAGTGGGTTGCCATTTCCTTCTCCAATGCATGAAAGTGAAAAGTGAAAGTGAAGTCACTCAGTTGTGTCTGACTCTTTGCAACCCCATGGACTGCAGACCACCAGGCTCCTCCGTCCATGGATTTTCCAGGCAAGAGTACTGGAGTCGGGTGCCAGTGCCTTCTCTGCAATTTCTTCCGGAGCAGAGTAAATCCTGCCTTTGACTGACTGCTGATTTCTGGGCATATGGCATCAGAAGTAATTGGACACTTAACACTAATTGGCTATCACTTACATTAAAAAGTTAAATAAACTCTTTTGAGGTCTAATTTACATAGAATTAAATGCACATGTGTTAAGAATACAGCTTGTATTAAGTATACAGTTTTGACTCATCACCACCACAGTCAAGAAAGAGAATATTTCCTGCAAGAAAGTCCCCTCATACCATTTGATTTCAATTACGGATCCCCC
>NW_011494640.1:6244892-6248811 GCF_000754665.1 Bison bison bison
ACCCCCAACTAGGAAACTACTGATTTTCTACTGTCATTATATGTCTTAATACAAACTTTGCCTTTATGATATAATGGTGTCTGGTGTGTGGCTTCTTTTGGTCTGAAGAACATTTTTTTAAAACTTTTTATTTTGTATTGGGGCATAGCTGATTAGCAAACAATGCCATGATAGTTACATGAACAGGGAAGGGACTCAGCCATACATATATGTGTATCCATTCTCTCCCAAACTCCCCTCCCATCCAGGCTGCCATATAGCATTGAGCTGAGTTTCCTGTGCTATACCATAGGTCCTTATTGGTTATCCATTTTAAAAATAGTGTGTGTTTATTCTTTAAGTCAGTGAACATTGTTAAAAGCCTCCATGTTGCTACATGTTCTAGTCATGTGTTGCTTTTTGCTGTTGGGAAGTAGCTCATTATGAGGATAAACCATGATATGTTCAATTGTTTACCTGTTGACTGATATTTGGTTGTTTCTGTTTTGACTTAGGATAGATAAAGCTGCTGTGAACACTTCGGTACAAGTTTTTGTGTGGACATAGGTCTTTATTTTCTTGAATATATATATATACACTGAAGAATTGCTGGGTCACACAATAAACGCATGTTCAACTTTATAAGAAATTGTCAAACTGTTTTCTAAAATGGTTGTGCCATTTTATATCCCCAGCAGAAATGTTGGAGAGTTTATGTGACTCTACTTTCCCCCCCAGATTCTTAAGGTAGAAGCTAAGATAATTGATCTAGACATATTTTCTTTTCTAAATAAAAGCCTCTAGGTCTATATATTCCTCTCTTAAGGCGGCATTGGTTATGCAACAATTTTGATTGGCTCATGTTCATTGTCCTTTAATTAAAATATTTTAAGAAGTCCTCTGTGATTTCATCTTTGAGAAACACACATTATTTAACACTGTATAGCTTAATTTCCAAATATCTGTGGATTTTCCAGGCATTTCTCTGTTATTATTTCCAAATTAATTCTGTTGCAGCCAGAGACCATATTCTATACTATTTCAATTCTTTTAAATTATTGAGGCTTATGTTATGGAGCAGTTTATGAGTATATGGTCTGTCTAACTGGGTGAATATTCATCAGTACTTAAAGAAAGTGTATATTCTGCATTTGTGGCATACAGTATCCTATAAAAGTCAATTACGTTAAAATAGTTACTTTGCAGAGTTCAATACATCTTGAGCAAGGAGGGCAGCACTTTGGGGTCACAGAATCTGAGAATTCAAGATTTCCAAAGGCATTGATTTGTATTCTCATCTCAAGCATCAGGGGCTCACTCCCTCCCAATCAGAGTTGTGAACTATAGCACTTTTTGGAGAGTTCAAACTCCTTGGAGCTTCACTCTCCACAGAGCTCATTCCTGGGTCTGATCTTCAGCTTTCTCCACTACTTAGTTGCAGCAGGTGTGCATCCCTAAATATGCCGGGAAGGAAGCCCCCTGGCCATAATCACTAGCTGTATTTCTTTGTCTTTCTCCAATGCATCCACAGCACTCAGCAATGACCATTTGATTCCATAATCCTGGGAATTACTGTTTCCCCTAAAACCCTCTAATACCCAAGACACTGCAGCCCTCAGCACATTCCCTTTCATATGTATCTCGTTCCATTCCCTCCAAGTTGTGTTAACAACCACTCAGCAATAGTGCCCAGGGATGATCAGCACTCTGTCTATTGCCATCCAGGGGGTGGTTTGGCTCCCAAATCCCCACTGTAGAGTCTGCAAGCAAGTGAGGGGAACAGGTCTGGACAAGAAGAGATCTTGAACTTGAGGCAGCTGCAACCAAGGCTTTGGCTGATCCAACAGAAGGTGCTGGAATGGCTCTCTGCAATCGTCCCCCGCTGGAGGTCAATGCGAACTCCACATTGACCGGTCACTGGAAGTGGGCTGCCTGTAGGGAGGAACGTATTGGGCAAATTGGCTCCCTTTGGCTAAAGGCAATGTCAAGAGGGACTCAGCTGTGGACCATTGGCTCTGCCCTCAACCTTGGCCCACCCTCCTTGCTGCCAAGACCATCAACACAGTGATCTTGAAGTGAGGAGGGGTCTGGATGGCACATTAAAATCCCCACTACATCATTCCTAACCAATCATTCCCAAATGTTGTCTGCACTTCAGAGGGGTCACTGATGATTTTCTGCTCCTTTTCTCTGCCACCTACAAATGACCAATAAAAACAGAACACAGAGCCATGGTTTCTGCTGCACTACCTGCGATTCCAGGTAGTTTGTTAAAGGTGAAGATTCAGGTTCCTCTTTATCTCTCTCCCAATTCTCCATCCATAAGACCACTGGCTTGATCTCTGCCACTCCCTGATGATCTCTGAACCTCTGCAGGAAGGGCTGCCTCATCCATCAGAGAGGGTTTTATTTGCAGAAGTCCACCTGGGCTTTGAGTTAAGCAAAGGCCAAGATGGATCCGGGGTTTCCCAAGTGACACGAGTGGTAAAGAACCTGCCTGCCAATGCAGGAGACATAAGAGACATGCGTTTGATCCCTGGGTCGGGAAGATCGCCTGGAGAAGGAAATGGCAACCCACTCCAGTAGTCTTACCTGGAGAATCAATTGACAGAGGAGCCTGGCAGGCTACAGTTCACAGGGACACACATACGACTGAAGTAACTCAGCACGCACATAAGATGGATCCAGAAGCATCTTTCTTTTCATGAATATTCTCTTCTAGATAACCTAATTTCTACAAGTTATGGCCGGCACGTTTCCTATAGGTTTGAGGACAGCAATTCTTGGCTTTGATGATGAAAGTGGGAAGAAAGAGAGAAAAAATAGAAGCAGAGAAAGACTGGTTTGGTGTGAAATGAGCTTAGGTGGAGAAGTGATGAGGTGGGAAGACAGTGTAAGCTATGGCTTCAGCCCAGTCCTGATGAGTGGAGAAGGCAATGGCACCCCACTCCAGTACTCCTGCCTGGAAAATCCCATGGACAGAGGAACCTGGTAGGCTGCAGTCCATGGGGTCGCTGAGGGTTGGACATGACTAAGCGACTTCACTTTCACTTTTCACTTTCATGCATTGGAGAAGGAAATGGCCACCCACTCCAGTGTTCTTGCCTGGAGAATCCCAGGGACGGGGGAGCCTGGTGGGCTGCCGTCTATGGGTTCACACAGAGTCGGACACGACTGAAGTGACTTAGCAGCAGCAGCAGCAGTCCTGATGAAAGTGTACACTGCTAATCACTGAGGCAGGACTGTGGTCCAGGGCAACAGGGACCCTCAGAAACCAGGCCACAAAGGACAAGGAGAGTTGCCTGTTTCCGGGCTAAGGGTGGTAGAAACGGATCTGAACACCGTCTTCCATGCCCTTCTCAGCCTCCCCAGCCTAGAAAAGAAGGTTCATGAAAAGAAGGATGCTTCTGGATCCATCTTATGTGCATGCTAGTTGGAAAAGGAACCGTATTCACTCTTCATCTACAAAGACGGGCAGGATATTATTGACCAAGCTGTGTCTCAGAAAGGAGGAGGACGGTGAAAAAGCAAGTACCTTCATGTTCACTGAAAACTGTGCTTGAAGGAATCTCCTCAGATCATTATATGATTGGAGCACAGCCCGCTTCCTGTCTTCCTGTCAGAAAGACTAGAAAAATTAGTAGGGTTCGGCAGCATGGGTCACAGACTCTGATAACAGGACCTAGCTGTGCACGAGGGAATTGCGAAAGCAAGAGTAAAAGAACAAGAAAGGAAATAAGTCTTTTTTTTCCCCCTATCGTTTTGCCACAAATCGTGTGTGGGATCTTTGTTCCCTGACCTGGGATTGAACGTGAGCCCTTTGTAGTGGAAGCATGGAGTCTTAACCACTGGACTGCCAGGGATGCCCTAGGAAAGGTCCTTATGTTAGACTATGAGGTTTCATTTTTATACCAACTCTGATAAATCAGTTGTTAGGAGA
>NW_011494640.1:6248911-6252394 GCF_000754665.1 Bison bison bison
GATGCGAGGTTTGCCCGGAAAGACTAACAGGTATTAGTGATGCTTTCTGAATCAATTATCTACCCCTACCTAACAAGCCACTCCAAAACTTAAGGCTTAAAAAAACAGCCATGTTATTTTTTCACGATTCTGAGGGTCAGCAATTTGGGCTGGTCTCAGCTGAGTGGTTCTTCTGCTGGTCTCACCTGAGGCACCCACGTGGCTGCTGTCTTCGTGTGGTGTGGTTGAGCCATCGGCTCCCTCTGATGCTGTTGCTTTGGCTTGGCTTGGCTTCCCTCTACAAGGTCATCATTTCAAGGAGGCTAGTCTGGTTTCTTCCTGCCATGATCTCAGGTCTCAAGAGGGTAACAGTGGGAGCTGCAAGGTGTTTTGTGACCCAAGCTTAGACGTGCCATAGTGTCACTTCTGCTGAATTGTACTGATCAAAGCAGGTCACACATCCAACGCAAATTCAGAAGGTGCAGGTAAATTCAATCTCATGATGAGCACCCCACACTGCAAAGGGCATGACTTCCAAGGGGAGTGAAATGACTGTGACTGTCTTTGAAAATAATCCACCACCTTTTTATATTTATTTTTCTTATTTATTTATTTATTTTTGCCACACCACGTGGCTTGTGAGATCTTAGTTACCCAACCGGGGATTGAACCCAGGTCCTTGACAGTGAGAGCAACGGAGTCTTAACCACTAAACCACCAGGGAACTCTCAATAATCCGCTGCTCTTCTAAGTCTGGTCAGAGTATGAGGAGATCCTGAGCAGAGAAATGAGAACACACATACCAGGTACTCACTAGTCCTGTACCATTTGCCTTTTAGCCTAGTTTGCAAAAACTACTGTGAAGGTTTCCTTTTAAGGGAGAGAAAGGGTTATAGAAACACCCTTATAAGTACATAAGGGCTAGTGGCTCCATCCCTATAGGCAGGTTTAAATGTTTTAATGAGTTTTTTTTTATATTGCTCATCTACAGCTGTTTTGGTGATTTTGAAATCAAGTTAATGATACCAGAAGGACTTTCCAATGCTTGCTCTGCTAAACATAATAAATATCTCTGGCCATATGATTAAATTAGAAATGGAAGTGAGCTTTAATATGGCATATCTCTTTCGTGGGAAAAACTAAATCAAACAATTGAAGTCCACAAACATTCCAAGTGGAAATGACTGGATCACAGGAAACATGGGCCACTTTGCCACCTTGTGAGAATTTGAACATTCAGTAATAAAAAGAGGGATGAAAACTAAAGTTTTCTGCACATGTACTATGTACACGGCATGTCGCACACATTCACTCATGCATGGCCTCCAATAACTCTCAAGTACCACCATCCTTGTTATAGATGAGAAGGCTGAGGTTCAGCAAGGCCAGTGACTTGCCAAAAGTTCTCCCCAAGGTAGTTCAAAGGCTAAGATCCAGGCCTTATTGTCCTAGGTTCTCTCCAATACTTACTGAAATTGATACATATTTTCTACTTGTATTAAAATTATACACAATGTAGCTTACTTTCAACAAATCTATTATCACAGCATAAGCATTTTAAAGCTGCAATGTAGATTCATAATTTTCCTCAATGGCTGCATAATATTTTAATATTTTTATGATTTGCTGGGTCACAGCTTAATTCACCATCCTCCTGATGGAAAAACATCTAGATTGCTTACCTTAGGGCTCAGAATCATGAACTACACTAAATCTGGTTTATAAGAATTTCTGGATGTGGTTGGAATTCTTTTCCTGGACAAAACATTGTGTTTATAATTCATCTTGGCCTTGCCAATTTTTTTTTTTTTTGGTGTGGTCCTTTTCCTTGAAATGGTAATTATTAATAAGATTAGACCTGCTTAGATAATTACAGGAGAGTAAGTACATGAAATTACACACATACCTGGGTGCCTAATATTTCTACTCACGCCACCAAAACAAATCCTGCTTATTTCAGGAATGACTCCTTGCTCAGAACCACCCTGTTTTTATTTTCAGACTCACCAGGAGGTTGAGGTGACTTCTCCCAGAAAGGGGCTGGGAGAGATATGGATGCACATCCTGGCTCTGGCCAGTAGGTGTCTCTGTTTCATTCACCCTCTATTGCAGGTTCCTCCTGAATGGAAAGGCTTGGGAGCAGAACTGATGGTGGGAGAGTTGTCCTATTCCTTTTGCCACCTACCAGGCTCCACCTGCACTCTCATGTCCAGGCCCCAGATTCCTGATTCCTGACAAAAAGGTCATTAAAACTAGGGATGTCCTCTGAGTTTAAACACTACTTTACCAAACCCGCTTGCAAAGTGGAACTGGCAACTGAAAACCAAATCAACAGAGCCCCGAAGCCTTTTCTCCTTAAATAGCATCGTACTCTGAACTAAAAGCTGTATTACTGAGTCATAACAATTAATTACACTCGGAGGTGAGAAGACAGGATTTAACGCTATAATGCAATTTGAATGTAGGCCGTTATCTCATCCCACTGCTATTTAAAACAAAATCACTTTTCCACGGGAGCATCTGCGACCAAGGATGGTTTCAAAGCTGAAGTCAGAAAACATCCCTGGCAACTGAGTGGTTCTGTTTTAGCTTCCTGAGAGGTTTAACATGCACATTTGGATTTTCTAGATTTTCGTAATGAAGTGCCTCTTTCTCTGCTTTGGGATTTTTATAAAAAAAGAATTAGGAGGCTGGGGAGGTCTATTATTTGCAGCAGGAAATTTCTAGGTGTGGGAAGTGTGTTGGATGAGTTATTGGAAAAGTAAAAATATCATCTCCAAACAGAGAGCACATGACCAAGCATCTGAGATGTATTTCCATGTAGGGCTGACATTCCAACACCTCATCAGAAAGGAGCTATTGGTAGATCCAGAGCAGGTAGCAGGGACTGGGGAAGTAGCTGAGAAAGTCTTTGTGGCTGTCAGGCAGGAGTGGGAAGTCCTGTGTCATGGTGGAGACGGAGACCAGCCTTTGAGAAGCATCTCTGTGGCTCTGCTGGCTCTTAGGGCATTGAGGGTCTTCCTGGGTGGGTGGCATCAAACAGCAAGTGTGTGGTTTGGAAGGAGCTCTCTGGAGCCCTGGAGAAGAGTCCTAGATAGGCACTGCCTCTGTGTGACTCTCCTCTGGGTGACTCTGTTAATCTCGTGTTCCCCAAAGCCAGGGAGATGTGTGTTTGTCTCCCTTGGAGAGTCCTGGGAGGGTCTGGTGAACTGAGTGTTCTAATATATGGAGCCTGGTGGGCTGCCGTCTGTGGGGTCACACAGAATTGGACACGACTGAAGCGCCTTAGCAGCAGCAGCAGCATGCATGACCCTGATGCTGGGAAAGATTGAAGGCACGAGGAGAAGGGGGCGGCAGAGGATGAGATGGTTGGATGGCATCACTGACTCGATGGAAATGAACTTGAGCAAACTCTGGGAGATGGTGAAGGAAAGAGGAGCCTGGTGTGCTGCGGTCCATGGGGTCGCAGACAGTTGGACACCACTTAGCGCCTGAACAACAACA
>NW_011494640.1:6252532-6253297 GCF_000754665.1 Bison bison bison
AACAACAACAACAATGCATGATGATGGGCAGATCCTTCCAGACGTGGGTGTTAGTTTGGACGGTGCCGGAGCAGCTCAGGGCCCAGGCTGTGCATCTACAGTACAATATGCTCTGAAGACCCTTCTCCTGCCAGCCCTCGCTGCCTCATGGGACTCGCCTCTCAGCTTTGGCCGCCCCCCTCCCCAAACATCTCCTGGTCCTTCCCCTCTCTCTGTTGCTTCTGTTCTCAAGCATCTCCTACCACTTCTCCTCCCACCCTCATCATCAGTTTCCAGATTCCACTTAGCTTCTGCATCCTGTTCAGCTCTGCTAACCTCCAGCCCCCGCAGGTTGCCCTTCTCCCACGGTATTTTCCTGGTCAGAGCAGGAGCCAGTAAGCGCTCCAGCCTTCAAGCCACCTGGAAGCCACTCACTGGCTGTATGACTTGAATGGTCACCTACACTCTGTGAGCCTCGATTGTTTCATCCAAGTGATGGGAATGTTCATGTTTGTCTCAGCCAGTTGTCAAGGGCATCGGAGGGGCTGGGTTTCCTTAGGAAAGGGAGTTATTTCACGGAGGCCAACACCACCCTCCACACCCTGGGTGACCCTTGGCTTATGTTTGGGTTCACAGAGCTTCCTGAGGGACCTGGCAGATCTCAGAATGGATGCAGGATGGGGGACTTCGGGCCACCTTCCTCCTCCAGGTTACAGGCGCCCCAGTCCTCTGCCTTTCATGCCATCCCTCACTTGGTGCGCCCATCTTTCCCTCTTACTCCAGACG
>NW_011494640.1:6253744-6253878 GCF_000754665.1 Bison bison bison
CTGCCTTCAGGAAGCCCCCTTCTGCAGGCTCTTCAGTCTCCCAGATCCTATCCCACCCGGGGCTTCCTCGAGGGTCGGGGGGCGGGGGCAGGCTGTGGGTTCTGGCCTGCCCACACCCTCCGCGCCGGGATGCG
>NW_011494640.1:6254021-6265271 GCF_000754665.1 Bison bison bison
TTGCCAGCGTCTCCAGTGCCCAACCCCGCGGCTGGAAGATGTGGCAGCCGGCCACGGAGCGCCTGCAGGTAAGGGGTCGCGGGGGGCTGGGGGCCAGCGTGGAGGAGGAGGTGCTCGGACCCGAGGACCAGAGCACCTCTTGCAAGGGTTTGCCTGAAGCGGTCATGAAAGACACAAAGATTAGAACCTGATGCTGTCGGTTTCACCCAGCTGCCAGATACCCGGTCGGGGAGCTGGGGGTGATGAAATTGAAGAAGGCTTAGCTCTGGGCATCACAACTTTTGCCTTGGGGGCTAGTGCGCCTGGAGATTTATATAAGATTGGCCTTTCTGACCAGCAATTTTAGATTGGTTTCCACTGACACAGTTTACTGGTCTGGGGTTAGGATTTTTGCATCCAGATTATTATTATTGTTGTTGTTGTTGTTATTTTTTGTCTCCGGGAAAGACAGAACAAATGATTTGTGAAAGCATTTGTTTGCCAATATAATTTGGAAATCCTCAAGCTTGGTTTGGCTTGGTCATGGTATGCTACTTATTCTATTTTTTCTTATTTGTTGGCCCTCTCGCCTCATCTCCCCTGAACCCAGGCTCCCCCAGATATTTGAAAATCAAAAGTGAAGTTCAGCCAGGAATAGTTATGCCCTGGGGTCATCTCTTTAAAATTTTTTTTTCCGCTGCTGTCTGCTGAAATGTCTAACTGCCTTTAATTTGGATTCAGGAGCCAGGGAGTTGGGAAGGGGCGGGGTGGTCAAAGTGAGAAAGTGGGGCGTTGTTTCTGAGAGGGGCTCATTCAGTGACACTCGGAACCCCCAAATCACCCCGACTGTAAGGTCTGATGACTGCTTTCCCTGGAAAATATTCTGCGGAGGAAGGGCAGCTACCCTGCCAGATAAAATCTACTGAATCCTGCAGTTAAACTTTTGGCAGGCTCAGAGCCACATTGTTTCGTAGTAAACTTTGAAGAAGTGTTTAAGTGGTAAAATACAGCACGGTTGGATGCCGAATGTATTTGAAGTCTTGGGACAGGGAGGCCAGGAGCCCTGGCTGGCTTCGGAGGTTTTCAATGAAAATTTGAAGGGCCAGACTGTCTCTGAGATGCTAGGAGAAGCTAACTAACCTTTGCCTGTGGGTTCTCATGCTGAGGATTAACCTGCAGAGGGCATTGCTTTGAGCAGAAATAGATGCCCCAAGACCCCTTTCTGAGCCTCCCTGGGCTCGTCGTTTTGGGGAGGGGGTTTCATAGTAAGAGCTTGAGACCCCAGGCCAATCCCCAAGGGTCTCCAACCCACTGAGCAAGGAAAGAGATCTTTAGCCTTGAAGATGGGGAGGTGGTTGACTGGCCTCCTAACTCCGAGAGTCAACACTGGGCTCTGAGCCATTGGCCAGAGGTGATGTAAGTGTATTTCGGGACTGGCATCAGCTGCCAGTTGTACATGTGCGTTTTTCCTTTCGTTCAGGGCAGTGAATTTATGCTAAAGGAAGGAGTGACTGAGCGGAGGTGGAGGGTTTTCCCATCTGAGTGAGGAGTGGAGCTCTTGGAGAGATGAGGCTAGAATTCCTGCCTGTGGCTTTTATGGCCTGGGGAATCCATGCCTCTGCGGAGTTTGTGGATTTTTGCCTCTTGAAGTTATTTCTATTGGCGTCTTTCATGTAGGGACTCCTGTGTGCTCCGCAGCACGTGACCCTTGGCAGGGGCTAGCTCTGGCTTGCGTTCTGCATGGCAGTTGTTCCTCTCTAGAAAGGGCCTTCTGGCTCTTCTGTGAAATGTACACACGTGCATTTGGCGTGAGCCTGGTTTATTAACAGTGTGCATTCGCAGTGCATTCTTGTTTTCCTCTTCAAGTGTCAGATTGAAAGAGCAGGGGGGTTCCACATTTGAAAGCTCAGGTTAAACATGGCTTGTCACTAAGATCAGGTCACCCCTGGAAGGTACTTATCAACACAGGGCTTAACTTCCTGCTCCCCAAATTTAAATGATTCACCAGGCCTGGTCCTCTTTATAAAAGTATGTCTCAAACCTTGACATTATAAAAGTGGAGAAAAACCTTCGTATTCATAGCTTCTTCCCAATAGCAGTTCTGCTGTTCTTTAGAACAGAATTTGGATATTTTTGCTTTTTGCTTCTGGGGGAGAGAGTTGTTGAGGGTGAGGTGGTGAGTGAGTTGCTTGTAATAATATTTTATTTACATTCTTTGTGTTTATTTTTGTCATGGGCTCTGTTTGCTGTCTGGGATTCCCCCCTGCCCACGCTTTTTTTTATTTCGTCCTTCAAGGCACCACCATATAGGAACGTTGGTTTCTGATTCTTCAGTGAATGGGATGTTTTCCATGACCAGATGTTGTGGCCATGGTGATGGCGAGGGAGAGCTGTTCAATGGGGAAATGATGATGAATCCCAGTTGTTAGTGGAGTCGAAACCCCACCCTCCTTACACAAATCTTTTTAACTGTCTCATATAACCTCATGAATTTTTCCCTCATTAATTCTTAACGCAAACATTCTAATTTAGATGAGCTTGAGTGAAGAAACTGCTTCAAGAAGTGCTCCCAGGGCTTCCTATCAGGACTAAGGAGTCAATTTCTTGTACTGACACCTGGAAACGGAAGAGGTGAGGGAAGAAAAGGACATCTCAGTGAATTGACTTGATTAGTCCCTATAGATTGATGCCCGTTCAAAGGGTTTGTGGTCCAGGGAGTGTGGCTGGACTTTATTTAAGCTAGAGGGTCACCCTCCAACTAATTCGAGTCCAGTAACCAGCTCTCTTGCTCAGGAAATAGCATCCCTAATCAGAGTGGATTACCGTTATCAAACCCTGCTCGTTTGCCAAACAAAATAATGCTGCTACTTTCTGATTTGAGGCTTCGCTATTTGACCCAAATCCAGGACAGGCAAAGGGACCTGTTGCTTCTAGCAGGGCTGAGCTGGGGAATTTCTCATTCAGTCACACAGTTCATCTGCTCCCCTGAATGTTAAAACTTCTGTTAACATCCCACTGGAGCCCTCGCTGGGAGATTCTGCCATTAAAATTATAATAGGATCAAAGGGGATGTGAAGATTTAAATCACCACCTCAACTTTTAGAAATGAATAAATATGAATTCTTCCTTTTTTACCTTCTCCTTTGCACAGCAGACTTTTTTTTTTAGAAGGACTCAGGAGAATTATGAATTTTTAAAGAAGCTGATTTGAAACAGGCTCTTCTCAAAAAAGCGAAAGGGGACTTTGCAGTAGAAAAAGGCTAAGTATTGGTTTTTTAAAAACAGAGATGAGATGACTTTGGGCCTCGATATATTACAGTTTGCCGGGGTTGCCTGATTATCTTCATTGTTGGGCCAGGCAGATGCGTGAGCAGTGACAGACTCACTGTCCACGCAGGAGTGTGGACTCAGCCATAAGGAGTGTGTCTTTCCTCAGAACATCTGACTTCTGTGCACTACCAGACACACTTTTGGGAGCCCTGGAAAGGTGGAGAGCAGGAGAAAGATGACTGGAGACTGAGTTTGGAATGAAGGAGACCAGGGCATCCTTGCCTGTGGTGTAGTTATTACAAGGACAGAGTGGGATGTAGTAGTAGAAAGGTATGGGAAAAAGTTCTAGCAGATTCTAATTGTGGAGTCTGTGTGTGACCGTCTTCTTATGAGGCAGTCTATAAAGGTTCCAATAGTTTTCCTGTTTTGGCTGATCTTAAACTGTCTTCATGGCAGATTTCCTCATAGTTCAGTCGATAAAGAATCTGCCTGCAAGGCAGGAGACCCGGGTTTGACTCCTGGGTAGGGAAGATCCCCTGGAGTAGGAAATGGCAATCCACTCCAGTATTCTTGCCTGGAGAAGCCCATGGACAGAGGAGCCTGGTGGGCTGCAGTCCACGGGGTTGCAAGAGTTGGACACGACTTAGCGACTAACCCACCATGGCAGATCCAGAAAATACAGAACTTTCATTGATAAAGTTGGCTGCTGTCTCCCTCTCACCATTTTGTTCATTTATTTATTTTCATTCACATTTTGATCAGTGGCTGTAACTTAGAACCTCCAAAAGTGTGAAATGAGGAAGGGTAGGGAGGAAACCAGATCCTGAAGAACTTTTTCGTTTGACTTCTTGCTCAACTTTTGGCCGATAGAAAGGTTGGTGTTTGTGCCTAAATACCACTTGGCAATTACAGGAAATCAGAGTGCTTTTCCCATAGGATCTTCCTGCCCTTTCTGTGCCTTGTCATATCGGGCTGATCTTGCCTTGGTGTGGATCTTCAATTGTTCTCGACTTATTTCTCTGTGGTTATCATTTCCACTTTTTCCCGGAGAAAGTAGACAGGGGACCCTTCTAAAGGATCAGCTGGAGCCCATTTGACCAGGCCCATCAGGCAGAGAGAAAACCTTGGTAAATCTGACCCTTTTCCAGGCAGAACAAATTGACAGGGGGAAACCAGAGCAAGGTGGGTCATGATAATAGGCACTTTTATGGTGCACGTGCTGGGTGTGTGGCACAGCGTTAAAGAGTTTTATTTGAATTATCGAGCTCATCTGCTTCCCATAACTGCTTTTATCCCCATTTTATAGATAAAGAAACTGAAAGCCAGAGAGTTCAAATGATCTGGCCAGAGTCCGGAAGCCAGGCGTGAACTGAACTGGAATTTGAACCAGGAGGTTTAGCTCTGGATCTTCTTAAGCAGTTATTATTATTATTTGGAAGGATAAGGTGGAGTATGATGCTTACTTGTGTGGGTGCTCTTGTTATTAATCAGTAGAATGAGTGGTGGTCTCGTTGGCTGTGAGAGGCCACTTTCATATCTCTTGTTGAATTGGTGTGGTTCCTGTGTTGACCAAAGGTTACCCCATTTTTGGTGGCCCACATCTCTGGTGGGGAATAAGCTGTGTGTATTGTCCTCAAGCTGTAATTCCCAAGTGCCATTTAAGAGTCTCTTGAGCTGGAGCACATGGCATTTATCCAAACTAGAGACCTAGAAAGCTGGCAATAAAGCCTGATCACGTCTGCAGTCATTCTCCACTGAAGCCAAAAACGTGGAGAAGGGAGGGGGGAGTTCGGAGAGTTCAAGAGCAATTGCTTAGAAATAAGCAATAGCTGCTCTTACGGACTCACAGGTTTCTCACTAAATCGATCCTACGTTTTGCTATTCTTTTCAACCCTCATAGTTGAGAAAGCGCAGAGCATCTGGCCTTATCCTTCCTAAAGAAAACTTGGCCTTCTCATCAATTTGAGGTCTTGCGGAAGTAAAATGTTATCTTACAGCGTTAGGTCTTTCTCAGAGTTTTGACAGACTCGAGACCTTGAAAGCAGGTGATAAAGCCTGATCACGTCTGCAGTTGTTCCCCATTTAGACCAGAACTGTGGGGAATGGAGGGAGGAGGTGGAGAGTTCAAGAGCATAATCTCTACCAAGTGACTTGCAAAATGCTTGCCTTGGAAAATTAAAAAAAAACAAAAACAAAAAACCTCTCTGCCCTTTGGTTACCTGTTGCCTAATGGGCTGTTTGATGTTGACTGTCCTGGGTTATCTTGGAGCATTAGGCAATATTTTGCACTTTGTTTGATGTTCCAGATTGTCCCTCTCCTCCCTCTTCGCTTGCACTGACTCCATTCCATAAAATGAATTCATCTTGTAGATCGGATCCTGAAACAGCTGGCGCTGGCCAGCCCCACGGCTAATGGCGATCAGGCTCCCTTGCGCAGGGCTATCTGACTCCTCGAATAGCAGCAGTTTAGGGACTCCTTAGTGGTCAGCAAATAAAACCAATTCAGAAGCACTCAATAGCTGCAGTGTGCTTCTGCTCAGCTGTGCCCCCCTCCCCGCCCCCTGGGGCACAAATCTAAACTGAGGCTTTATATAAGTAGAGCAAGAAGAAATAGTTGAGATGTTTGTCCCAAGACCTCCTTAGAGACTAGTAGAATCCATTACCATCATTTTATGTTAACTTAAAAAACAGAAAAAAAAAGTTGTGATCCCAATTTAGCTGCTCTCCAGTGATAAAGCATCCGTGCATTCTCCAGGTCCAAACCCTCAGGCCAAGAACTGGAAAAGGATGCTGTTAAGGATAAAGCACAGACTTGCTGTGTGCATTTGGCCTGTTTCAGTGCTACCAAAGTCACAGTGAGCCCTCTCACTCAGTCCGTTCTGCTGCTACTGGGTCCTTTCTCTTGCTCTTCCACGTCTACCAGCCTCGATCTCCTCCTCCTCCCCTCATTTGTTGTAACTGAGGTCTTAATTTGATAAGGGAGGTTCTAGTGGTGAAAAAATTACCACCTCCTGCGTTTTGAAGTTAGTTCGTTTTTGTTAGTTAGATTTTTTATTACTTGTATCCACCTGACATGGCTACTTAGGGACCAAGATTCAGATTAACCCCTGGTCTCTGTGTCTTACTCATTGTGATGGGTAGAATCTCTTCCCTTCCCATCAAGACATGTTCAAATCCTAACCCTGGGACCTGTGAGTATAGCCTTATTTGGAAATTGGGATTGTGCAGATGTAACTGAGTAAAGGTGAGGTCATACTGGGTTAGGGTGAGCCCTACACTCGATGTCTGTATAAGGAGAGATTTGAAGACACAGAGGAGACTCGACAGAGAGGGCCAAGTGAAGATGGAGGCAGAGGATGGAGTTGTGGTACTGCAAGCCAGTGATCAAACCAGTCCATCCTAAAGGAAATCAACCCTGAATATTCACTGAAAAGACTGATGCTGGAGCCAAAGTTCCAATACTTTGGCCACCTGATGTGAAGAGCTGACTCATTGGAAAAGACCCTGATACTGGGAAAGACTGAGGAGGGAAAGGGGTGGCAAAGGATGAGATGGTTGGACTGCATCACCGACTCAATGGATATGAGTTTGCGCAAGCTCTGGGAGATGGTGAAGGACAGGGAATCCTGGCGTGCTGCAGTCCATGGGGTCCCAAAGAGTTGGAAACAGCTTAGTGGCTGAACAACAGCAATAACAAGCCAAGGAAAGCCAAGGATGGCTGGCAACCACCGGAGGCCATAAGAGTCAAGCAAAGATTCCTTCCCAGAGCCTTTGGAGGGAGGATGGCCCTACCAACCTCTTGGCTTTCAATTTCCAGCCTCCAGAACTGCCAGAGAGGACGTTTTTGTGGTTTTAAGCCGTCCAATCTGTGGTGACCTGTTACAGCAGCCCAAGGTGTCTAATGTGCCAGTACACTCGTGAAACCTGCTGCCTTTTTATTTATTTGTTTAGGGCTTCCCTGGTGGCTCAGTGGTGAAGAATCCACCTGCCAATGCAGGAGACAAAATTTTGATCCCTGGTTCGGGGAGCTCCCCTGGAGGAGGAAATGGTAACCCACTCCAGTATTCTTGCCTGGAAAATCTCATGGACAGAGGAGGCTGGCAGGCTATAATCCATGGAATTGCAAAGAGTCAGACACGACTCAGTGAGTAAAACAGCAACAACAACAGCAGCAACAGGAAGGAAACTAACACACTAGTACACTCATGACATGAAACCTGCTGTCTTTTTATTTGTTTATTTTTGGCTGCCCTGGACCTTCGTTGCTGCACTTGGGCTTTCTAGTTGTGGAGAGCCGGGGGCTGCTCTCTAGTCGTCCTCAGGCTTCTTACTGTGGTGGCTTTTCTTGTTACAGAGAGTAGTCTCTGGGCACTGGGGGTTCAGGAGTTGCAGTTCCTGGGCTCTAGAGCGCCGGCTTAGTAGTTGTGGCCCATGCGCTTAGTTGCTCTGTGCCAGGTGGGATCTTCCTCTACCAGGGATCGAACCCCCGTGTCCCCTGCATTGGCAGGAAGATTCCTATCCACTGTGCCAGCAGGGAAGTCCAAGCCTGCAGCCTTTGTCTGTGTCTGTCTCTGTACTTCCTGAGGCTGAGATGTGCCTGACTTTCATATCCTGGGATGAAATCACTGTGTCTGTATACCATTTTCTTTTTGTGCAGAGTTTGAATCTGTTTATGGTGGATTTGGAAGATAATGAACACAGGCAGTAGAGGAACAGTTAAATGCCCGCTCCTTTCTTCCCACTTCTTCTCTTCTACTTCTGGTCAACATCCTGGGAAAATGACGCACACGCCAAGAAGACCGTGTGCCTTGAGGGAGGGCCTCTTGGCAGTAACTGTGCTTCAAGAGATAGTTCACTCTGGTACTTAAGATCTTGGGCTGGGATGTGGAAGACAGTCCCTTCAGGGTAGATCTCGGTGACGGTTTTTCAGACAGCTGGAACCAAGGGAGGCCCAGGGTTTTATTCTCAAAATAATCCATGTTGTTCATCTCTGTGACGTCCCTGGTTGGATAGCCAGCCTCTGGGATTTGCCTCTTCCCAACTAGGATAATGTAGGCTTCCCATGTGGCTCAGAGGTGAAGAATCCGCCTGTCACTGAAGGAGATGCAAGAGACCTGGGTTCGATCCCTGGGTTGGGCCAATGCCCAGGAGAAGGGAATGGCAACCCACTCCAGTATCCTTGCCTGGAGAATCCCATGGACAGAGGAGCCTAGTGGTTGTATAGTTGATGAGGTGGCAAAGAGTCAGACACAAGGGAGGGACTGACACTAAATGACATTAGGAGTCATCACCCTTGACTTCCTGTGCCACCTCTTCTTTTTCATCTAGTAGCCATGACGGCTGCTGCCTGTGTGTGCAGGGAGAGAGACGTGCCAGGAGAAAGGGACTCCTTAATCGTTATCCTTTCTTCACGGTACATCCGTCCTAATCCTTTCATGACAAGCCCTTCCTCATGGTTTCTCTGTAATTGTGGGTCTGAGGATGAACACACAGATTCTGTAGACTCTTCTGCCCACTGCGTGCTTTGATGTGTTTACACCAGGAACCGGCTTCCTTAGGTGTGTGTGGCGTCCTGGTGTTCAAGTCACCTATGATGCAGCAGAAACTGCTGTTTACCTTCTGTGTCTTCTGAGGATGCTCCCTGGGCACGGGACTGGGGGCTGGGGGACCATGGTAAGGCTGAGAGGCTGTGTTTTTTTTTTTTTTTCGCTTGGACTTAACTTCTTGATACCTTGTGTGTGTGTATTTGCTCAGTCGTGTCTGCCTCTTTGTGACCCCATGGACTGTAGCCCATTAGGCTCCTCTGTCCATGGAATTTACCAGGCAAGAATACTGGAGTGGGTCACCAGTTCTTTTCTCCAGGATATCTTCCCGACCCAGGGACTGAACCTGGGTCCCTGATAGCTCAGCTGGTAAAGAATCCTCCTGAATGCAAGAGACCCCAGTTTGCTTCCTGGGTTGGGAAGATCCGCTGCAGAAGGGATAGGCTACCCACTCCAATATTCTTGGGCTTCCCTTGTGGCTCAGCTGGTAAGGAATACACCTGCAATGCAGAAGACCTGGGTTCAGTCCTTGGGTTGGGAAGATCCCCTGGAGAAGGGAAAGGCTACCCACTCCAGTATTCTGGCCTGGAGAATTTCATGGACTGAATAGTCTGTGGGGTCACAAAGAGATGCGACTGAGTGACTTCACTTTCACTTTCATTGCCACATTATAGGCGGATTCTGTCTGAGCCACCAGGGAAGCTCCCTGCCCAGGGAAAAAACCTGCAACCCTTGCACTGGAAGGTGAAGTCTTAACCACTGGACCACCAGGGAGGTCACCACCAGGGAGGTCTCTTGGTCCCTTAGTTATTAGTTTCTCAGGGCTGCTGTAACAAAGTACCACAAGCCAGACAGCTTATACAGCCGAAACGTACAGTCTCAGAGTTCTAGGAGATGGATGTCTCAAATCAGAGTGTGGGAAGCATTGATTTCTTCTGAGGGCTATGAGGAAGAATCTTTTTGATGCCTCCTTCCCAGCTTCTGGTGGTTTGCTGGCCATCTTTCCCATTTCTTGGCTTGTGGCCGCATCTCTCCAGGCTTTGCATTGCGTTCTCTCTGTGTGTTTGTCTCCATGTCCAAATTTCCTTTTTTAATAAAGACACTGATCACATTGGATTGAGGGCCCACCCTAATCCAGTATGATCTCATTCTAGCTTAACTATTTATATCTGTACTGATGCTATTTCCAAATAAGATCACATTCTGAACTACTCGGTGATAGAACTTCTACCTATGGAGGGACACAGTTTGTGGAATTTATTTTTGGAGTCCTCTTTATGAACTGAAATATTTCTCCCTACTTGAATCAACCACCAAAAAAAAAAAAAAAAAAAGGTTTTATTCCCAAGCAGTGGTACAGATGTGTGATAGAGTAGAATCCACATCTTCTACGTGTCAAAGTCATGACTACTATTTTAGACTTGATATGATTAAAAATTGCAAACTAATATCTACTTAGGGTAATGAGCTAACATACCATAGAAGAGTGTGAAGTGTAATCTTGTTCCTTTGTGCTCGGTTATGTCTGATTCTTTGACATTCCATGGACCGTGCCATTCCAGACAGACTCCTCTGTCTATGGAATTCTCCAGGCAGGTATAGTGGAGTAGGTTGCCATTTCCTTCTTCAGGGGATCTTCTGGACCCAGGGATCAAACCTGGGTCTCTTGGGTCTCCTGCATTGGAAATGGATTCTGTACCACTGTGCCAGCTGGGAATTCTACTCATGAAGCAGACTCATGTGATCTGTCTGGTAGTTATTTTCCCAAAATTTTCTTAGGTTTTATCAGTTCAGTTCGGTCGCTCAGTCGTGTCCGACTCTTTGTGACCCCATGATTTGCAGCACGCCAGGCCTCCCTGTCCATCATCAACTCCCGGAGTTCACTCAAACTCATGTCCATCGAGTCAGTGATGCCATCCAGCCATCTCATCCTCTGTTGTCCTCTTCTCCTCCTGTCCCCCAATCCCTCCTAGAATCAGAATCTTTTCCAATGAGTCAACTCTTCACATGAGGTGGCCAAAGTATTGGAGTTTCAGCTTTAGCATCAGTCCTTCCAAAGAACACCCAGGACTGATCTCCTTTAGGATGGACTGGTTGGATCTCCTTGCAGTCCAAGGGACTCTCAAGAGTCTTCTCCAACACCACAGTTCAAAAGCATCAATTCTTTGGCACTCAACTTTCTTCACAGTCCAACTTTCACATCCATACATGACCACTGGAAAAACCATAGCCTTGACTAGACGGACCTTTGTTGGCAAAGTAATGTCTCTGCTTTTCAATATGCTGTCTAGGTTGGTCATAACTTTCCTTCCAAGGAGTAAGCGTCTTTTAATTTCATGGCTTCAATCACCATCTGCAGTGATTTTGAAGCCCCCAGAAATAAAGTCTGACACTGTTTCCACTGTTTCCCCATCTATTTCCCATGAAGTGATGGGACCAGATCCCATGATCTTAGTTT
>NW_011494640.1:6265371-6314340 GCF_000754665.1 Bison bison bison
GCTTGTGCTTCCTCCAGCCCAGCGTTTCTCATGATGTACTCTGCGTATAAGTTAAATAAGCAGGGTAACAATATACAGCCTTGATGTACTCCTTTTCCTATTTGGAAACAGTCTGTTGTTCCACGTCCATGTCCAGTTCTAACTGTTGCTTCCTGACCTGTATATAGGTTTCTCAAGAGGCAGGTCAGGTGGTCTGGTATTCCCATCTCTTTCAGAATTTTCCACAGTTTATTGTGATCCACACAGTCAAAGGCTTGGCATAGTCAATAAAACAGAAATAGATGTTTTTCTGGAACTCTCTTGCTTTTTCCATGATCCAGTGGATGTTGGCAATTTGATCTCTGGTTCCTCTGCCTTTTCTAAAACCAGCTTTAACATCTGGAAGTTCATGGTTCACGAATTGCTGAAGCCTGGCTTGGAGAATTTTGAGCTGAGAATTTTGAGATGAGTGCAATTGTGTGGTAGTTTGAGCATTCTTTGGCATTGCCTTTCTTTGGGATTGGAATGAAAACTGACCTTTTCCAGTCCTGTGGTCACTGCTGAGTTTTCCAAACACATGCAAATATATTTTGGGTTGGCCAAAAAGGCCATTCAGACTTTTCTGTAAGATGGTAGATTTTACTCAAATGGACTTTGTGGCCAACCAATATTTAGTTTTTTTCCACATGTGTTTAAATAATATAGTCATTATACATATAAAACTCTGTAATTGTTTTCACTTTACAGAATATCTCTTGGGTATCTCTTTTGGTTAGTCCATGTAGCTCCAACCCATTCCTTTTCCTCCTTGCATAGAATTTTGTGATGGAGCTGGATTATTATTTATTCAGTCCTTCCTATATCAGGGAATAATTGGGTGGCATCCATGTTGTTTTTTCTCCCATAAATAATATTGTTATAAGGATCTGCATGCTGTCCTTGTGCTTATATTTCTTTAGACAGAACTGCTAAGAATGGAGTTGCTGAATCAAAGAGGCTGTGTGTTTTAAATCTTAGCAACTGTCAAAGAGGGCCTTTTATGAGAGTTCTGCTTTTTGATCAGAAGTTTATGTGATTTTAACAAAAGTACAAAGAAATAGTTTCCTAGAGCAAGGATAGTCTTTTCAACAAATTATGTGAAACAATCTGTATGCAAAACAGCAAAATCATCATCAGCAACAAATCCAAAATTTCAATCCATACCTCAGCAGATTGTATACAAAAATTCACCTGAAATGAATCATAGACCTACCTGTACCATAAACCCATAAAACTTCTAGACAGAATCGGCAGAAAATCTTTGTGACTTTGTATACATCTGTGTAGACAGTACTACAATCAAGATGATGACCAGATTCATCACACCCGAAGTTTCTTTGGATTGGGCAAAGATTTCCTAGAACAATAACAAAAACCCATTCAGTTAAAAGTTGGGTGAATTGAACTTCATCAGAATTGAAGGCTTCTTTCTTTAAAAGATGTTTGTAAGAGAATGAAAAGATAAGATGCAAACTGGGAGAAGACACTTGCAAATCATATATTTAAAATAAAGGGTTTGTATCCAGGATATATAAAGAACTCTCAAAACTCAATACTGTAATAAGATAAACAACTCAATTAAAGAAAATGAGCAAATGATTTGAACAAAAAAGTTATATGGATAGGAAATCAACACATGAAAAGACAGAACACATGAAAAGTCACTAGGAAAATGCAAATTAAAAGCATAATGAGGTAACACTCTACAACTGTAGAATAGCTAAAATTAAAAAAGCTTCAACCAAGCTAAATGTTGGTGAGGGTATGGAGGAATTGGACCTCTCATGCTTTGCTGGTGGGGATATAGCATGATTGAAAGCAGAATTATAGCTGCCTGAGCCTGGGATGGGAGGAGGGGATTAGAAGAAGGCTGGAAAAAGCTTTTAAAGGTGATGAATGTGCTCAGTGTTTTGATTACAGTGATGGTTCATGGGCTTATACATATGTCAAAACTTAGGAACTTGTATAGTTTATTACCTGTCGTTTACACCTACCCAAAGCTGTTAACGTCAATGTGAAATTTTCATTGTATGCCAGGCACAGTTCTAGGTGTTGGGAACTAAATAATATATAGTTTCTGCTCTCAGCTCTGCAAATTGTCTGTAGTTTTTGTTTGCTTTTAACTGGATATTAACATTCTAGCCCATAACATTATTAATGAACTCTGTAATTTTCTTAGAGTTCAGTCCTCTCCTTTTGAAACATTTGTTCCTTGAGTTCTTGAAATGACATTTTCCATCAGACTCAATTTGCCCAAGGATCTGAGAGAAACCGGTAGTTGAGCAAGAGAAGAAATCCAGACTGGAAGGTAAAACGTTCAAGGTGATGCCTTGCTGAATCTTCCTCATTCTGGATGGCCCTTTAGCCTCCGTCCCACCAGAGATGTATTTCTTACTTCTTTCTAGCATGTTGGTTCTCCAGCTGACTTTTTCAGCTGTCCCAGTCTTATGGGCCCTTTTTAGCACTGTATCTTAGCACCTGGCTCCTGATCTAGGGGCCAGTAGACTCAGGAGATTTTACTATTAAAAGGGTGAATTTCTGGGATGGTGGGTCCTGCTGTTGGCTGGGCCACCTTCTTGCCATTCTTCCTCTCCTGATAGAAAACACAGGGAGAATACATCCTGCAAAACTGTTAGTGTGTTTTGACTCTAGTTGGTGGATGTCATATGCCTAGCAAATATAGGGTCTGGATTTCTTATTGGATAATTCATTTTTCTCAAGAAGATGGCAACCAAAAAAATTTGGATAAGATGCAAAAACTTTACCAAAAGCCACCTAACTTTAGTTTAAAAAAAAAAAAGCTCTTGAGAAACATTCAGGGAAAAACTTTAGGAAATGTTTTTCCCTTCAGGGAAGAAAATTTGAGCAATTTGATTTAATCTCCTAAAGTAAAGGGCAAAGAATATAAGACTTTGTTTAATAAATATACAATGAGATCATGAGGCCTTTTGTCCAATCTGAGGTCCTGTTGAAGTGATGGGAGGGGGCTATTTATAATTAACAGAAACACCAGGCTCCTGGCAAACCAGGATGGGTGGTCACTCCTGAATGTGACAGGTAAAATGCCAGATTTCTTCTGTTCCTGTGATCACTTTGGGATGAAAGAAAGAAATGAACTGGGTTGGTGAGGGATGGCGGGTGGGTGAGAAAACCAGGCAGAGGGGAGATGGGGAATTGAGGGGAAAAAGGGTCTGCAGACACAAAACAAGGAGGAAAGGGAAGGGGAGGGTCACACAGGCAGGGAGGCTCGTGTCCCTGGCACATGTGTGTCCACCGCAAAGGTTAGCTGTCTGTCCTGGGTTTGGTACAGCTGTTGGCTTTGATACGTTGTTCCTTTTAGCAGAGGCATCAGATGCTCACACTGGCTCAGGGATGCCATATATTTTGGTGGATTATCTGGCTTCCTTGGAAAAGCTTTCCTGGAAGCTTTGCAGTAGGGAAGAAGCTAGATCCAAAGCCACAAGGGTGGGAGTTTAGGGAGAAATGGGAGGGCGTGAGAGAGTAAAGTTGTCCCTTGGTACATGTGAGGGTGTTTGTTCCAGGATCTCCTGTGGGTACCAAAATCCATGGATGCTCAAGGCCCTTATATAAGTTGACACAGTATAACAGACTCTGTGTGTCTGTGGATGCTGAACCAAAAGATACAGATGGCAACTGTATTTCTTTAGGCTATGGGTCAGTCTTCCTCTGACACCTACAACTATTAAATAGTGGAAAGACTATAGATAGGGATTTTGGGCTTCCCTTGTGACTCAGCTGGTAAAGAATCTGCCTGCAATGCAGTAGACCTGGGTTTGATCTCTGGGTTGGGAAGATCCCCTGGAGAAGGGAAAGGCTACCCACTCCAGTATTCTGGCCTGGAGAATTCCATGGACTTTATAGTCCATGGGGTTGCAAAGAGTCAGACACAACTGAGAGACTTTCACTATAGGGTTTTTAATCACAGACCCATGGATACAAATCTTGGCTGCTTCATTTATTAGGGATTACCTCACAGCTTCTGATTTATACTTTTTTCAACTTTAAAATGAGATAACAACATTCAGCTCCTGGCTGTCACCTGAGATATAGAATACATGGTATCTGGCATGTTACTGGGAATTGGTGGATACTAATTTCTTTCCCTGCTTCCTATCCAAGGGGGTACTATGAATAGCAGTGTAGCATTTTGGAACTGGGCAGGTAAGTTTGGTGTTTCCCTAAGTGTGTCCCATTAAAAGACATTTATTCCTTGGAAGGAAAGTTATGACCAACCTAGACAGCATATTCAAAAGCAGAGACATTACTTTGTCAACAAAGGTCCATCTGGTCAAGGCTATGGTTTTTCCAGTGGTCATGTATGGATATGAGAGTTGGACTATAAAGAAAGCTGAGTCCCGAAGAATTGATGCTTTTGAACTGTGGTGTTGGAGAAGACTCTTGAGAGTCCCTTGGACTGCAAGGAGATCTAACCAGTCCATCCTAAAGGAGATCAGTCCTGGGTGTTCATTGGAAGGACTGATGTTGAAGCTGAAACTCCAATACTTTGGCCACCTGATGCAAAGAGCTGACTCATTTGAAAAGACCCTGATGCTGGGAAAGATTGAGGGCAGGAGGAGAAGGGGACAACAGAAGATGAGATGGTTGGATGACATCACTGACTCAATGGACATGGGTTTGGATGGACTCCGGGAGTTGGTGATGGACAGGAAGGCCTGGCGTGCTGCAATTCATGGGGTCGAAAAGAGTCAGATATGACTGAGTGACTGAACTGAACTGAAAGTGTGTTCCATGAAGCGGACGCTCAGCGAGCTGCTCATATGAGTCTTGCCACAAAGGGTTCAGTCTCTGGATAGGTTTGGAGATGCTAGGTGAAGCAGAGGGGGTCTGGTTTGCTCCAGGACTTCTTGTGGCCTTTCAGATGTCACTGCCTGGTGAATTTCCATAGAAGAGGAAAAGGTGATGCCTCTGCATAGGAGCACTCAGCTTCTAGGGCACTTCAATACAGAACTTGAACTTGAAGTTGACAAACTGTGGGCCTGAGGTTTGGCTCTAGCTTACAAAAATGTTTCCTTTGGCCCCTTCAGTGTATATAAAAATTTTACAAATTAGTCTCCAGGATTGAAAAATCATAGGAATTTATATAGAAAGCTAGGCTTTCTGATTCTCTCAAAAGCTGGGACGGTCCAACCATGCTGGGCCGGGATGCTCCCATAGTGACCACTGACCAGCTGCTGCTCTCTGGCCTCCAGCTCCACCCAGGCCTTAGGGAGCACGCCTAGCTAATTCACATTGCCTGCTGGGTCTTGCAGGTACTGGGGTTGGGGACCCCAATCCAACTTAGCAACTTCATTTGACTGATGGGAGAATTGAATGACAAATTCACCTAGTGTTGGACTCAGGACCAGATCCTTGGTCTTCTGACTCTCAAAGGCCAAGGTAGTAAATAACTATGTGACTAAGTTCATTTGTTTAACATCCACTTTTATTTACAGGGCTTCCTAGGTGGTGCTAGTGATAAAGAACCTGCCTGCCAGAGCAGGAGAGGTTAAGAGACGTGGGTTTTGATCCCTGGGTCGGGAAGATGCCCTGGAGGAGGAAGTGACAACCCACTCCAATATTCTTGCCTGGCAAATCCCAGGGACAGAGGAGCCTGGTGGGCTACTAGGGTGGCAAAGGGTCGGACAAGACTGAAGTGACTGAAGTGACTCCACTCGTCACTCTAGGAGCCCACCATCCGCTCAGAAAGCGCCCCTGCTCCTCCCATTTTCTGCCCTCTCCCACTTCTAACTAAACAACAATCACCTTTCCTACATCTCAGGCCTGGCAACTAAGATCCCTCATTGTTGTGGTATTGGCTCTTGAGGGGCGTTTTTACTGCTGAAGCAGATTGCCTCCAGAAAAAAAGGGTAAATTTAGAGGGTGGAGAGTAGTTTTGCATTGAGTGGATTTCCACATTTTCATCACAGATTATCACTCTACAAAGAACCTTTCAAATGCTGTTTTAGGAAACGCAAATTGAAAGACATCCCTAAGGGTGGCAACACCTTTCTAATTAAGAGCTCCCTTTGCACCAAAAAGACACCCCAGAGCACCTTGCAGGTGTTTTCTGAACATCCTGGGGGCAGATCTGCTGCTGTTTCCCCTTATCTTCCGGGATTACCACTGTTCGACTTAACTCTTCCCCTTTCCTGCAGTGATAAGGGATTCTGATATTTTAGTATGAAAAGTACCTGAAATTAACTCAGACCAGGGCTTGAGCTAGAAAACAATGAATTAGACCCCCCCTCTAAATCAAGACGCTAGTTGGCTCATGAAGTCATAGATGCCCTATGCTTCCTGGTTCTCCAGCTTTACATCATTTGTCTCTCTGGGTTAGGCAGTCTAATTATAGGTTGGAGAGAGTTCAATAAAGTTTATGAACTTTATTGATAACTATTCTAAAAATTATTGCACACTCCAGTCAGACCCAGAGTTAGATCTTTCTGTCTGTCTAGTTAACTAGCTGTCCTTCTAATTTAATCTATTCTAATTGAATCTAGCAAAAGAAAAGAATGATTTTGGCTGCAGAATACAGGAGTCCTGGACAATCTACAAGCTCAGAAAATGTAATTACACATGAAATACTTATATTGTTCTGAAAAGGCTGACTTTTAGCTAGGGAGGAAAATATCCAAATGCTTTTGATGTACACACACACACATCAAAAGCATTTGGATATTTTCCTCCCTATTTATGGAGAAGGTGATGGCACCCCACTCCAGTACTCTTGCCTGGAAAATCCCATGGACGGAGGAGCCTGGTGGGCTGCCGTCTATGGGGTCGCACAGAGTCGGACACGACTGAAGCGACTTAGCAGCAGCATATATATTTATGGAGACCATTTTAAAAGTCTTTATTGAATTTCGTACAATATTGCTTCTTTTTTATGTTTTGGTATTTTTGGCCATGAGTCATGTAGGATCTTAGCTCCCTGACCAGGCATCGGACCCTCACCTCTTGGGTTGGAAGCGAGGTATCTCAACCACTGGACTGCCAGGAAAGTCTTTGAGACACTTTTTAATAAAACATAGTTGTACCTTTGAAACATTGAAATAAGACTAAGTGAAACTACCCTCAAATACCAGTCCTGTCATGAAGGGAGAGAGTTAGTTGTACCTGAAAACCTAGCCTAAGGATAGCTACTGCCAATAGCCTGAAACTCCTGGCTCTGAGCCTCCTGGCAGCCCAAGTAAGAAAAGAAACATGATAAACTACTTGACCCTCATTACCTGTTACAACAGAACGTACATCAGCTCATCTGGAGCCCCAGACTTTTATTTTTTTAATCGAAGACCCTGGAAATTACCATGCAGGCCATCATAACACAGACTATTGGACAATAACATTATTTGTAACTTTTGCCGATGTTGTCCTTCAGTTCAGTTCAGTTCAGTTGCTCAGTTGTGTCCGACTCTTTGCGACCCCATGGACCGCAGCACACCAGGCCTCCCTGTCCATCACCAACTCCCAGAATTTACCCAAACTCATGTTCAGACTCATGTCCATTGAGTCAGTCATGCCATCCAACCATCTTATCCTCTGTTGTCCCCTTCTCCTTCTGCCTTCAATCTTTCCCTGCATCAGGGTCTTTTCCAGTGAGTCAGCTCTTCACATCAGGTGGCCAGAGTATTGGAGTTTCAGCTTCAACATCAGTCCTTCCAGTGAACACTCAGGCTGATCTCCTTTAGTATGGACTGATTGGATCTCCTTGCAGTCCAAGGGACTCTCAAGTTGTCCTTAGAAGCTGAAAAAGTAAGCAGTTCCATAGGAATGCTGTTTCTGTAGAAGTGCACATCTGTGTTTTTTCTGCCCATCTTAATTTCTTATCTGCTGGTAACAGCACCCTGATTTTGCTTTTGGGAATTGTTCTTCCCCTGGTCTAGTGGAGGGGACTCATTCAGTTTAGAGAAGCCTGTCAGTCAATGTGCCCTCCTTTCACTGTGGGGTTGATGTATACCCCTAATGTCTAGATCAATTAATCTCTCCCAGGAGTGGGAATCCAGAGCAGGGTGGTAGAAAGGCTGAAAGCAGCCAACACTGATAATTCTGTCCACGGTGATCAGCAGAAACTCTGTTGTCCTCCAGCATGGACCCTGGGGACCCCTTGATACCTATCCTTTCTGAGCTTGCTCCTTCCATACTTCTTTTAATCCAGTGTTACCCAATTATTTATTATTTTTTTTTGGCGGATCAGTTGCAACCACAAAACTCTGATATACAGGTAGGTTTTTTTCTTGAACCCATGGACTTTAAGTCTTCAAAATCCGTTTCACAGAAGGTGACGTGTGGAACAGAGCTTGTGTGTGGAGAAAAGGGAGGGAGCCATGCATGTTTGAAGGACCTCCAGGATACCAACTAGAAGCCCAAGGGTGCACGCTCGTGCCTCCTTATGGGTACACCTTCTTTGTAAAAGTTGCACTTGCTTGATGAAGAATGGATGCAAATATCCCCCCACCCCAGAATTTCTTATGCGTGTACCCCTGCTTTAGTAAGTTGTTGTCATTTGGTCGCTCAGTTGGGTCCGACTCTTTGCAACATCATGAACTGCAGCACACCAGGCTTCCCTGTCCTTCACTGTCTCCCTGAGTTTGTTCAGACTCATGTCCATTGAGTCGGTGATAAAGTGGCACTTACTAAATAATCCTAATTATGCTTTAGTCCTGGTCCACAGCTTCCATGTTCTGGCCCATCACTGGGAAAAGGTTTTTGTCTTTGTTTATAAGAGTATAGCCCTGCTATTGGCATCTGCTATAAATCTTAAGGTTTTCATAACTCGGATGTCATTTTCACCTTCTTGCCAAATCCCTGCACTGAAAAAGCAGAGTGTCACGTTAAGTAATGATGCTTTTACTGCATCCAAAACAAATAAAGGAATTTTGTACACATCATAAAGTGAATCCCTCTTGTCTCCGAGTCTGGGGTAGAAATGGTGTCGGGGACACAAACAGCTATTTTGGCCAAAAGAACCGAAAAGACATGGTCTCAGGCTGTCTGAGTCTCTGTTCTTGAGAAACATTTGTAATTGTTGGTTAAAAATGTGAATGGTAAGTTCACTCTAGGACAATGTGGATTCTTGAGCCCAGAAAGTTAAATACCTCCAACT
This sequence comes from Bison bison bison, assembly GCF_000754665.1. Lineage (NCBI taxonomy): Eukaryota > Metazoa > Chordata > Mammalia > Artiodactyla > Bovidae > Bison > Bison bison. The sequence continues at coordinate 6,274,514 of NW_011494640.1, forward strand.
TTGGCAGTCCTGACTTTCTGAGTAGAGAATATAGTTCCCTAGTTTTCAGGATCTGCTTTGCCACTTTGATTTAATACAAGGCGGAAATCTTCAAAACAAAGCTCTGGGGATCCAGGAAAAGTTCATCTGGCATCAGTTAGCTTGGGCAGGCCCCGCCCCCTTCCCCACCCCACCCCCTTGTCTTTTCTCTAGGAGCTTGATGCTTTGTAGAAAATGAATGGCTTTGCAAAAGTGCAAATTTGGGAGAGTGTGGTACAACCAAGGAAAATTCAAATCGTCATTCCCCCTGTGGGAATCCGCTTGGGGAGACTGAAATTATATTTAAATATTCATTAAACAGCCAATAGCTGTTTTAGGATGTTGACAGACTGTCTGAATGGTAAAGCTCAATGGTTTTCTGGAAGTAAAGCAGTCTGGAGAATGAAGAAAACAGTCTAAAAAGCCTACTAATTGATGTGCCCTGCTCTCTGCTGTGTTCATGGTAAATAGCACAGGCTTGAGGCTGATTTCTGTACTCGTTGGCCCAGAGAACTGGCGTTTTTCTTCATCGTATAGTTGAATGCCCTTGTTGAACAGAGGCTGACCCGTGAGATATGTGTGTGCTCTGAAGAGGAGGGGCTGTGTGCTGGCAGGGTACCTACGAGCAGGGCAAGCATTCAATGAAAACTTGGAGGAAGTCTTTTGGAAATAAAACTTAATTTGCAGGGATCTTAACTTCACACATGAGGTAGGCCTGCTCTGCGATTTGGGGCCTTATCTGTTTACTCTCTTTTTTTTTGACCTTCTTTTCTTGCTTTTCTCTTCCTCCTTTCCTCACAATTAATAGGAATGAAGTTCTTTCCATTCCTGAATTTTTTTAACTCTCTTGCTAACTGCTGAGTCTTTAGACACTTTTTATAGCTTTCCCGGGGAGGGGGACATCACCTATCTTTTCTCAGATCTTCCTGTTTCAGTGACTGAAGGCTCTCGGTGGGCTGGAAGTCACAGCTGAATTAGACAGAAAGAAATTTGGCTGTGGCTTCAAAGACCTTGCTTTTTGGGGGGAAATTTTTTTCCTTTCTTTTTTTCTTCCCTTCCTTTCTTTTTTGGCTTATGGTTAAGAGGATATTATCTTTGCATTAGATAGTCATCAAACTAGTTTCTTGGGTTGTGAATGCAAAGAACAAATTGATTCGTTTTGACTGGGAGAAATTGATACATTGTTGGTTTCTTGTAAAATGCACTAAAAAGTCTGTCATGGAACTGAGCAGATGCCTGCCTTTGTTATGCTAAAGAACTGAAGCTATTTATCTTTTTAATTTCAATGATTAGCCCCTCTAAATAGGAAATGTAACTTTCATTTGAAGCTGTTAATGCATTATGGCAAATAACAAAATGTGTGCTGGAGAAAATTACTCTTCATCTCTTGCATTTCTGTGGGCATATCAGACTCAGGAGTATTTTTAATATAGCATAACAATTTTTTAAGTGTTAGCATTTTTTTTTTTTAAACTTCACATTATAAATAGGAGCAGAAGCCTGCTTCAGAAATTTGAAAACTAGATTCAGTTCAGTTCAGTTCAGTCGCTCAGTCGTGTCTGACTCTTCATGCGACCCCATGAATCGCAGCACGCCAGGCCTCCCTGTCCATCACCAACTCCTGGAGTTCACTCAGACCCACATCCATCGAGTCAGTGATGCCATCCAGCCATCTCATCCTCTGTCATCCCCTTCTCCTCCTGCCCCCAATCCCTCCCAGCATCAGAGTCTTTTCCAATGAGTCAACTCTTCGCACGAGGTGGCCAAACTATTGGAGTTTCAGCTTCAGCATCATTCCTTCCAGAGAAATCCCAGGGCTGATCTTCAGAATGGACTGGTTGGATCTCCTTGCAGTCCAAGGGACTCTCAAGAGTCTTCTCCAACACCACAGTTGAAAAGCATCAATTCTTCAGCGCTCAGCCTTCTTCACAGTCCAACTCTCACATCCATACATGACCACAGGAAAAACCATAGCCTTGACTAGATGGACCTTTGTTGGCAAAGTAATGTCTCTGCTTTTCAGTATGCTATCTAGGTCGGTCATAACTTTTCTTTCAAGGAGTAAGCGTCTTTTAATTTCATGGCTGCAGTCACCATCTGCAGTGATTTTGGATTAAGGTTGGTCAAAGCAGAGGCAAAGCTATGACTGTATTACAGCTCACATCCTTTGGGTTCTGAATAGTGGTTGGACGGTGCAATAGATACAACTAAAATGCTCTCATTGGAAAAGACCCTGGTACTGGGAAAGATTGAAGGCAAGAGTAGAATAGGGCGGCAGAGGATGAGATGGTTAGAAAGCATCACCAACTCAATAGACATGAACTTGAGCAAACTCCGTCCTTGAGATAGTGGAGGACTGGGAAGCCTAATGTGCTGCAGTCAGTCCATGGGATTGCAAAGAGTCGGACAAGACTTAGCAACTGAACAACAACAGCAGCAGCAGCAAAATGTTTTTATTATGGATGAATAATTCTTGACCTGTGGACCTTGGGACTCAAGAGGGTCGTGGAATTTTAAGATATCTATGAACCTGGTGTCCTTTATACATTTCCTATAGCCTCCAAAAATATACCTTGCCAAACATCAACTGCTTTTCAAATCCTGTCTGTTGTATTTAAAGAAATTATTTATTAGAAATACATTATTGATTCATAGTGGCTCTTGGACTTTATGTTTCTTTTCTGTTGCTGCTGCTGCTGCTAAGTCGCTTCAGTCGTGTCCAACTCTGTGCGACCCCAGAGATGGCAGCCCACCAGGCTCCCCCGTCCCTGGGATTCTCCAGGCAAGAACACTGGAGTGGGTTGCCATTTCCTTCTCCAATGCAGAAAAGTGAAAAGTGAAAGTGAAGTCGCTCAGTTGTGTCCTACTCTTAGCGACCCCATGGACTGCAGCCTACAAGGCTGGGTACCAAAGTTCTATGTGTGAGTCAGCAGCATTTTGGATTTAAAAAGGATTGTGATACTTGAAAGAGGTGGGCACTGTAGATTTCACGCATACCAAATACCAAGGTAAAAATGCCCTGGCCGGCTGAGACTTGTCAGTGCTTTGCCTGAATGTCCCTTTCTTACAGACTTTACTTCCAACAAGTATTTTGTCGTAGTTGTTTAGTCGCTAAGTTGTGTCCGACTCTTTTGTCACTTCATGGACTCTAGCCCGCCAGGCTTCTCTCTCCATGGGATTCTCCAGGCAAGAATATAGGAGTAGGTTGCCATGCCCTCCTCCGGGGGATCTTCCCGACCCAGGGATTGAACCTGTGTCTCCTATGTCTCTGGCGTTGGCAGGGGGATTCTGTGCCACTGAGCTCCCGGGAAACCCTCAACGAGTGTTTATTAACCTTTTATTCAAGGGTAAGGAGCCGTGTTAATTTTTAAGGTGGGTCTAAAAACTGGTCCTGTGCTCAAGAAGGTTGTAATCAGTTAGATAGAAAGTAGACTGTAATCATATGGGAGCTTCTACCCTAAGATGCTGTGAGAGGCAAAAGATGAGGGCTTTAGTAATCTGTTGTGTTTTTTTTTTTTTGTATATATTAGAAACATGAGTGTATTCCTTCAAGTCCTACTCAGGAGGATTCTAACATCTCAGGGATGGGGACTGTGGCACATGGTTATCTGTTGCTTGAGAGAGCAGATATTTTTACTGGGCACATTTTTGCCCCAAATTGAGTTGTTCTTGTTCAGTTGCTAAGTAGTGTCTGACTCTTTGTGACTCCATGGATTGCAGCATGCCAGGCTTCCCTGTCCTTCACTGTCTCCCAGAGTTTGCTCAAACTCATATCGATTGCATCGGTGATGCCGTCCAACCATCTCATCCTCTGTCATCCCTTTCTCCTCCTTCTTTCAATCTTTCCCAGCATCAGGGTCTTTTCCAATGAGTTGGCTCTTCACATGAGGTGGCCAGAGTATTAGTGCTTCAGCTTCAGCATCAGTCCTTCCAGTGAATATTTAGGGTTGATTTCCTGTAGAATTGACTGGTTGGATCTCCTTGCTGTCCAGGGGAGTTGGAGTTCTGTTACTGTGGCCAGAGGGAATTATGGTGAGCAGTGCCCCATCTCTACCACAGGTACTAAGTTTAAACTAACAGCAGATGTGGATGGTATGGGATCCCCAGATTCTGTTCCTTTTTTGTTTTCCTTAGAACTTTTATGCTTTTCTTCCCCATGGTTTGGTGTGTGTTCCATTGCTCAGTCATGATTGACTCTGAGGCCCCATGGACTGTGGCCTGCCAGCCTTCTCTGTCCATGGAATTTTCTAGGCAAGAATACTAGAGTGGGTTGCCACTTCTGCTTCAGGGGATCTTCCTGAACCAGGGATTATCGAACCTGCCTCTCGGATCTCCTGCATTGGCAGGCAGATTCTTTACCACTAGTGCCACCTGGGAAGCCCAGAGGTTTGGTGCAATCCCAATGAAGTCCACACAATCCTCTGGCTTGAATGGTCAGTTGATGCTGGTCTAATATAGTATCAGATGGTTTTCTAGCCCGTCTTTCAATAACAATGTTTTGTCCAATGGCATGTGCTGAGAATTGCCAAGAATACTAAGAAAGGAAGACTTTGTGAGTAAAATAAAAATCACATCTGAGTGTTTTGATGTTAAAAGTTTAATGTTTGTTTGAACAGATGCTATTTGGCTAATTTTTTATTTGGGAAACTGTCATTTGGTCGATATTGTATATCCTTTTTAGTTTTTGACATTTAAGTCAAAATATATCATATGTTGTATCTATCTTGTACCTGAGTTATTGCCTGCTTACTTTCAGGATATTATCTTTGTTATATTTAATCTCTGGAATGCAAGTCAACAGTCAGGGCTATTCATAGTAAATGATAATTAGTTGAAAATATAAAGTGTAAAAACTGTCTTGTTTAGCATTACATCTATTTCTTGGTAATTGATCATAGTTATAGATGGGGAAAATTTTCAGGTTGATTGATTTTCTTTATGGAACCAACAGTGAACTCCAGTTGGGCATCATTAAGACACCTGGAGGTCTCCAAGATTGCTAAGCATTTACTTGTTTGGTAGGAAGTTCTCAAAAAGCTTTTTTCCAAAGGACACAGAAGCATAGAATTCAGCTTGGCTTCCATTGGCCAAATATGGTACGTGTTGAGCCTCAAAATAATTAACGATTGTTGTGGATCATGTCCCTGAATAAAATTACACTCTCTGAGGGCATTCTGATGCAAACAAACAAGCAAACAAACAAATAACTAAATAAGCGAGGAAGGAAAGTTCTTCCTTAGAGTATCAACTAATAAATAAAGCAGTAATGTTAGAGTTAGAAAAATCACCATTTTGCAGCCAGCATAGTAATCACTGGTGCAGGCAACCATCATTAGTGAATATTGAAACTAGTTGATGGATATCTGATATGGAATAGGATGTTTACATAGTCTCAAAGATCTCCTCACAGATTATCATTTGAAAAAGAGAAAATGTAATTTTTCAGAAGAGAAATCAGGACACCACCTCAAACAAATCTCAAAGTTTGTGTCATCCAGAATGGAGCAAACCATTATTAAGTGATTCTTGATAACACTGCTACATAAAAACGTGTATGTAGATGAGTACACGAATGTTATTTTTAGTGACTTTGGGGAGCAGTGGTCCCTGAATATCTGAAGCCTTAGGTCAGAGGCTGTCCTGCTCTGCTTCTTACTGCACACCTGGTGCAGAGTCTGGCAGAGGTAGGCAGGTCGGAAATATCTGTTTGGTGGCTGCTTGTACCCCAGGGCCTGGAATTCCCTCGAGCTGTGGAATCTGGATCTTTGCACATGTATTTTGCTATTTTTAGGTTCCTTTGCGGCTGGTTATCGTCTTGTAGCAAGTTAGTTGTAGTAGCCAGTGGGTTGTAAGCAAAAAGGATCTTCTTATTTAAAACTACCATTACTTTAAAAAAAAGTTACTTATTTGGCTGTGTCAGGCTCAGTAGTTGCTGTGTCGGCTTTAGGTGCTCCAAGGAATGTGGGATCTTACTTCCCTCACCAGGGATCGAACCTGCGTCTCCTGCACTCCAAGGTGGATTCTTAACCACTGGACCAGTAGGGAAGTCCCAGCAAAGGGATCTTAAAGGGAGGACACCTGCTTCTCTGCTCCTTCTTCTCTGTTCTGGTGGGAATCTGGATGTCCTGGCTGGGTGTTGAGAGGCCCTTTCAGACCATCTTAGGGGAGCCCCGTGCTAAGGATGGTGGAACAGAAAGAGAAGCGTCTAGGACCCTTGATGCCAGGGAGCTCTGTGCTAGCCCGGGGCTTCTTCCTCCAGACCTCATTTATGTGAGAGAGGAGTAAGCGTCTGTCTTTAAACCACTGCTCTTTTGCTTTTTCTTTCATTTGCAGCTGGAGCAAATCCTAAATGATACACTGTACTTTCTAAAAATCATCGCTATTGAATTTGTGTTCCTCTGTGGAGATCTGTATTCAGTTTGTCCCGTAGACATATTCATTAGAGAAATTCTCTGGCCTTTTTTTTTCTTCTTTTTCTTCCTGTTTTCCCTGAGTGGGATTTTTCTGATTGTCATAGGGATTCTCTTTTTGTCTTTGAGTATCTGGGGTTTGGGGTACTTTTCAATGCTGAGGACACCCTCCTTTTTCCTCCCTCGTGACAAACCTCCGTTTTGCAAATTGCTCGGTTGATCTGAAAAGATTGATCCTGAGGGACTGACTCTCTTAGGAGATCTCTTGTCCTGACAGACCCAGCTGGAGACCGGATGTGCTGAGGTAAGAACTTGACAGAATCAGGGGGAAAAAAAAAGGAAATTTTAACTGTTTCCAGTTGCCAAAAACATTTTACTTCAGTGGAAGGATTCGGAACAGATTTTTTTAAGTGCTCCTTCTGCCTGGTGAGTTTTGTTTAGCAAATCTTTGTGCTTTTTGGAATCCACTCATGTTATTACTTGTTCGGTGGACAGTTCTTCCTTTGCAGCTCTTTATTGCCACTAAGGTCTCTGGTGCCTTCATTCGCATAGATAATAGATGGGTGTGTGTGCCCACAGCCCAGCGTAAATAGAGGACCTGACTTTCAGCTTGTTTATTGTTCAACTGGTATGTAAGCAATGGGGCTTAACACCTGAATTATGCATAGGTGTGTTTCTGTGCATTGAAATTCAGGAACTTGAAAATGAATCCTGTAGCGATATTTCATGGTGTTCAGTTCTTTCCTTTAAAGTATTTATTGTAAAGTTTTACATGCGTGATTTGCTTACATTTACTTGAGCAGTTCCCATAATAATGTTATTTCATGATCTGGTGGCTCTGTAATTTGCAGCATCCTTTCCTTCTCATGGGTAGGATTGATTACTGGTGCTCTCTCTCTCATGCTCAGTTGCTCAGTCATGTCTGACTCTTTGTGATCCCATGGACTGTAGCCCGCCAGGCTCCTCTGTCCATGGGATTCTCCAGGCAAGAATACTGGAGTGGGTTGCCATTTCCTTCTCCAGGGGATCTTCGCCACTCACAAACCTGCCTCTCTTGCATATCCTGCATTGGCAGATGGATTCTTTACCCTGGGCCACCTACTGGTGCCCTAATATGCCATGGGCAAGGTCTTCCAGCTCTTTGAACTTCCAGTAACCTAGATAAGAATCAGTGATTGCTGTTGTATGCAAAATTTTATTTTATTTCTACAGGAAAAAAAAAAAAAAAAGAACTTATTTCTAGCACATTTTGGTCTGCAAAAGAAAGCGAACAAAACACTGAAGGAAACAACTACTCAAAACCCTGAAGCCAAAATGTAGAGGGGTGCATGATAAGAATAGCTTAAATATTCTGCTAGCTTAAATGAGCCTCCTCTGATGGGAACAGGGCACATTTAGGATTTTTCCTGTAAATTTCAGCCCCTGTCAGTACTTTGCATATGACCTTGGGGAAGTATGTAAACTTCTGAGGCTCAATTTCCCTATTCAGTAAAATGAACTTAATGAAAGCGTTCTTCTGAAGGTGAAGTGAGATGGGATATGTAAAAGTGCTTTGTAAACTGTGACATTTGTTCAAGTATTGATACTTTTTAGGAGTCAGCTTACAGCAGCGGTTTGTCCTCCCGACGGCCTGCAGAGCTGATTTTCCTGGCATGGAGCGCTGCAGTTTGTTCTCCATTGTTGTTTAGTTGCTAAGTCATGTCCAACTCTTTTGTGACCCCGTGGACTGTAGCCCGCTAGGCTCCTCTGTCCATGGGATTTCCCAGGCAAGAATACTTGAGTGGGTTGCCATTTCCTTCTCCAGGGGATCTTTCTGACCCAGGGATTGAACCTGAGTCTCCTGCATTGGCAGGCAGATTCTTTACCACTGAGCCACCAGGGAAGCCCAGTTTGTGCTCTAGGTAACAGTAACTGTCAGAACTTTTATGTAATGGGCAAAATTATATTCTGATTAAGACGAGTAGCATTTCCATATCTTCAGGATTGTTTCTGCCGGTGAAAACCTTATGAGATGGAAATTTGGCAAAGTAAAACGGATCTCCTTTTGCCCTTGAACTTAAGCATGTAGCAACATCTATGGCATTCACCAGGAGGCTTGGGGCCTTACAGGAGCATCATATTCACCTTGGCCTTGCTTGGAACAGAGAGAAAGCTTTGTCCAAGAGAGAGGCTTTACGAATTTGTGTGTTCAGAAAACAGAAAAAGCGTAGTGCAAGAGACTTGGTCATGCAAAAGGGTTTTGAACAACAGGTGGGTTTTTAAGTACATCCAGGAGCAAATACAGGTTTCCCTGATGACTCAGACCGTAAAGAATCTGCCTGCTCTGCAGGAGACCCGGGTTCTGTACCTGGGTCGGGAAGATCCCCTGGAGGAGTGAAGGACAACCCACTCCAGTGTTCTTTCCAGGAGAATTCTATGGACAGAGGAGCTTGGTGGGCTACTGTCCACGAGGTTGCAAAGAATGGGATGCTACTGAACAACTAACACTTTCAACAGGACAAGATACAAATGCCATAATTAGTTTGGACCAATCTTTTAAGTGCCAAGAAAAACATGCTTATTGGCATAGAAGGCTTTGTTACATGACAGACCTATATGTGGGATTTTGATCTTAAACAATTGAGAAGCAAGTAATCCTCCATTTAAATTACCCAGAGCTTCTGGTTATGGATCCCTGGGTTGGGAAGATCCCCTGGAGAAGGGAAAGCCTACCCACTCCAGTATTCTGGCCTGGAGAATTCCGTGGACTGTATAGTGCATGGGGTCACAAAGAGTCGGACATGACTGAGAGACTTTCACTTTCTGGTTAAGGAACTTTGAAATTTGCCTGGATGATTTTCCTATTTCTCTAAGCACCGGAGTGACTAATGATATCATACCTATGGCCAGAAGCAAAGCATGGGTTGGGGAGGGTTTTGTAGGGACCCTCTGATGGGAATGCAGAAAACAAAAGTCTGGGAGGTGAGGCTGTTCAGAGGAAGTGAGAAAGGAAGAGTATATAGCTTTACTTTAAAAAAAATGGAAATTGCTTTTGCTGATTAGATAACACTATGAGATTCTGAGGATGGAAAGAGAGATTCTATGTTTGTGATAAACACATTATTCGGGAATACAAACTATATGCCAAATGGTGGAGAAGATAATTGGGCTTCTTAGAAGAGGTTGAAGACAAAATTTTGATTATGTTAAAGAATTTTGAAGGATTGAGTTTTTTTTTTTTTTTTTTTAATGAGGTGGTCTGTGAAGTTGAAATTTCGGGAAAGAGGGTCATAAATGTTTGTTGAGGAAACAGTCACGCTTGGTAGTTTTGAGGGGCTCCCTGCAGGCAGACTTCATCCCTAGTTCTAGTTTTCACAGCTGGCTGCAGTTGTTTGGATGATATAAGAATCAGGGATATTTGGTTGTGTCTTTGGAAAAATTGATGCCAAACTGCTTACAAGTGTGACTGGAAAAAGGCTACAAAGGTTGAAGTGCCCTTGGACTTCACTGAATGCTTGATTCCCTCCCTTACATTAAAATCCCAAGTTGCATTGAATTAGTGGTTAAATAAAGTTGCACTAATTTTCAATTAGTTGAGAACTAAAAAGTAACATATTTTGTTTACACAATGCTGTTTTTGCTTTATATTATGTTTGTATTAGAAATGAGCAATTTAGTCCCAGAGAAAGTACACGTGGGGCTTTCTGCCAAATTCCAGTGCCAGACATGACTTTCATGATTAAAGTATCTACCGTTAATCTTTGCTTGACAAAAATCAAATTAGGATTTTTTTTTAAAGCTTTACATGATCTGAAAAGAAAGCATTATAACTAAAATGTCTAAGAGCTTGGAAAAGATAAGAGTTACTAAACTGGACTTTTGACCAGTATAGCTATAACTTTGATTTTGTAAAAGAAGAGGTTTTCTTTCCTCTTGGTATTGGAGAAATGCAGATAAAAATGATTGTGATTAATCTAAGTCTCCCTGTTTCTTGTTTTTTTCTTAATTATGGTCTTTGGGTGGGAGGATTTGCTGTCAGGGAAATATTTTGTTGCATTCTTGTTTTTTTGTCTCTCAACTTTAATATTTCAATGCCACATATCTGTAGAATGCCAGCTATAGAAATGAAAAGATGATATTCATTTATTAGTGCAACAGATGTTTATTGAACATCTACTATGAGCCAGATAATACACTGAGCTCATTGTCTTGAGAATGCAATAGACATACAAACATGTCAGTTACAGTACAGTGAATACCTACTGTAAATACAGAGAGAAGGCAGTTATGAACCCTGTCCTAGACAGGAATGCTTCACAGAGGATGGGATGTAAGCTGTGCAAGAAAGAATAGGCATTTGCTAGGTCAAGAAGATTACCCTAGGCATAGGGAAGACTGTGTACAGAGCTGTGAACTCAGGCTTCTCTGGACAACACTGTGAGCACATCTTGTGAGGCTGGGGAGTGGGAGAGGGACTGGGGTAAAGGAATGAAGAAGCCAAGGTGTAGCTCAGGCTCCATTGGGAAGGGCCTTGTATGGGATATTTATGAGCATAGGAGGTTCTAACCTTTAGGCAGTGGGAAACCGCTTGGTGGCTAATAGGAGACAAAGGACTCGGATATATAGGTCTTAGGAATGTTATTCTGGTTGTGGCATAGCAAAAGCATTAAAAAACAAGGAAATGAGGACACTATTGGAAATGGTGCAGAAAAAAGTGGCATGAAAATATCATGTAAAACAGTGACTCTTGGAGGTGAGGAGGAGGGAATGTGAAGGGTGATATTCAGGTTCCTAGCCTGGGTGGCTGAGTAGAAGGTCGAGCGGCATATGGAGCCAGACCGGTTCTGTTGTAGGAGGAACAGATTTCAGGTAGCAGTGGGTTAGGGTGGGGGCAGCGTCACGAGTTTTCCTTTCCCACCTGTAACTAAATATTTCAGCTTGTGGGCATGCCGTTTCTGGTTGTTCTGTGGAGTGTGCTGAGTCATAGCAAGTGCTGTGAGTTTTGATTTGAGCTGGTCTCTAATTAGGCAGAGCAGGAAAATCACATTTTAGTTGTTGGATTCAATTTTTTCCCCCCACCTTGCACCCCAAATGCAGAAGTCTCTGCCTTTAAAAACAGCATTTACTGAGCAGTAGCTCTGTACCTGCTGTTGTGCTCAAGAGGTGTGTTCGTGCATGCCAAGTCGCTTCAGTTGTCTGACTCTTGGCTCAAGGGGTACCTGTTATGAATTTTTACAGCTGAGGGAATATGCTTATAGAGGTAAAGAAATTTTCCAAAAGTAGTGAAGATGGAATCAAATCGGGTGTGGAATACATGTAAGCATATTCTTGTATTTGATTCTTGAAAAAATGATAACTTTTGGAAAAAATTGTTCAAGAAATAAAACAAGGATTCTATTTTAACTGTAGCAGATAAATTGTAAAGTATATTGGTTCTTATTTAGTCATTTACATTGGTTATTGAAACTTTTCTGCCCATATAGGGGAGATACAGCCTGATTTATGCATGCTGTGAGTTTTGTACTACTTAAAAGTTCACCAACTCTTTAGAAAGGTATGTAGTGTGAGTATCTTTCAGGATTATAATGGAAGAATTGGACACCTTGAAAACCTGGGTTTGCCTGAAGAAGCCTTTCTTTCTATTTGTGCAACACTCAGATTTCCTGTGACTAGGTAAACAGTCACAGGTACTTATTTAGTCTTTTTTACCTAGGTAAAACACATTTTTATCCCTTGGTCTGAGGGCAGAACTGAAACAGGCCCAACATGCCGCAGTGTGAAAACCAAGCCTCCACAAGTTCAAGGCTATTAGCTAGTAACTTAACTGAGTTTTAAAGCAAAAATCAACATTCCTGTTAAGATAGAATGAAAATAGAATCCAGAGTCTTAAAATATGTCATCCACCACATTCATTGTAAGATAAAAAGTTCTGGCAGGAAAATGTAGCATATAGCCAAGAGAAATAGAAATCAATAAAAACAGACCCTCCTGATGGTTGGGGCAGAGTGTTGGTTGATCCCCTTTCAAATCAAGTGGAATATTCTAAATAATACCAATAACAACAATTAGTAGTATTCACAGAGAAATAGCAGAACCTAATTTTTACAGCATATTTTTCTTTAGGTCAAATCCTCTGCTTGCTTTATCTCGATTAATTCTCACAATATTCCTGGAATCCAACTAATGTGATTGCTTTTATAGTGAGTAGATAGTTCAGGGAAAAAGCTGGCCAAGTTCAAGGTATTTAGTAGGACAGCCAGGGTTATGCTGGTCAGACTAGTTCTAGCAACAATGTCTTGACCCACTTAGTAATAGTATCTGAGACTTCGGACATTGCCCCTCTCCTCCCATCTCTGTCTGTATGTCCTCGTGAGGCTGGAGATCTATTTGTAAATGCAGAAAGGGGAGCCAGAGTTCTTGTCTTTGCATGCTTGTGCCTGTCTTACTCATCTGTGACTTACCCCCTCTCCCAAGTTAATATCCAAAGCCACTTTGATCAAGTAGAGTGAATGTCATACTTTATGTTCTGTGCAAACACATTTTTATAGCCTGTTTTCTTTCAAAAGTTTATCTCATTCTGGAAGTAACTAATTCACTGACCTTTTATCTTTGGGCTCTAGTTTGTGGTTTTTGAAGCTTTCCAAGATCAACTGAGCAATGCTGTGGTTTGGCAATTTAAACAGTTAATGCAGTATCAAGCTGGATGATTTTGAAAGCAATTAATGCTTGAATGAAGTCTTATCCTGCTGAGTTATGGTTTTCCCCCTTTAAAAAAACTTTATTGGATGATTAGAGGCAGGCTTTCAAATTCCATTCCTGGTAATTGAGGGATTTATTTTACCTCCAAGATATTTTTGCTTCCTGGACCAGCAAGGAAATAGAGTGTTTTAAAGAAATAGGACAAAACCATTTTAAATTGAAAGAAAGGGCTCCCTAAATTGAAAGTTAATGTCACCATTTTTAATATGAAAGTAGAAACTTAAATGAACCTTCAAAGTTACTAATTAATTTGATGCTAGCTCCCACCCCTCCCACCATGTAGATTCCATTTGCTCGAGGAGTCTGAAAGAAGGACATTAATTAAAATTGGAATGATTAATTTTATTATGTGTAAGTCAGAATAAATTAATTCTAGTGTAAGTATAAATTAACTCCAGTGTTAATTCCATAGACTTCCTTTCCATGGTTTGCTTCAGTAATTGAGAATTTATAGACGTTCCTAAAATTCAGAAATACTTTTGTGTATCTGGGGAGGGGTGGGTATTGAGGGGCACAAAAATGTATAGTGAGTCAAGAAATGTCATTTAATTCAAACTTTTATTTATACTAGGGTATCCTTTAATTTTAGGGATTCCCTGATGGCTTACCTGATAGCTCAATTGGTAAAGAATCTGCCTGCAATGCAGAACACCTGGGTTCGATCTCTGGGTTGGGAAGATCCCCTGGAGAAGGGAAAGGCTACCCACTCCAGTATTCTGGCCTGGAGAATTAGTCCATGGGGTTGCAAAGAGTCAGACACGACCGAGAGACTTTCACTTTCACTTCATTTTCTGGTGGTTTAGATGATAAGGAATCTGCCTGCAATGCCAGAGACCTGGGTTCAATCCCTGGGTAGGGAAGATCCCCTGGAGAAGGGAATGGCAACCCACTCCAGTATTCTTGACTGGAGAATTCCATGGACAGAGGAGCCTGGTGGGCTGCAGTCCATGGGGGTCGCAAAGAATTGGACATGACTAAGCAACTAACACACACACACACAGCCTTTAATTTTAGGCAAAAAATGTGTTGAGAATGTTAAGTTTCTCCTTGTCCCCTTCAGCTGTACCTACATCTGTTCTCCTCTCTTTCTCATACAACATATAGGTTGAAACAAATGACCAGCTTTGCTCTTGTCTGAGATTCAAAGACTGTTCTTTTTTTTTTTTTCCCTATTGCATAGTTCATTTCAGTCGCTGTCGTGTCCGACTCTTTGCGACCCCATGAATCACAGCATGCCAGGCCTTCCTGTCCGTCACCAACTCCCGAAGTTCACTCAGACGCACGTCCATCGAGTCAGTGATGCCATCCAGCTATCTCATTCTCTGTCGTCCCCTTCTCCTCCTGCCCCCAATCCCTCCCAGCATCAGAGTCTTTTCCAATGAGTCAACTCTTCACATGAGGTGGCCAAAGTACTGGAGTTTCAGCTTCAGCATCATTCCTTCCAAAGCAATCCCAGGGCTGATTTCCTTCAGAATGAACTGGTTGGATCTCCTTGCAGTCCAAGGGACTCTCAAGAGTCTTCTCCAACATGACAGTTCAAAAGCATCAATTCTTCGGTGCTCAGCTTTCTTCACAGTCCAACTCTCACATCCATACATGACCACAGGAAAAACCATATAATAGGTCATTGCAAATTATTGCTATGTCTCCAGTCACAACTGTGTACTATCTATATGATAATGCTTGTTAGGGCAGTTTGCTATGTTAATGTTTTTAGGGGACACTCTTAACGTGAATAAAAATGGTAAGTGGAAGTGTTCATATCACATTTGATTACTCTTCTTCTTTTCCATCCATGTTATTCAGACCTGTAGTGCTCGTTTCATGGGGTGACTGCTCTTTCCATAACGCTGACTACCATTGATGATTGTGTATTTTCTCCTAAGCCCTTTCACATATTCACTGAGTTTGAATTCAGTTTCCAGTTCTGTTTTCTGGATGTGAAGGCGTTCTAAGTTCCCACAATGGATAATTTTCTTTCTTACACAAGACCTACAAGTGAGTTCTTCTGTGTGTTTTAATTTATTCATATTAGGGGGAGATTTTATAATATTTCAAAAACATTTAGATCATCGTCTGTATTGGGGGTCAGCAACTTGTGTGTGTGCTTGCAGAGGGACAGGCATTAAGTATTTGGGGCTTGGTGGACTATAATCTGCTATAAATACTCTGAGATTTCAGTATGAAGATAACCATAGACAGTAAACAAATTGATGGGCTTCCCTGGTAGCTCAGCTGGTGAAGAATCTACCTGCCATGCAGTAGACAACAGTTCAATTCATGGATTGGGAAGATCCCCCTGGAGAAGGGCATGGCAACACTCCAGTATTCTTGCCTGGAGAATCCCCATGGACAGAGGAGCCTGGAGGGCTACAGTCCATGGGGTTGCAAAGAGTCAGATGCAACTGAGCGACTCAGCACAGCACACAGCAAACAAATGGATAGGACTGTGTTTCAAGAAAACTTTATGTATAACAGCAAACGGTGGGTTGTTTTGTTCTGGATGGTAATTTGCTGATCCCTACTCTATAGTAAGAGCTCTAGATTATCTGGCCTCTATGACTTGGTCTTCTCCCTTTAACCTATTACCTTCTTCCTTACCTTCTACTCGAAGAGGATGTTCTGTTTTCCTTCTTCTCTCTCTTTGTTCAAGCTGTCTGCCTCACTCTAGCATGATTTCTGTTTTGAAAGAGATTATTTATTTCGACTGCATCTGGTCTTATTTGTAGCACATGGGATCTTTCGTTACGGTGCACAAGTTCTAGAGCGCACAGGCTTAATTTCCGTACAGCATGTGGAATCTTAGTTCCCTGATCAGGGATCCCACCTGTGCCCCCTGCATTGGAAGGCATATTCTTAACTATTAGATCACCAGGTGGTGGTTTAATTATGGTGTTCCAACTCTTGCGACCCTATGGACTATAGTCCACCAGGCTTCTCTGTCCATGGGATTTCCCAGGCAGTAATACTGGAGTGCATTGCCAATTTCCTTCTCCAGGGAATCTTCCCAACCCAGGGATCAAACCTGGTCTCCTGCATTACAGGCAGATTCTTTACCTACTGAGCCACTAAAGAAGCCCAGAACCACCAGGGAAGTTCCCTTAGCATGCTTTCTTATGTGTTCAAGGAGAAGGCTGCTTCTTGAAGGTTCCTAGGTGTGACAGTGACCTGGCTGGAGCTCTCTTCCCCACTGATAACCAAGGTTTAGTCAGTTGTTCTATCAGTTTCTCCTTCCTCTCTTAGCATCCCAGGAAGGTCCCTCCTGAAGTTGCACTCGAAGTAGAAAAGGGTTAATCTTCTCAGATAAAGGGGGCTGTTTCTTGGTAAGGATAGGGGAACAGTAGTTTTGCTCCTTGACACAACAAGGCTTATCAAAGAAGCATCTCCAGGAATCTCTGACTCATTGCTCCATCTGAAGTGGCTTCCCTTGCCCCTCCCAATCCTCGAGAAGTTTTTGGACCTACCATCATGAAATGCTTCCTTTTTCTCCCTTCTCTTTCTCCTGTTACTTGCCTTGATTTGGGGTGAGTTTATGTCAGAGAGGCCTCTGTTCATAAAGAGGGCCTCTTTCTTCTAAGTTTACCTCTGAAATGACCCCTTCAGTGACTATTTACATGTACATGGGTTTCTTAAAAGCGGACACACTTTACTACTATGTCCATACAGCAAATTGTCTGCAGCCTTGTACAGGTCATCTTTTCAGTGATGTATTGCCACCAGCTCTCATGGAGTCTTGTTTTAAGAGGATATTTAAGCTTTTCCCTCCAAAATACAGGCTTTGGTTTCATTCCATTGAGAATCTACGGCTTTTTGTCTTGCTCCACGAACCCCTTTTGTCTTGCTCCCCACGTGCCCGTTTGTCTTCACCTTGACTCTGTTTCCATGGACGTCCTTCTGGCCTAGGTGTCCCCAATGCAGTCACTATCAGTGAGTTTCTCCTCGAATGATTTTAATCCCTCATTCCTCTGGCCCATCCACGTGGAGTACCTGATAGGATTACAGCATCACTGTCGTGACCTTATCCCCTTGCTAAAGAACAAGGCTAATATGGGTCAGTTATTGAGATATTGCAGGAAGATGATGATGCCAGGGTCCCAGTGGCTAGTTCATGGGTGAATATCAGCATTTAAGAAAAAGAAGTGCTCAAAAATTAGCGACGGTCAGTGAAGATAAATCTGAAACATCAAATTAAAAAGAATTGTGGACTTATTAGAAAACGTCCATCTGCCTGCTGGTGGCTATCCTGCATCGTTGTCTCCTACGCTGTCTCCATGGAAGCTGCCCTCTTTGGGGATCTTGGACAGCAGACTTCAGGACTTCCTGCAGTGTTGCTCCCCTGAGTGTAACTTTCAGGACCACAACCTCTGGGCAGCTCCTCTGCTCTGCCTGCCGCTTCTTTGAGTAAAGCAGTGGCTGTTTTACTTCTCCTCCTTAACGTGGTCTTTTCCGTTCATCCATTGGAGAGGTTTGCTGCTTCCAAGGGCTTCTCCTGCCACCAGGGTAAATCTTTTGATGTCAAGAGGTTGGGGATAGAGAACTGTACCTGTGGAGTGAGTGGTAAAGCAAAGCAGAGAAAGCTTGTTGAGGATGGGAGGGAGGAGGAAAACCTGGAGAGGGTCAGATGTGGGGGCCTGGGAAGCTGTTGATCACTATGAAATAACAGTATCATGACAAGCATTTCAGTACTTCACATAAAGCATGGCGTATCAGATAACCAGGATCCTGAAAACTGGGCTTGCAATCAGTGGAAATGTAGAAATGACTATTAATGTTTATGGAGGGTTGTTATGGGTCAGAACCCATTCTGACTCAAAAGTGCCCAAATCTGTTATAATAGAATGACCTTTCAAAATAGGTCCAATAACATGGCCTTCAGAAATTCCATGGTTGCCTTGCTGGTGCTGTTAGTTTGCTATTCAGTAAAAGAGATGAGCACACACCTGTAGACCACTGCTGCCCTCCCTGCGCCTCGAAATGTCTACATTTTAATACCTGAAAGTTGCGAATGCTATATGTGTTAGTTCCCTCTTCCTGTTGGAATAGGTTGTCGTGCACTTATTGGCGTAAAACACAGAGTTATTATCTTACTGTCTAAAATGGATCTCACTGGGCTCAAATAGGGGCTCCCCATGTTCTGCTAGTAGTAAAGGACCCACCTGCTAATGCAGGAAACGTAAAAGGCATGGTTTGATTTCTGGGTCAGGAAGATCCCCTAGAGGAAGGTATGGCAACCCACTCCAGTATTCTTGCCTGGAGAATCCCTGCCTGGAGAGTAGCCTGCCAGGCTACAGTCCATGGGGTCACAAAGAGTTGGACACGACTGAAGCAACTTAGCACGCATGCAGCCATGGGCTCAAAACAATGCGTAGGGATGAATTTCTTCTGGAGGCTCAAGGGGAGAATCTGTTTCCTTGCCTTTTCCAGTGTCTTCAGACTCCCCTTGGCTTGTGACTCCTTTCTGTCTTCAAAGCTGGCCAAGACCTTCTCATGTTGCATCCCTCTGACCCTCAGATGTAATTAAGGTTGTTGTTCAGCTGCTAAGTCATGTCTGACTTTATGAACTCACGGACTGCAGCATGCCTCCACTGTCCTCCACTGTCCCCTGGAGTTTGCTTAAGTTCATGTCCACTGAGTCTGTGTTGCTTTCTAACCATCTCATCCTCTGCCACCCTCTTGTCCTTTTGCCTTCAATCTTTCCCAGCATCAGAGTTATGAATCTTAAAACAGGGAGATTGTCCTGGATCATCCATATGGGTCCAGCTGAATCAAAAGAAACCTTAAAAGTAGGGGACGTTTTCTAGTTGGAAACAGAAAGATGTGGTGGAAAGGAAGGTGTTAAGTGACAAACATGGCTTCTCATTCAACTTAAGAAACTCCAGTGGCTTTCTTTCATCCCTCTTGTAAGCCCAAAGTTCAGCTTTAAAATCTAGCAGTCAGAGCTCACCTATCCAATTTTGGATTCTGTACCTGAAGTCTAGCCAATCTCCTTGTATTTCTTTGAGAGCCCTTAAGGTGGTGTGCTCTTGCTATCTTCTCTTAATTACCTGCAAGATAGCCTGTCTTGTCTCAAGGTCTCGAATTTTTCCTCATCGTTCAAAGTTAAATTCAAGTTACATCTTTTCCATGAAGCTCTGGCAGTTCTGGATAGTTGGCTGATTTTTACCATAGCATTTGTAATCTTTGACATATGGTGTTAAGCTTATTAATGAGATATCATGCCTTATTTTCTGGATATTTCTTGCATAAGTGTTAGCCTTTCAAAGTGTATGCTTCTTGAGAGTAAAGACATTTTTCTGGATCTTCCAACACAATATGGCATAGTTCATACTAAATGCATGTGTGCTGAGTGACTAACTGAAATTAATTCTATAAAAATAATCGAAACATATGCTTAGTAGTACAGGTTTCCTCATTGCACAGTAGTCATTACGAATCTCAGAGAAGAGGTATTTTTGGTTACTAAGACCTTCCATTTCTCTAACTCTTTTCCATCTTCAACCCCATCTCTGTTATCCCCACACCCACCCTGCCCATGTACATCTAGAACCAGTAACTAGTTCAGACACCCTTTTAATGGCATGCTGGCCAGAGTGTCACCCTCTGAGTTTTCCCGTATTACACAATTTATTATTCTCATCTTCTCACTCTTCCTGCATATCTAAAAATCTCTCCTTCCAGCTTTGAACAAGTAATCTTGTTAGAATAATCCATAATATATTATGAAAAACTGATAGGCAGTATTAACCATTCTATTTTTTTTTTTTTGGTAAGAAATTTTATTTTAAAAATTTATACTGAAGGATTGTGGTTTGTGAAGAAATCCACTGTCTTCTCTTGCCTTACTTGTTCATAAGAGTATCTTGACATTTCCCATCTAAACTCTTACAACTTATGGGTATGTAGGGCACATGTTTCTTTTAGTGGCCATGTGATGCTATTAAAAAGGCTTAATGAGTATACCCTCCAGTCTTGATTCAGAGTGATTTTCTGATGCTTTAGTTTGCATTTTGTATTTCCCATACTTTCTTTCCTGTCATCATGACTGTGAATAGATGCATACACATGTGTGTATGAGTATATACATGCACACTTGCATATTTTTGGTGGAGTATAGATGGGAGAGGGTGGGAGGGGCTAAGTTTTGACTTTTGTTCCCATGCACATGGTTAAAGAAGGTGTTTAAAGAAGAGATGTGGCGGACTTCCCTGGTGGTTCAGTGGTTAAGACTCTGTGCTTCCACTACAGGGGGCCTGGGTTCAATCCCTGGTCAGGGAACTAAGATACTGCATGCCACATGATGCAACCAAAAAAAAAAAAACCAAAACAGCAGAGGGAAGTGGACTATACATAAGTGGGTTACATAAAATGACACCCCACATCTGGAACATTGAGACACATTGGTGGCAGCTTGCATTATGAAGACTTGATTATGTGACTGAGTCCAAGCTTGTCCTGCTCACTGAACGATGGGTCAGTAAGTCAAGAGACAAGGTGTTGGGACAAGGAAGAGCAACTTTGTTCAGAAAATCAACACACTGAAGTGGCACTAAGTGTCTTAAAGAATCATCTCAGAATAAAATTCAGGCTTCTTTTCTGTTAAGCGGAAGGGGAAGCAGGAGAGTTCAGGATTAAAGGATAGAAGTGGAGTGCAGACTTTTGGAGATAACTGACCTACAAGGGAAGCACAACACATTTCTTTGTTCTCCTGCCTGCGCATGTAGGCTGAATCCCAAATCTCCTGCAAAAACGTCAAATTGTTAGTAGTCATTTTTGCTCCACCATTCTTTTTACTGCTTGTTAGCAAGGTTTCTGGGCCGAAAGCAAACTCATCTATAGCAAGTAATAGCCATAACTAGCTTGGAACTGTGGGACAGGAACTCTTTCAGGGAACTTAATGAGCTATTTGTGCATGAGCAACATTTCTCTAATATTTAACTCTTTATAGACAGAGGAACCTGGCAAGCTACAGCCCATAGGGTTGCAAAGAGTCGGACATGTCTGAGCACGCATGCAAACAGGGCTAGAGTAATAGAACATATCAGCTAGAGAATGAGGGAAGCAGTTCCAGCATGGTGTTAGTTCTGTTCTTCCTCTGTTACAATTATGGGAAAGAACTGACACATGTTCAGGAACTCAGCTGACAGTATGTTAACTTTGGAGCCACACGCATTTGGGTTCATTTCTGGCTCTCTGTTGATCTCGGGCAGGTTTCACAGAGTGTCTGAGCTCCACTGCCTTCACCTGCAACATGGGGCTGCTGGGGGAAGGATGGGGGAATGGATAATCAGGCAGCTTGGGATTGACAGATACACACTGCTATATTTAAAATGGATAACAAACAAGGACCTATTGTATGGCACAGAGAACTCTGCTCAGTGTTATGTGGCAGCCTGGATGGGAAGGGAGCTTGAGGGAGAATGGAAACATGTATATATATGGCTGAGTCCCTTTGCTGTGCACCTGAAGCTGTCACATTGTTAATCAGCTATACCTCAATATAAAATAAACAGAAAAAAAAAAAGGCAGTGGCTAGTGCCCACCTTGAAGGGTTAGAAAGACTGTTACATATCTGCTCCATGTCCTCAGTTGTGTTCAACTCTTTGTGACCCCATGGACTTCAGCCCACCAAACTCTTTTGTGGAATTTTCCAGGTAAGAATTCTGGAGTGGGTTGCCATTTCCTCCTCCAAAGGATCTTCCCGACCTAGGGATCGATTGAACTCAAGTCTCTCGCATCTCCTGCATTGACAGGCAGGGTCTTTACCACTAGCGCCACCTGGGAAGCCCTACCTGCTCCATGATGGCTATTAAGTAATTGGCAGACATCATTTGGTGTGTCATATTTGTGTGATGGTGTATCCCAGGATGACTTGATGAGCAAAGGGATCTACTTTAAGGAGGACATGAACACTGGAATGTGAAAATTACAGAAGAGGCCCACATGTGGGGCTTAGAGGACAGTTCCCTATAGACCAGTGGGATAGCTTGGATCTGTTTACTGATGAGAGACTGTGTGATTTATTTGAATAGATCTGGTCTGCTCATGGTTTGGCCTCATTGGCTGCTCCTGGACTGCGAGAGTTTGCCATGATCTGCGAAGCCCTCGAGTCCTTTCTAGCCACACAGATGAACTCAGGTGCAGATGTCCTGTGTTGTTCTTGACACTCCAGGGTTGGGTTTCTTCTGGGACATTGGCTGGGCTGAGCACACAGTGCCTCACACAGCTGTGATGTTCCCATTGCCAGGCAGTCCTCATAGTTAAAAAGTTAAGAAGAGTTTACTTATTTCTAGTGTTGTCTTATGAGGAGGTGCTGATGAGACTTTTCAGCTTAATAAACATTTCTTAGTGTTACATGGAACAGAGAGAAACAAATCAAGAGGATTGATAGCTTAATATATATGTATGTCTATATGCACATGAGGGCCTGCATATATATTTATTTATGTTTCTAGAGAGTGTATGTTTATACATGGAGGGTATACCCCTCTAGAAATTACAGTGTGCTCTCTTTTGAAAAGGAGGCTTTGATTGGATATAAAAAATGAAGAAAAATTAACTTTCTTCATGCCCAGTAACATACACGCCTTCACAAACAAATATTACCAAAGCCCCAGAGACAGTAATAAATTCCTCTTGCTGATTTAAATCCCATTAGGGTCCAAGCTTGTGAGACAAATGTTGAAATTGTACAGCTGACAAACCAGACGATTCAGGGGGCTTTATACCAAAGGGGTTAGAGAAGTTATTCACAGAAAACCTTCCAATTGTAAAAGAGATAAACAAGCTTTGGATCTGAGTGCTGTTTAATCGGAGTGTGCGGTGAGAGCCAGGAAGGGTTCATATTGCAAAACACAGGGCTTACTGCAGAATTTCAGCACTTTAAAACATCAGTAATCTCTGCTTCACTGACCAAGGTTTATTATTTTTATCTTTCTTTCATTCTTCCTCCCTCTCCCACCTCCTCTCTTTTTCTCTCTCCTTTCTTTGTGATACTGGAGTGCAATATAGTAGCAGTTTTTAGCACCACATTACAATTCCAAACACCTTTCTATACCTGTGGATTCGTCAAAAGCTCCTTTACTGTATATTAGAAATGATTATTCTCTTTTAGGTTGGCAGCCTTTCCCAGGCCAGGGTTAAACACTGCAATTACTCGAAGAAGAGTATAAGCAGTAAATTGAAGTGCTAGAAAAAGATCCAATGATTGGGTGCATGGAGGCAGTTGTTTTACTTCATAAAGTCCTAGCAGAACCTTCTCTCAGTATGCCCTGTGTCTTTATAAAAGTCTTAATATGTACCACATGTGTAAATAGAAGAGCTCACATAAACCTTCACCTGGGTGAAGTTCTGGACTAAAACATCTGCCTTCAGCCTAGTTCAGATGTGCTCTTTGTAGAATCAGCATGTCACGATAGAGCACCTGAAACAAAAGAGGGCTTCTTACTTCTGAAAATTTAAAGGTAGGGGGTTGTTCTGCCAGGAAAGAAGGCACGTAGAGGAGAAGTCTGGTGGAGGAAGGCAGAGGATGAGATGGTTGGATGATATCACTGACTCAGTGGAATCTGAGCAGACTCTGGGAGATGGTGGAGGACAGGGAAGCCTGTTGTGCTGCAGTCCATGGGTTTGCATATCACTGGACATGACTTAGCGACAACAACAACAGGTGGGAGATAAGAGCTCCTCCCCAAAAATGTGTGCATATCGTGTATTTGAGTTGTCTGTATGGTAGAACGTTTTGATATGAGGAAAATTATGCAGTAATTTGGGCTTCCCTTGTGGCTCAGCTGGTAAAGAATCTGCCTGCAATGTGGAGACCTGGGTATGATTCCTGGGTTGGGAAGACCCCCTGGAGAAGGGAAACGCTACCCACTCCAGTATTCTGGCCTGGAGAATTCCATGGACTATAATGCTCCATGGGGTCACAAAGAGTCGGACAAGACTGAGCGACTTTTACTTTCATGCCATGGTTTACTTATCACCATGATTTGGCCATAATGTTGCCTTTAAACATTTCTTGTGTTTAGGACACTGAAAGGCTATCCCATCACGTTGGCGTGAAAATAAACATGATGCACGGCTGCAGAGAATGCAGCATGAAGTCTCGGAGACCTCAGTGCCTTCAAGGGTAGCTTGCTGGCAGCCTTCTGAGACTAGGGGTGTTGGAGAAATTTTGTGTTCCGGGGCAAAAGTTGGGTTTTATTATGGGTCATTCATTCATTCATTCCTCAGCTTCCACCGTGAGTCTCAGTTTTCCTATACATAGAAGTTTAGTGATGACCCTAGGCCATACCAGGCGACACTGGGACGAGGATGACAAGGGGAGTCAGCCAACCTTTCTCCGTTATTCTACTTTGATGAGACTCCAAGCCAAGTCCTGCAGAGTGACATTCTAGTGTTTCTTTGAGATAAGGTGTATTTCCGAACCATGTAATATAAACAACCAAATAAGAGATATATCCTCTCCTAAAAGAAAATTGTGTTTTTAACAGGCTTCAAAACTCCTGTTCTGCTTAAGCCAAGATATTTATGATGATGAGATTTAAGGCACCGACACATGGTATTTCTATTTATAAAGGGATCTTTCAGTTAAACTCTAAGATCATTTCAGGAAAACACTACCAACATGGTTTTAACAGATCCCTTTTTGTTTAAATATGAAAGAGTGAAAATCTCCATCCACATATGTTTCCTGCAGGTTTATAAATTGTATGTATATACACAGAAAGGGAGTATATGTTCATTAAAGAGCATTTTTAAAACAGAAAATGTGTCCATATACTTGAGTTCAAAGATATTTGTTAAAGCTCCAGTGTATTGCTATTTGATCTATAATTTTCCATTGTACTTTAAAATATGACCCCATGTTTGCAATATATAGAAGTAGAAGAAGTGAAAGTCGCTCACTTGTGTCTGACTCTTTGCGACCACATGGACTATACAGTCCATGGAATTCTCCAGGCCAGAATACTGGAGTGGGTAGCCTTTCCCTTCTCCAGGGGATCTTCTCAGCCCACGGATTGAACCCAAGTCTCCCGCATTGTAGGCAGATTCTTTACTAGCTGAGCCACAAGGGAAGCCCAAGAATACTGGAATGGGTAGCCTAACCTTTCTCCAGCAAATCTTCCCTATCCAGGAATCGAACTGGGATCTCCTACATTGCAGGTGGATTCTTTACCAATGGAGCTATCAGGGAAGCCCAATAGTGGCTTAAATTGGGATACAATTCCTCATGTAACAAGTGTAGAGGTGAGTGATTGGTGCTATTGGTTTGATTAGCTCCTCAACTATGCCTTCACAATTGCATGTTTTTTCTGTCTTCCTTTTCTATTGAATTGGGTGTTTTGCCCTTCATCCTTCTGCATTTGCCTCTTGGTTGCAAGATGGCTGCTGCAACTCCAGTCATCATGTTTACATTCAAAAATGAAGAAGTAGCAAAGTTCAGTACCTTTATGAGGAAAATGCAAGGTTTGCCAGCAGTCCCAAATAGACTTCTCTTTATATCTTATTGGCGGGCCATTGTATCCCGAGCCTGCCAAGTCTATATCCAGCCTCTGAAGAGGAATGCTATGGTAGAGGTGGATGGATAATTGCTGCCACCCACAGGTCTGCAGCCTTAATACATGGCAGTTGCTGCTACTGATCTGCCATCAGCGAAAATGTACCTGTGCATAGAACGTGGCACGAAGTAGTTTGACTCAGTGCTCTCCAGCAGAACTTCCTGGGGTGATGAAAATATTCAGTAATCTGTGCTGTCCAATATAGTAGTTTTTATCCACATGTGGCTGTCGAGCACTTGACATGTGGCTATTGTGATGAAGAGGCTGGTTTTTCAATTGTGTTGAACTCTGATAAATTTGAATAGTAGTATGTTGCTTGACTAGTGGCTGCTGTGTTAGGTAACACAGTTTGTTCATTAGACTTATTTGAATAATTTTGAGGAGCAGTGTTGACATTTAAAAGATCAAGCCCTTCTGTGGTTAAGTGTGATTTTATAAAATTACATATTGCAAAGTGATTATTTCTCCATGTGTTTGTCTTTATTTTACATTTATTTATTTTTGCTTTATAAAGTTAGCCCGAAGATCAGTTTCTCTGACTTAGCATAGATTTCTTTGAAAGAAAATTTCTGTTCTGGAGATTGCCTTTTTATAGTTAAAAAATACGACACCACTGCAAATTAAAAAAAATAAACACCCTGTTTTTATCCATGTCAGCACTATGGCAGTAAGAGTGGAACAAAATGATCCTTATGGGGGGGTCTTCCTAACAGTTTGGCTCCTTATTGTCTGCTCTTGTATTACCTGAAAGTGTAGTTTGCCCCCATAAAATGGTCCCAACTTCTGAAATGTGTGAGTTTATTTTGGATTTAATTTTTTCCTGGCAAGTTTCATGAGAAAGAAGGATTAGAGGAGACCAGGGAGTTTTCAGCATTGGGATTCCTCCCGGTTCTGATTCCTTCGTAGCCGTGGGTGTTGGTGGAGGTTCTGGCAGCGCTCTTTGGCCAAAGCTCTGATGAGAGAACACGTCCAAGCTGGAAGAGTACAGACCTCAGATACGCTAACGAGAAACATCGCTAGAGCTCAGAGGTCTAACATCTTGGTCAGGTCACGCGGATGGAGGCGGTGTCATCCGTGCTCAGTCTTGGCGGGAGAGAGGACAGCAACATGTCAGCTTAGCCTCTAGCTTGGAATGTTCACTAGCCTTTTAGGTTTAACAGCAGTGCATCCTTTGCTTTCTCTTATAGTCAGAACAGAGTGATAACAGTCTCTGACATGAAATTCCATGCCCTTAAAGCAACCATTAAACATTTTAGAAAGTTGCAGTCCATGGAATTCTCCAGGCCAGAATACTGGAGTGGGTAGCCTTTCCCTTCTCCAGGGGATCTTCCCAACCCAGGGATCAAACCAAGGTTTCCTGCATTGCAGGCGGATTCTTTAACAGCTGAGACACAAGGGAAGCCCAAGAATAGTAGAGTGGGTAGCCTACCCCTTCTCCAGGGGATCTTCCCAACCCAGGAACAGAAGACTGGCAGATTCTTTACCAACTGAGCTATCAGGGAAGCCCTGAGAAAGT
Organism: Bison bison bison; assembly: GCF_000754665.1. Taxonomy (NCBI): domain Eukaryota; kingdom Metazoa; phylum Chordata; class Mammalia; order Artiodactyla; family Bovidae; genus Bison; species Bison bison. The sequence goes on from NW_011494640.1 coordinate 6,301,753, forward strand.
TGAGAAGCATGAAAAGTGCTTATTTTTTGACTGAGCCACCCTTCTTGCTGGGATGTAGACACTGACTCGTAAGTGTCAGACCTGCAATCCTTGGAGGACTAGGCGTCGGTTGTTGTTTAGTCGCTAAGTCATGTCTGACTCTTTGCTGTCTCTTAGACTGCAGCAAGCCAGGCTTCCCTGTCCTTCACTATCTCCCGGAGTTTGCTCAAATTCATATCCATTGAGTTGGTGATGCTATCTAACTATCTCATCCTTTGCTACCCTCTTCTCCTTTCGCCTTCAGTCTTTCCCAGCATCAGGGTCTTTTCCAATGAGTCAGCTCTTCACATCAGGTGGCCAAAGTATTGGAGCTTCAGCTTCAACATCAGTCCTTCCAATGAATATTTAGGACTGATATCCTGTAGGATTGACTGGTTTGATCTCCTTGCAGTCCAAGGGACTCACAAGAGTCTTCTCCAGCACCACAATTCAAAAGTGTCGATTCTTTGATGCTCAGCCTTCTTTATGGTCCATTTCTCACATTTGAACATGACTACTGGAAAATCTATAGCTTTGACTATATAGACCTTTGTTGGCAAAGTGATTTCTCTGCTTTTTAATACTGTCTAGATTTGTCATAGCTTTTCTTCCAAGGAGCAAACGTCTTTTAATTTCATGGCTGCAGTTACCGTCTGCAGTGATTTTGGAGCCCAAGAAAATAAAATCTGTCACTGCTTCCAATTTTCCCCTTCAAATATAGGTTTGCTCATCAGTTAAGATCCCCTGGAGAAGGTAAAGGCTACCCATTCCAGTATTCTGACCTGGAGAATTCCATGGGTTTGCAATTCCACGGGGTTTGCAATTCCATGGGCTTGCAAAGAGTTGGACATGACTGAGTGACTTTCCCTACTACTACTTTCTAGAAAACCTGTTATATCTCTATGAAATGAACAATAATGTAGCTGCAAGCCAACAATAAAACCAACTGGGAAAATATTTGCATCACACATGACTGTCAGAAGGTTATATTTTATAACAGATATTTTAACTGGCGCCTAAGAAACACCATGCAGATAAGTGGGTGAAGGATATGAATTAGAATTAACACGTTAGAATGTGCTTAGTAAACAAATTTGCAGAAAAAATGAAGCTTATTAGTAATAAATGCACATTAAAATAATAATGAGGTGGTATTTTACATGCTTCAAATGAATAGTAGTTTTTGTTTGTTTGTTTTTGTTTTTTAAGACCAAAGCTAGGAAAATTATGAGATTGTTGGTTTAGTGGCTGTGGAATTTATATGGCTTCTTTGAAAAAGCAGTTTGGCAACAATTATAAAGAATCATAAAATTTCCACACCCTTTGACCCAGCAATCCCACTCCTGGGAATTTATCTTCAGGCAATTATTAAAAAGACAATGAAAGCCATGTGTAAAAAAACAAAATCATTGCAGTAATGTTTATATTAGCAAAAAAATTGGAAGCCACCTAAAGATTGTAAAACAGGGAAGAATTTCAGTAAATTATGGGTCTACACAGCCACCAAATTAACTATGGCAGCTATACAGTAATATAAATGTACTATGATGTTAAGGAATGAAAACTGTTTATTCTGTGCCTTTAACTGCAATTAAGTCCATATAGGAATTAGCATTGAGAATAAACACAGGAAAACAAAAATAATGGATGTAACATGATGGAGAGGTTAAAGGCTCACGTGAGACCAGTGAGCACATGAAATGTTTACATCTGCACGTGGAGATCTAGGTGTGCGAAATGGAAGTGTTCTAAGATTAAGCTGAATAGGTAAGTGGAAGCCAACTTGGGGAATATTTCAGATACCATCTTAAAAAGTTTGAGCTTGCTCCTTAGAGGCATTGGAAAGCCATTGAAAAGGTCATAACTGAATCTGTTTGGGGAACTCTGATAAGCACCGACAGCTTCAGAGTGGGAGGGAGGCACTTAAGAAGGCCTGGGTAGGAGGTCATGAGAGCCTCCAGCAGGCAGGGCAGGAAGGGGATGGAGAAATTTGTCAAGTGCTCAGATGTGGGATGTGGGGGAGAGAGGAGACAGAGGATGCTGCCTGCTTAGCTTGGGAGGGGATGCTGTTAAGAGGAGTGGGAACAGAGGCAAGATGCTGGTTCCCTTTTGAAGGTGCTGGGAAGATAGTCATCCTGAGGTGTCCTGCCGTACAGCTATCGGACAGTGGGGATACACGTCTTATCCTCGGGAGAGAGGGAAGGGTTGGTGGTGGAGCCTGGGCAGGTAGGCTCGTGGGCATAGTTGCCATAGGGAGAGTGGAGGATGTCTGGGGATGGTTGGTGTGAGGAGGGAGGAGGATGGCTGTGGACAGAACCCTGGAAAGGTCCGAGGTCTAGAGATGGATGGCAAGAGGGGTGGAGGAAGCCGTCAGAGAAGGAGCAGTTGGAGATCTATGTGGAAATAGAACAGGTACAGAGTCTTGGGCTTCCCTGATGGCTCAGAGGATAAAGAATTTGCCTGCGATGCAGGAGACCTGGGTCGGGAAGATCCCCTAGAGAAGGGAATGGCTACCCACTCTAGTATGGTTGCCTGGAGAATGCCACGGACAGAGGAGCCTGGTGAGCTATATATAGTCCATGGGCTCCAAAAGAGTCAGATACAACTGAGTGACTAGCACTTTCACTTTCAGCATCCTAAGACGTGAGTGGATGGTGGGACTAAGCAGAGCTGTGGGTTCAGAAGACTGAAGCTTCATTGGAGGCTTTTGGTTAGGTCGTTGAATTTTGGACAGAACAGGTTACAGTCAAGCATGGAGAGGGGAAAGGGTGGTGGCAGAACCCAGATTCATGACTTGAAAGTATGTCAGACTTTAAAAGGCTCAGAATTAGAGTTTCCTGGGACTGTCGGTAGGGGGTGGAAGGGTGGGGGTGCAGCATTCCCAGGATGCAGAAATTTCAGTGCTCCAATTGGGAAACTCCCAGACCAATCAGGACAAGTTGGCCACCCAACTTACACAAAAATGTGTCAGCTAAAATGTCTGTTCTCTAAGAGCAAGTGAAGCTGGGCGAGGACACCAGATACATATACTTAGTTCAGTCGAGTAGCACCACAAGGGAGCAAGGCTAGGTTGAGCTGCCAATTTAGTGGGATGGAGAAGAGAGTTTGGGAATATTTTTGAAAATATTTTTGGGTTGAAGCAATCTGGAGAAATTCAGGGAAAAAGAAGTTGTTTTTCTCTTAAATTTTTAGTTAAAAAAAAAATCGAGTCAGAGTGGCACAATAAAATCGTAGAAAGGAAAGCGCTGATGTAAACATTGATAATTTTACACTAAATGGTTTCCTCATTTAAGTTTTCCAATTACTGTTTTATTTATTTAGTTTTAATTTGACACTACAGGGAATAGAAACCTATAACCACACCTCATTAATTTGCATTAATGGGAAAGCGGTATGCTGTTTGTTAAGTAAAACCGCTGAGTTTCAAGACAGAGGGCTCGTAGAACCTCGGGCCTGTTGTTGTTGTTGAGGTGCCAAGTTGTGTCTGACTCTTTTGAGACCCCGTAGACTGTAGCCCCCCCCAGGCTCCTCTGTCCATGAGATTTCCCAGGGAAGAATACTGGAGTGGGTTGCCGTTTCCTTCTCCAGGGGAATCTTCCTGACCCAGGAATAGAATGTGTCTCCTGTATTGGCAGGAGAAGAGTTCTTTACTACTGAGCTGCCAGGGAAGTCTGTAGACCCTTAGTCCTAGAAAAGCCCTAAGTCATCTTCTAGTGGAGCTGATGGTATATATAGAATTACTTTTCTCTGGACTGGGTCCTGACTGCTGCCACCTCCTGGGTAGTGGAGTTCCAGACCCCCAGTCTTATTAGGGCTCCCCAATCTCACTGCTTAGCTGATTCCCTGGAGAGCATGGGCCATTGGACTCCTGTTTTCCAAACCCTGTGGGCTTGGGGTCAACTTCTGGTTCTCTAGGACTCCTTTTCCTCATTCCTTGTACAACTGTTTTGTTGACATTAAGTAGAAGGTTTGTGAAGCAAAGCTACTCCTCTGTCTGGGGTTCTTTCACCTGGCTCCTTGCCACTGGCTAGGTCTGTACAGGCTTCCTAGGTGGTTCAGTGGTAAAGAATCCCCCTGCCAATGCAAGAGACATGAGTTCTGATCCAGGAAGATCCTCTGAAGGAGAAAATGACAACCTATTCCAGTGTTATTTCCTGAAAAATCCCAGGGACAGAGGAAACCGGTGGGCTGCAGTTATGTCCGCAAAGAGTTGGGCATGACTGATTGAGCATACACTGAGGTCTGTACAATAATGTGAAATTTCTGGGCCTCAGCTTTCTCTGGAAAAGAGGTTGCAAGACGCTGTGTGGGTGGTTCAGAGTCGATCACATATATTAAGCGATTATTGTGATGCCTGGCTTCTCTTGTAGCTCAGTCAGTAAAGAATCTGCCTGCAAAGCAGGAGACCTGGATTCAATTCCTGGGTTGAGAAGATCCCCTGGAGAAGGAAATGGCAACCCACTCCAGTGTTCTTACCTGGAGAATCTCATGCACAGAGGAGCTTGGCAGGCTACATCTATGGGGTTGCAAGAGTCAGACACGAATGAACAACTGGGCACTGTGCTATTTACTATTGGTAGCAATTCCTGGGTCAGGAAGATTCCCTGGAGAAGGGGATGGCTACCCACTCTAATATTCTTTTCTGGAGAATTCCATGGGCAGAAGAGCCTGATGGGCTAAAGTTCATGGGGTCACAAAGAGTCAGATATGACTGAGCGACTAACACAACATGACCCAATCACTTATGTGTTAACTACATGAAGAAGTGAAGTGAAGTCGTTCAGTCGTGTCTGACTCTTTGCGATCCCTTGGACTATATGCTGCCAGGCTCCTCCATCCATTGGATTTTCCAGGCAAGAGTACTGGAGTGGGTTGCCATTTCCCTTATATAATTCTCTCACCGTGTCCTTAACTTTAAAAAACAAAAACTGAGCTGGATGATCTGTGGTGTCCTTCCCAGTTCTTGAATCAATTCACTTTTCTTAGTGCTGTTTGAAGCTTGTGCTGAGATGAATAGTTGTTTGTTTATGTACTGCCTTGAGAGACTGACTTCAAGGGAAAGTTTCAGTGTAACACATCCTGACATTTGAAAATGAGAATTTAGTTGAGGGAAGGAGGACTTCAAGAAAGCTACAAAGGTGGGAGTATGGATCAGATTAGTTTATCAAACTCTAGTAAGATTTGCACAGAGAGCTTCTGTTTAGCAAATCAATAAATTTGGCAAATTGGAGGCTTTTCTCCTGTATACCTGGAGAAGGCAATGGCACCCCACTCCAATACTCTTGCCTGGAAAATCCCATGGACGGAGGAGCCTGGTGGGCTGCAGTCCATGGGGTCTCTAAGAGTCGGACACGACTGAGCGACTTCACTTTCACTTTTCACTTTCATGCATTAGAGAAGGAAATGGCAACCCACTCCAGTGTTCTTGCCTGGAGAATCCCAGGGACAGGGGAGCTTGGTGGGCTGCCGTCTATGGGGTTGCACAGAGTCGGACACGACTGAAGCGATTTATCAGCAGCAGCAGCAGCTCCTGTATACCTGCTACCCATCTTTCTAATGGTTACTGTAGCTCCTTCTCCCCTGCTTCTTCTGGTCCTCTGTGCTTTGGACCTTGGCTGTCTGTCCAGTCTGTTCTCCCCTGAATCTCAGGACTCCAGGCTTGAAATCTGGATCTGGGTGGGGCCATCCCCTCTGTCCCAGATCCTGGATATCCAGTCTGTCTGCTCCGCTGTCCTCCAGGACCTGTCTGCACTGTCCTGCCTTTGGGCAACATATCTGCTCTCTAGGTAATTACTCACTGTGACCTTGGCTGCTATCCTGCCCTGTTCTGTCACTGCCCAGGCTTCAGCTTGTTTCCTCTATTGATCTCAAAAGTATGTGCAGCAAGACTTACCCAGTGATTATAACTCATACAACTTGACCCTGTGTGGCCCTGGGATGAACAGGAACAAAAGGACAGGTGTGAGGTGACTGGAGGGTTCACGAGGAGAGGTAGAAGATGAAACTGTGAAACGGCTGGAGCAGGTTTAGAAGGGCCATGGAATGCTGGAATAAGGAGAGAGTCTGGTGGTGACAGGGAATTATTGCAAAATCTGAATAAGTTAAGTCTAAGTTGATGGGATTTGACTGTGAAGAGCTTGGAAAATAACCACTGAGAGTGTTGTATTGGGTTTTTCAGTATCAGAAGCTTTTGGAGGTCTTGTTGATCATATCGGTCATGGTCATCCTGGCTCCTCTCCACAAGCTGCCAGCCATGCCTTGACCTTCCCAACTGTCCTGGCACTCGAGCTGGGTCTCCTGTTTTCTCTAGCAGTCTCCCTGTGTACAGGTGGAGACACCTATTGCCTTCGCCCCTGTCTCTCTGTCTCCAAGGGAGATTAATGAATCTTGTTCTCTTCAGAGCCACGGCCAAAGGAGAGGCTTTGAACAGATCAGTTCTGACTGTGTTTCTTAGTACTGGTTTTCTTTCCAGAAGGCACTATCGTTAATGAGAGCAAAACAAACAAAGCAAATCCTAAACAGCTGAGCTTCCTATTTTCAAAGACCCCCTCAACCTCATCAGCATAAAAGAAATGAAATTTGTAGCTTACTTAGTGCAGACATTCCTTTCGATGGAGTGTTCCACACTTTGCATTACTGCCTGGAATAGAGTTTTCTGAAGTCATCTCAGAGCTCTGATGAGTCGCCCTGTAGATCTTGGATTGCTGGATAGGAATGAGCTGTGTCCCCAGAAGGCTGCTCCAGCAGAGAGGCTGATGGGAAGTGAAGGACATTTGTGGCCAGCCTGTCCCAGGAGGTCCCAAAGGAGTCGGACGTGATTTAGTGATTAAACAACAACAAACCACAGCAACTATGCAACCACTTCCCTGGACTTCCCTGGTGGCTCAGATGGTAGAATGTCTGCTTACAATGGGGGAGACTGGGGTTCAATCCCTGGGTTGGGAAGATCTACTGTAGAAGGAAATGGTACTCTTGCCTGGAAAATCCCATGGATGGAGGAGGCTGGTAGGCTACAGTTCATAGGGTTGCAAAGAGTTGGACATGACTGAGCAACTTCACTTTCTTTTCTTATACAACCACTGCCCAAATGTCCATATCCCGGTCTCCTAGGACAAAGTGAAAGTGAAGTCGCTCAGTTGTCTGTTTAATCACTAAATCATGTCTGAATCCTTTGGGACCCCATGGACTATAGCCTGCCAGGCTCTTCTGTGCATGGGTTTCTTCAGGCAAGAATACTGGAATGGATTACTGTTTCCTTCTCTAGTGGATCTTCCCGACCCAGGGATTGAACCCAGGTATCCTGCTTGGGAGGCAGATTCTTTACCACTGAGCTGCCAAGAAAGTCCATTTGCCTGTTGAAAAGTTCAGTCTGTTTGTACTTGAGATCTATACATTTCACTGTATGTTAGTTATATCTCAGTACAAATTCTAACTTAAAAAAAATATATGTTTATTCTTTAAAATTAAAAAAACATGAATTTGAGCTGTCTTTTTCAGAAGATCTTGAAAATCAAAGGGACAGTGACAAGAATAATATCATTTGTGGCTCTGGGTCAGTTTCTTCTTTTCTGTTTGTGTGTGTGTATCAAGTTTCCTCCTTTGAATTATGGCATGCTAGGTTTTTCTTTTGGGTCTTGCTTCTGGTTGATTTTTCCTTCACAGTGAAATACTATTTAATAAATACTTTGTAAAAGAACAATTCAAATATCACAGCAACAAGAGTTATATTTATTCAAGTTTGAGGACTTGACAACTTGAGGACTACCCACACGTTTTTTGGAAAGATCAAAATCGAAGACCTTCCTCCTTAGTTGATAGGATTTCCATCAGTTGTCTGACCTTTCCTCTGGGTTGTGTGGTTGTTTAGAGGCTGACCATCTTGGTGTGGGATAGTCTTCTACCTTGAGTCCCTGTGTTGCTTTTTCACGCCATCATTTTGGAGCTAAAGCCACAGGAACTCACAAAAGACAAAGGCGCTACTGGCTGGAGTTGAGAAGCAAAGTGGTTGGGGTTGAAAAGGAAGCTGATTGAGTTTGAGAAATAAGGTGGTTGGGGTTGAGAAGTAAGGTGATTTGGGTTGAGAAGTGGCCTGGCAGTATCATGCTTTGAACTTGGAGGAGAAACCATCAGGTGAATACGAGTGTCTGCTGTTCCTACAGGTGCTTGTGTGCATGGCCCCTGGGAATTGGACCACATGACAGGCAACACATTTGCTGTTAGCCATTTTTACAAGTGATCTTTATATTTTATTCTGCTACTGCTTAGGATCCTACAGGCTGGGTCACAAGGACAAGTTTGAAAGGTTTCACCTTTCAAGAGCTCTTCTTCTAAAAGCCATGTGTCTGGCTGTCAAGTGACTTCCTGGTGGCTCAGTGGTAAAGAATCTGCCTGCAGTACAGGAGATGCAGGAGACTCGGGTTTGATCCCTTGGTTGGGAGGATCCCTTGGAGGAGGGCATGGCAACCCACTCCCATGTTCTTGCCTGGAGAATCCTATGGACAGAGGAGCCTGGAGGGCTATAGTCCATGGGGTCCCAAAGAGTCGGACACAGCTGAAGCCATTGAGCATGCACACACTCACTGGCCATCAAAACTGAGAAAAACCTGTTCACGAAGGGGGCACACTGTCTTCCACAGGATAAAGGGATGTTTGCTGGCCTCTTCCTGGTGCTCAGTGATTTCCTAACTATGCCAGCAGAGGTGGTTCAGGATGTATTTTCACTGCTTAGAAGTTGTAGTAACAAGGCCATGTGAATGGGCTGTAAATATTTTAACAGGTTGCAGACCACCGGTATGTTAATTGGAGACTGCAGGTTCAACTTTTTAGTTTAGACTTTTCTGATTTTACAGTAAAATTTCTCCTCTCATGTCTGTGCACGTATTTGGACTTAGGATAAAATGCACCCCTGGCTGGATGTCAGCTCTCCATAGTTCGTTTTATAATTCAAGCCTGCACCTGTCTGTACACATGACCTTGTCGTGGGAACACCTGGTGGTGACATGATTGACTGCTGGGTTACATGCCAACAGGGCCCAGGTGCCCCTGCCTGGTCCTTGCTCTGCTCATGGTCAAGTGATTTTGTGAGAATAAAGAGACGTGCTGTCATCTAGTATATTGATTAAATAAGCATTTCAGACTCTAAGGCAGAGTTACTCTGAACACCACCAAAGCATAAATAACTCACTGGGGAAAATGTAGTGCAGATCATTTGACCAGCAGTCTGTTTTGTTCAGTTCAAAGCGCTTTCATGATCAATAAAAGACAAGCAATCCAGTAGAAAAATGGTCAAAAGACTTAAATATTTAGGGTCACAGAAAGTATAATTTGCAATAAACATGCAAGAAGATGGTCAGCTCATTTAGTTAAAGAACCAGACAATGTAGCAATAGTCAGATCTCCCCCACCCAAGGGTCAGTAGATAGCGGTTACAAAGAAAAATAAAACCCAATGCTCTTAGAGCAGGGGACGCTGGTCACTTTCAGACCCCACTGCTACCTGTATGACTGTAAATTGCTGCTGTGATTTTTTTGGAGGGTTTGGATGGTGTGTCTGGAAAAATGAGGCATGGTCTTTTGACAATAATGGGTTCCCTTCCATAAATTGATTTCATGGTCTCTTAATATGTGTCCTTCTCTACATTGATTGTGATAGTAACAATGACCTTCCCAACCTGCGAGAAACAACTTCAGTGTCCAAATATGATGAGTGAAATTATGGAACCATGATTGAATGGAACACTGTAAAGCTTGGAAGAATAAAAGAGAACAGGAGAAAGAGAAAGAGAGGGAGAGAGGGAGGGGAGGTGAAGGGAGTTGGGGGAAGGACAGAGAGTGATTGGATGTGCTGTGTGCTGCTGTTATGGGAAAATGTTCCCTATATAGCCAGAGGAAAAAGTAAGCTATAGAACAGTTCAGTTCAGTTCAATTATCACATTTATATTAAAAAAGAAACAGAAAAGGAAAATCTTATGTTTTAACTGCCTTGAACATTTCTGGAAAGAGCTCCAAAAGAAAACACAAAATGTAAGACAACAATAAAAACCCTGCTGATAGTGACTGACTCTGGAATTTGACATTAAAGTTCAGAGAAGGAGGAGGGGTCTTTTATATTTCTCTATCTGCCCTTCTGTGTTAATTCAATTTCCTTTTTTACACTGGGCATGCTGGTATCTTTAGTGATTGGAAAACTAATAAAAAGTCCTCCATTATTTCTCAGTCATTCTCTGTGTGCTAAATCGCTTCAGTCATGTCCAACTCTTCTGCAACCCCATGGACTGTAGCCCGCCAGCCTCTTCTGTCTAAGGGATTCTCCAGGCAAGAATACTGGAGTGGGTTACCATGCCTTCCTCTAAGGAGTCTTCCCAACCTAGGGATCAAACCCACGTCTCGTATGCCTCCTACACTGGCAGGCAGGTTCTTTACCACTTGTACTACCTGGGAAGCCCCAGCCATTTTCTAATAATGCCCTAATCCTTCCTCATATTTGGTCCTAGAATTATATTTTTTTAGTATTCTTGCCTGGAAAATCCCATGGACGGAGGAGCCTGCTAGGCTGCAGTCCATGGGGTCACGAAGAGTCAGACATGACTGAGCGACTTCACTTTCACTTTTCACTTTCATGCATTGGAGAAGGAAATGGCAACCCACTCCAATGTTCTTGCCTGGAGAATACCAGGGACGGCGGAGCCTGGTGGGCTGCTGTCTATGGGGTCGCACAGAGTCAGACACAACTGAAGCGACTTAGCAGCAGCAGCAGCAGCAGCAAGACTCTAAATACTTGTAGATTTTTTTTTTTTTTCAGTTGACCAAGGCTTCCAAGGCTCAGTGGGTAAAAAATCTGCTTGCAATGCAGGACACACTGGGTTTGATTCTGGGTTTGATTCCTCTTTCGGGAAGATCTCCTCCTCCAGGAGGAAATGGCAATCCATTCCAGTATACTTGCCTGGAAAATCCCATGGACAGAGGAGCCTGGTGGGCTACAGTCCAAAGGGTTGCAAAGAGTGGTGAGAGGGTAACAGGCAGGAAGGCCGGGGGTCTCCAAATGGAAGAAATAGCTTGAAAGTGTCAGACATTTTTATCTCTCTTAAGTGGCAGGAGGAAACAAACTATCGACATTTTTTTCCTTCTCTATACACATTTAAAAGGAGATTTCTCTTAAAATACTGTGTTGCCATAATGACACCTGGTTTCACCTGAAGTTAACTATTCTCAAACCTTGGGAAAACCAAATGCATTTCTCTTATGGAAATGTTTGTCTTAAGTTATGCTAATGTGCTATGCATTTACCCCAAACTCTGTCTTCAAGTTAGTTCTGCCTAATGGCTCAGAACCTACTTGACAAACCAGTATGTTATACTCAGATATTGTTTCCCTAATCTATGTAAAGGAAACTATTTGTATGGTAATCTGTCCTTCTATAAGATTCAAGTTAATCATTTTATGGCCCGTGATGAATAGTCTGGTGCCAAAATGCATCTTATGGGCGAGGGGCCTGGTGCCATTCTGAGTTTTAAGACATTCCTTTCTTTCGTTAACAGACTACTAGTGACTATATAACATCCAGCTGAAGACTAGCAGGGGGGAACTCTTTCTGCCCCCTTCTGATGCCTATGTCAGAAGCTTTCTCTATCTCCTTTATACTTTAATAAAACTTTATTACACAAAAGCTCTGAGCGATCAAGCCTCGTCTCTGGCCCCAGACCGAATTCTTCTCCTCCGGAGGCCAAGAATCCCGGCGTCTTTTCATTCAGCAACAACCTTTCAGTGGGACACACCTGAAGACTAAGCACTCCATAGCCTTAAGATATACTTACTTCTTAAGAAGTGATTACGTTTTGAATGACTTATCCTGAGGGCTCACTGGGCTCTCTACCACAGGATTGGTTGGGGTGTGAGAACACCCAGCTCGTCCCCTGGGTGGAGGAATCCACTCTGTGGGTTCTCAGTCAAGAGCCATGGTCATGGAAGTGGACTCTGAGTCAGGTGAGTTGGGTTTGACTTGGCTCTACCAGCTGCTAGAGATATGTCACTGGGCAGATTATTTAGCCTCTTTCAGTCTCTGTTCTGCATCTGTGAAATGGGGCTATTAATTGTATCTGAATAATGCTGGAAAAAAATAATACCAACTGCAAGACATGCCACTTACTTTTAAAACACTTAGAAGGAAGTCTGGAAAATAGTTGTCATCACATCAGATATTATTGAAAGTGAAAGTGAAGTTGCTCAGTTGTGTCCGACTCTTTGCGACCCCATGGACTGTACCCTGCCAGACTCCTCTGTTTATGGGATTTTTCCGGGCAAGAATACTAGAGTGGGTTGCCATTTCCTTCTCCAGGGAATCGTCCCAAACCAGGGATTGAACCAGGGTCTCCTGCATTGCAGGCGGATTCTTTACTGCCTGAGCCACCAGGGAAACCCTTACTCTTTATTAAATCCTACATGGCTTAAGGTTGTATATAGCTGTTGTGGTGTTTGACAGTAATTTTACTGGCTTGATTTTTTTGATCAAAGCTCTTTGGCTAGCTTAAGTGATTGGCACATTACATGACTTACAGGTTCCCGCCCCCCCCCC
>NW_011494640.1:6314440-6320908 GCF_000754665.1 Bison bison bison
CCAGGTTCCCGCCCCCCCCCACACACACACACTGATAAAAATCATATATATTCTGTATTTGGTAGTGTCGAGAATGTGTTGTATTGAGGACTAAGAATGGAAAGAAGATATAATGTCTACCTCTGAGAGGTGTGGGGACATATGACTTGTATAATGTGGGGGGGAGTGGCTGCCCATAAAATGAACTATGTCAGTCAACATGTTTCTTGATTGTTTTGAGGAATCCTGGAGCTTAAGATGGGAAATTGCCTTTCTCTGAACCAACGCTTTCTCTGCCGTTTTGAATTCTAAGTTTTGCCTTTGTGTTTGGCTCATATCCTCTGAATTTAATTTTCCTAATTAAAAAATGCCAAGCCTGGAGGCAGATGAGTGCTGTAGACAGACGTATCCCTTGAGATGGCCTGGGAGCCTAATGAGCTGAACGAGGGCTGTGCTTGGGTCAGGTGTTGAGCGTGGGCTGGAGGCTGCCCTGTGTGTGTTGGTCTCCCTGGCTTGGCTTATTCATTTCACTCAGTTCTCACAGATATCCTGGAACCTGGGCATCTTTCCCATGAAGAGTGGAGACTTAGAAGGGATTGGTTTTCTTGTCCAAAGTTACAAAGTCGGTGACTCACAGAGCCTGGATTGTATGGAGTCCAGGTCTTACCTGCTCCTTAACTCATGGGCATTTTTCTCTCTCCCTCTAGTCTCCTTGGTTAACTTCTTTATTTGAAGAACTGCAGAGTAGGTACTTAATCTCTTCCCCTGGGAAAGGAGCTCAGGGTCATGGGACAGGAGTGAGGGGAGATGTGTATTTACTGGTGGGTCAGCTGAGACACACAGGCAAGGGGAATGGGATGTGGAGGTTAGATATCCTGCTTCTGTCTCATGTGCCTTGCTCTACTTTGAATCAGTAACTGTCTGTTTTCTCGTATGTAAACAACAACAGCAAAAAATTATATTACCTGTCTAGCAGGGTTTATGTGAAAAGTAAATGGCAAAAGCCTGTAAAATGTCTCACATGGTTTTTGGCCAAATGCATGTGCACCCCACTCTGCCTGCATGCGTGTGCAATCACTTCAGTCCTGTCTGACTCTTTGCGACTCTGTGGGTTGTATCCTCTGGCCATGGGATTCTCTGAGCAAGAATACTGGAGCCGGTCACCATTTCCTTTTCTAGGGGATCTTCCTGACCCAGGGATTGAACCTGTGTCTCCTGCATCTCCTGCACTGAGGTGGATTCTTTACTGCTGAGCCACCAAGGGAAGTCCCCTTACTCTGCCTAATAAACCTTCAATGGCAGCAGTAGCCCTGAGGTCCAGCCCTTAAAGAGAAACCTTCTGGAATATCTCTGTGGCCTGTTTCTATTATCATTTTTACAGGGTCATCTTTGCATGGAAATAGGTATAAAGTAGCCTGTTGGAAAGCACACTTCTCCAAGTTTAGCCCTCTTTCCAGTGGCAGGTAGAACTCAGAGAGCTGCGTAAGGCTTGCTTGCCTCCAGTTCTTGGTGATGTTTCCCCAGGAATTACCTCTTTCTGCCATATGGGAACCTGGGCTGTATTTCTTTGGACAGAGGAGGAAAAAATAACAGAGTCACATAGCATGTGACAGCAATAAAACATCTCTCTGTGATGGCTGACTACTTAATCTCTGCTGCTGCTAAGTCGAGTCAGTCGTGTCCGACTCTGTGTGACCCCAGAGACGGGAGCCCACCAGGCTCCCTCGTCCCTGGGATTCTCCAGGCAAGAACACTGGAGTAGGCTGCCATTTCCTTCTCCAACGCATGAAAGTGAAAAGTGAAAGTGAAGTCGCTCAGTCGTGTCCGACTCTCAACGACCTCATGGGCTGCAGCCTAGCAGGCTCCTCCGTCCATGGGATTCTCCAGGCAAGAGTGCTGGAGTGGGGTGCCACTAGGTGAACTTCAAAAAGTTGCCTTTTGAAAGGGAATTAGAAATTTCTCCAAAAGAAACTTCTGGACATCTGATTCAAGGGCATTGAGGACAAATCTATTTTAAACATAACTTAGGAAGCACACTGGTACAGAAAAAGAAAAACAAAAATAGGTAGAACTCTTGATATTTCCTCTTTGTTTTCTATTTTTTTCCCCCATAAAATGCTTATTCTAAAAAAAAGAGATTATGGTAAAGGCCTGGCTTTAAAACACGGATTTAGTTCTTCTCAGGTTGTTGCACACTAAGCTAATCAGACACCTTCTATATTTGAGAAACTGAAATTAAAATTGGTTCAAAAATGTGACCTTGAAACTCCCTAAGTTTCTTACTTGTTAGAGAAAAATTCAGTTTTTTTAAAAAATTGTATTCAACCTCAAGTCGAGAAAGATATTCATTTTATTAGAATGTATCATTTTCTTAAAAATTCTGATTAACCAAAATGTGGTAATAGGGTCACACATTTCATTCCGATGCTATTGGAAGGTATGAATAAAGCTGCCTTATGGTGCCCTCCTTCTTAAAAAGTTACTTTTCTGACAACCTCACCCATCCCAAACCCTACTAGGAGGGTGTGGCCAGAAGCATATGAGAAAGCTCCAGTGGCCTCCTGCCTCAAAGCCCATGCATCGTACTCTGTGGAAGTGATAGCATAGACACGCATATTGAAAATATAGCTTGGTACCATGTGGCTTAGGGGCTTCCCTGGTGGCACAGCTGGGAAAGAATCTGTCTGCCAATGCAGGGGACGCAAGAGATACGGGTTTGATTCTTGTGTTGGGAAGATCCTCTGGAGTAGGAAATGGCAACCCACTCCAGTATTCTGGCTTGGAAAATTACATGGACATTGGACCCTGGCAGGCTACAGTCCATGGGATTGCAAAAGAGTCAGAAACAACTTAGCACGAATAAGGATAAGGATGTGGCTTAGGAATAGAGAATCATACATTTCTCAATAATCCATGAGAACATTTCTCTACTTAAGCTGAGTAGTACCATTTATGTCCGTATCAGAAGTAAACATAATCCATAAACAACTGCATTTCACTTACGTACTTTAAGAAAGTCTCAAGTATGCAGATAAAGATGCTTTGATCATCACAGTCATTACACTTGGCACTCGGAAACATCAGCTTTGTATTTAGACCACTGTTCTCATAAGTGAACAACTAAATGAGTGAAGGGTGGAAGAAAAACAGACATTTGATTATGCAGAAACCTCATTTCTGAGTACTTACGTGAATGAAGTGTTACTGTAATTTTGAATCTAGAAAATGCTTCTTTGTTTAACCCTCAGAATTGTGGATGACTTTTCCCCAAACCACACATTTGGTTGTATAATCTCTTTTATATAATCCTATCACTACTCCCTCAACTGCTTACCCTACTTTTGAGGAGAGAATACAACATCACCACAATAAACAGTTCATTATTGGCAGCCTTATTTGGAAAGGGGTTTTAGAAAATACTAGTTAATGAAATTTTCAGCGAAGGCTGTCTGTGGCCACAAAAAGCATGATTAAATTTTAATTAAAATATACTTAATTAAATCTTATTGGCTGAAAATAAATGGAAAAAGTTATTAATCCTCTTTAACTATTTTCACCAAAGCCTTTAGATGCCCTGCCTGGAGGGGACTGCCTGGCAGATACAAAGCCTGTGTGGAAGGACGGATCTTATTTCCTGACCTACCACGGTGTGGTTCACTGCTGTCTTCTATCGCCATATTGGCCCATGGTGTCCAGACATTTTTTCTCACTTTCCCAACAAATTATCTGCACGTAAATAAAATTATAAGACAAAAAGCAGCATTCTTTGAATTTTATTTAAAATCACTACAGATGGTGACTGCAGTCATGAAATTAAAAGACGCTTACTCCTTGGAAGGAAAGTTATGACCAACCTAGACAGCATATTGGGAGAAGGCAATGGCACCCCACTCCAGTACTGTTGCCCGGAGAATCCCATGGATGGAGGAGCCTGGTAGGCTACAGTCCATGGGGTCACACAGAGTCGGACATGACTGAAGTGACTTAGCAGCAGCAGCAGCAGCAGCAGCAGACAGCATATTAAAAAGCAGAGACATTACTTTGTCAACAAAGGTCCATCTAGTCAAGGCTAAGGTTTTTCTAGTAGTCATGTATAGATGTGAGAGTTGGACTATAAAGAAAGCTGAGTGCCAAAGAATTGATGTTTTTGAACTGTGGTGTTGGAGAAGACTCTTGAGAGTCCCTTGGACTGCAAGGAGATCCAGCCAGTCCATTCTAAAGGAGATCAGTCCTGAGAGTTCATTGGAAGGACTGATGTTGAAGCTGAAACTCCAATACTTTGGCCACCTGATGCGAAGAGCTGACTCATTGGAAAAGACCCTGATGCTGGGAAAGATTGAGGGCAGGAGGAGAAGGGGACGACAGAGGATGAGATGGTTGGATGGCATTACTGACTCAATGGACATGGGTTTGGGTGGACTCTGGCAGTTGGTGATGGACAGGAGTCCTGGTGTGCTGTGGTTCATGGGGTTGCAAAGAGTCGAACATGACTCAGTGACTGAACTGATTTAGCAAAAGGTGTTGGTAAAAGTACCTTGAAGCCTTCTGACTTCCCCATTCTGGAGTTTTTTTTTTGCCAACTCTTCCTTCTATATCTATCAACGTCTATTTTCCCAATCTCTTTCCATGTTTGAAAGTGTGAAAGTGAAAGTGTTAGTTGCTCAGTAGTGTCTGACTCTCTTGGACCCCATGGGTTGTGTAGCCTGCCACACTGCTCTGTCCATGGATTTCTCCAGGCAAGAGTATTGGAGTGGGTTGCCATTCCCTTCTCCAAGGGATCTTCCTGACCCAGGGATAGAATTCAGGTCTTCCCTCATTACAGGTGGATTCTTTACCTTCTAAGCCAATAGGGAAGCCCATATTTGAAATATTTTTAAAAAGATAATTTATTCCGTTTCTGATACTAGACTTTCTGGGGCAGGGTCATCTCAAGTGAGAGAAAGGGCAATAAACAAAAATTTAGGGAAGGAGACTCAAAAGTATCACTTTGTTCTTGGGAAATATTTTATGGCTTGAAAAAAAAGTGTTAACATGAGAAGATTTTCAGGATGTTTGTACATTTTGCTCTGTAGCAACTTTTCCTTAATAGAAATGTTATGATAATCTTGTTTCTAAATCTGATCTGATTCTGAGGGTTCTGGAAAAGTCATAACTTTTGCCCTTAAGCAATTGATAAATAAAAACTGAACTCATCTGAATAGTCTGGATGACCTATCATAAATCAGATTTAAAGATAAGTGTATCTAGAAGGGCAAAATGAAAGCATTCCACTCACAGTTGAAGGGACAGAAGAAGTAGACCATTTCAAGGAGAATAAAGGGTTGTTGTTTTTCCAAGTTAAATGTGAAGAATCCTAGAGACTGTATTAAATAAATTAGGCTGTGTATATGTGTGTTAGTTGGTCGTTTAGTCATGTCCGACTCTCTGCGACCCCACGGACTGTAGCTCACCAGGCTCACCTGTCCACGGAATTCACCAGGCAAGAATACTGAAGTGGGTTGCCATTTCCTCCTCCAGGGGATCTTCCTGACCCAGGGATTGAACCCGTGTTTCTTGCATTGCAGGCGATTCTTTACCATCTCAGCCACCAGGAAAGCCCACGTTAGGTTAGGATGCAGTAACTAAAAAACCCTAAGATAGAAAATGTATAAAGCACTGTTGATGTTTGTTTTTCCAGCTCACTGTCCAAAGCCATGTTCCTGGACAGTTAATGGCTCTCTTCCATGTGGTGATTCAGGGACCCAGGCCTCTTCCATGCTTGGGTTCCACTGCCCTTAGGGCTTTTGTTGTTTGTAGAAGTGGAAAGATAGCACAAAGAGACACAGCTGCTTCTTTAGGGTCTTTGCTTGTAAGAGACCTGTGTCAGGAGACTTCCCTGGTGGTCTAGTGGCTGGGGCTTTATGCTCCCAGTGCAGGGGGTCTGAGTTCAGTCCCTGGTCAGGGAGCTGGATCCCAGACATGCTGCAACTGGAGGGTTCCATGGACCATGATGAGGATCAAGGATTCCATGTTCTGCAGCTGGGACCTGGCATGGCCAAATAAGTGAATAAATAAAATAAATATTAAAATAAAATAAAAAAGGAATAAATATTTTAGAAAAAGAAGTCAAAAAAAAAAAAAAAAAAAAGAAGAGGCATGTATCCTTTCTGCTCACGTTCTATTGGCTGAAACTCAACCATCAGTTCATTCCTAATTCCAAGGATGTGGAGGGACATGGTCCAACCAAGCGCCCAGGAAGGAGGAAAAACAGACTCTAATGATAACCAGCACCTGGGTTACAGAGGCTATCTAGGTGAAGGTTTGAAAGTGACCAGCCAGTAAGCCACCTTGGCCTTGCTGATGTATTTCCTTTGGCACACATGGTGCTTGTAGAAGTTTTAAACTGCAGCAAACACCCAAACCAGGAGATTTCGTATGAATATCTGGGCTTCAGACTCTTCTTGGAAAATCTGATTCTCTGGCAGTGTTTACCTATATTCTTGCTTCATT
>NW_011494640.1:6321008-6360742 GCF_000754665.1 Bison bison bison
CATTCTTGTCTAGAGTTGAGTGGGGGCTCTGCTATAGAGTGGGCTTGCGTTGTTTCCTTTGCAAAGTTCTGGCCACTCTCTGTCATACCCTAAGAAAGCCAAGCCCTGATTTCCACTTATCTTCTTATAGCAGGCCTGCTTCTCTAATTCCTGCATCACTCCACGACTGGAAAGCAGAGCACTGATTCCCAGCCCCAAACTCCGTCTTCGTCCCTCTCTATCAGCCCCTCTGTTTCTCTTCTAACACCTATTTGTCTGCTTATTTATCTGCCTACCTACTACCTGTCATCTACATATATTTCCCTATTTTTCTTTCTCTATCGCTTTCATTACACCAGATGGATTATAGGCGACACTCACCTATAGCTTAAATGTGTGTGTGTGTTAGTAGCTCGGTTGTGTCTGACTCTTTATGACCCTGTGGACTGTACCCTGCCAGGCTCCTCTGCCCACAGGATGTTTCAGGCAAGAATACTGGAGTGGGTAGCCATTTCCTTCTCCAGGGGATCTTCCTGACCCAGGGTCGAACCTGGGTTTCCTGCATGGCAGGCAGATTCTTTACCTTCTGAGCCATAGGTCTAACAAATAGTACTCTGTTTGGTTCAGAATGGTTTCAGTGAGTTTATAGACTTGCAAATACTGTTAAGAGGAAGGAAGAAAGGGAGGGAGAAGGGGGAGGAAGAGAAATGAAGGAAACAGTGAAGGGAATGCATTCTATGATTTTGGAGAAGCAAAAAGAAAACTCTTCTACGTCTCGGCATGAACACCGAGCTGCATTCTGCATACATGTGTTTTATAAGCCCTTTTCTATTCTATTTAAGATTTGCAATAGGAAATGGGATCTTCACCCTCTAAAACTAGTGTGGAGAAATAAATGTTTCTTCTTGTGACAGTTGTTACTAGGACCAATTATAGGCACAGGTGGGAAGTGGTAAAAGAGAGGAGACATAGCAGTGAGCCGAGAGAAAACCTTCCTGTCTGAACTGGAGTCTCTTCGTGGGGATTTATGAGACCCTGCTCTAGAGAGGCGAGTGACTGGGTAGTGGTGGGGTGCTTGTCTTTCTACTTTGCAAAGCAGTGGTAGAGAAAGCTAGAGTCCAAGGACACCTGGCAGGGCTCGCGCACTGAACTCAGGAGCAGGAGGACTCAAGGAAGCCGTCTCCATCACAACCCAGCTGGTGTTGGGATTTAAAAGAGGAAAATGTCAGGAACTGAAGCTTGCGATTGCCTCTGATGCAGGTGCAGCTAGAGCTGTGAAGTGGGGATGCTTTCAGAGAGGCGAGGGGGTTCCCGTGAGTTCCTCTTCTGAGCCTATAGATGAGGGTAGTAATGACCACACAGTCACAGCCGTAACAGCTTACTGTTTCCTGAGTAAGGCCTGTTTTAAAAACCCGGTGATAGGTGGTCAGGCATGGTAATCAAGGCACCTGAGGCTCTAAAGATTGAAGACAGCTACAGATCTGAATCACTGCAGAAGTATTGAATAATACCAAATCCAAGGTTTTATCTCAGACTTGCATGAAAACAACTGCCTAGCTGGGAGGAGGCAGAGAACCCTGAATTTTTATCAAGTAATTATTATACGGCCAGGTTGGTGCAGGTCTCACAGTCCACATCTGAGAACCGCTGGGTGAAGTGATTTGCCTAAGGACGCACAGCACGTCAATAGCAGATCCAGGTCCAAACCCGGCTGCATCTTTTGCTCTAGATTGAGTTCATCTGCTGAAGCTAGGGTTCCCTGACTGTTTGATAGGTTTAATAAGGTTTGATAATAATCAAAGACAGCACAAAAAAGAAAAAAAGAAACTCATTGTTGAGCATCTCCTGTGCTAAAGTAGTGTTCATATGTTTTTATTTCATCCTGTGCTCACACTGCAAGGTGAGTATTTTCCATTCACATTTAAAAAATATTTTTAATTGGAAGATAACTGCTTTACAATATTGTGTTGGTTTCTGCCATATAACAATGCAAATCAGTTATAATTATTACATATATATATGATTTGCAGTATATATATATATATCTTCCCTCTCTCTGGAGCCTCCCTGCCCGCTCCCATTCCACCCTTCTAGGTCATCACAAAGAGTCAGGCTGGGCTCCCTGTGTTACACAGCAGCTTCCCACTAGTTATCTGTTTTACACATGATAGTGTGTGTGTATCAGTCCTACTTTGCAGAGCAGGATACTGAGGCTAAGGGAAGTTCAGTGCCACATTTATGCCCCCATGGTTTTGTTTAATGGCAGAGTAGAGTAAAATTCAAAATCTGGTCATCAGTAGGGTGACCTCATACCAATGCCATACAGGTGTTTCTTGAGATTTCTTCCCTTTAAATCTTACTCTAAATTGAATGATGTAAAACATGATTTAAATGTTTCTATTTATTAAGTCAATAATTACATAAGGAATAGGAAAAGCAAAATTAAATAGAAGTGTTTCCATTTCATGTCTAAGGGGAACCAAGCTATTGATCTCTCAAGCCTTTATCAAAAGGTAGTCATTTCTCACCTTGCTTCTCAAAGGATGGGCCAAGGATGCAGCGTCAGTGTCACCTGGGAGCTTGATAGAAAGCCAGACTATTATCAGGTACCACTGCACAAGTGTTGACCCAGCATCTGTGTTTTAACAAGATCTCCGGGAATGTCTGTGCACATAAAGTTTGAGAAATACTGAACAGTTGCTGGAAACCAGATACCTTACAGAGAAAGAAACAGGCTTGTCGTCTGTCATCACAAATGTGAGAAGTGATGGTTGACAGAGCAGAAGCCTGGGGTTAAACCCTGGAGATGGTTTGTAGGTCGAACTAATGGTACTGATACGGAAAATGAGATGTTTGATTTGGTTGCTTTTGTAGAGCTGTCAGTATATTTATTAAACTTACAATGTTAGAGGTAAAGTTCTAGAATTGGATCCATTTACCTTGGAACATAAAAACATATAGCAGAGTGCTTCTTATGTATGAGTGTATCCAGTGCTTTTTGATCATAAAGAGTTTTATTGTTTAAGTTTTGCTGGGAGAACTGGATTTAAGAGACTTGTCAGGATGCAAAGTCTATTTAACTGAAATAATTGTATTTTGCCCTGATTATTGTTTCTCTATTACTTATATTGCTTTCCTGATGACTCTTAGGCAGAATATGATAAACACTGAAATGCTAAAAGGCCATATTAGTCATCTCTTATTAGAGTTGTTAAGATCTTGGTATTGGTAGTTATGTAAGTAATCACTTGTTAGCAATATTTATTTCTGTAGGCAATAATTTTTAATTTGTTTTCATGAGGAATGTCCCCAGAGTGTGGCTTACAGAGGAATCTGAGCAATAAAAATCACTTTAACAAATAGTTTTGTATGTATTTGTATATTTGGTCTGAGTAAGAAAAATCTGCATTTCATCCAAAGCACAGAGGATCTATTTCCGCATCAGCCTGATAATGAGACAGTAATTGGTGTGTAAGCCGTTCATTCTCCAAGTTTTCTCACGGGGCATAATTTGTCTCTTATTTGTCAAGGATGGGTTCTGGGAAACAACACTGCCATTCATGATGGGCAGAGCAAATGTACTAAAACATTATCATAGCTGGGATTAATGGTCCACTATGGATTTATGTCAAGAATGTTAATGATTTGTTTGTGAATAAGTGGGCCTGTCGCATGGTGAAACAGTGGCCTGCAGAATTGCTGAATGCACAGTTTGCTTGCAGAGGATTCTTGGAGGAAATAAATACTCTTGCCAGGCCTTTTGCATCTCTTAAATCGCCACTGTGAATTGACTTTGGGATGCGAAATGGTGGCATTTACCTTACAAAATCCTGGGCTTGCAATTGCTGATCTTGTAACTCTAAATTTTCCTGATATAGCGCAAAGAAAGTATATCTTTTAAGGATTGAATATAATTTATTTCTGGTAAAATAGTTTGAGAAAATAATGATTTGTTTTAACCTGTCATTGAACAAAATCTTTCCACCACTACCACCACCACCCCCATCCTGTCACCAGATTACATGTTCTTTTTCAAAAAACATATTAATCTGTTGAAGACATGAATTTGGAGTAGATTTTAATTGGTAGATGAAAGTCAGTTATTGCCAGGCAAAGTTTAGGAAATGAAAAGTGAATCAAGATTATATAATGATTCATATACATACACATAGACTGATATATATATGTGTGTATGTATAGTGTGTTTATGTGATGGTGTGTGTGTGTGTGTGTGTGGCTTGCAGTATAAATGTTTGTGATATAATTTAATGATGTATATGTTAGCTACTTTTTATTTATTTATTAAAAAAAAAATTTTTTTTTAGCTACTTTTTAAACATCTACTTTTTATGAATGATGATGTTGGCCTTCTCTTAAAAAGAAATTTAAACTTAACTGTTATTCTATTTACATTAAAAAAGATTAATTTCTTCTTTTTGCTTTGGAATAGAACTTGTGTTCAAAGGATCTTAACTTAAATACCAAGGTAACTTTTTAGAAACTTCGGATTGCAATCTGGGAAGTTTCATACCACAAACATGACCTAAATGATTTTAACACCTAGACTCCTATATAATAAAACGAATGTATCATACTTGTTTCATGAAAGTGACATCTATTTGCATTTGCTAGCCAGAGAACATCCATAATGATGAATTCCCTTGATCCTTAGAGCAGTCCTAGCTATTCTGTGGTTATAAAGTTATGGTGTCAAGTCTCAACGCAGGGTTATTTGAGTCCAGGTCTCATGTTCTTTCTGTTGTATCACAGGATCAAAATTCATGTAGCCTCTATCCCCATGTCCCTCTCTCCCCTCTGTATTGCTGTCAGAACTGTCATGGATGAACTTATCAAATGCTATTAAATCAAAAGGGTGGGCACCAGTGGGCTTCTAGGTATCAGAGAACTCCTTAGCATAAATGCAGTTTATCTGATTCTTCAAGGGGTCCATGATCGCCCCAAAGATCATTTATCTGTATACCAAATCATTAGTGCATGTCTGCTCATACCGGAGTGGATAAACATGTGCTCCCTGTTCATTTGTGAGTTGCTCTCATTCCTCTCTAGTAATTTACCCTCTGTGTAAATTATACTCCGTCCCAAACTTGCAGCTTGGGTAACATGCAGCAAATACATAGACTTGACCTCTCTGACCACTGTGAAGTTCATCATCTTAGAAGGGATTGAGAAGAGACAAGTGGGTATTGATCAGGGCTCTTTCAGAATTAAGAGAAGAACACGAGTTGTCAAATTTTCAGCTGTAATGGACCTCAGTACAGTCTGTTATGTGGCACACGGTTAGATTTGGAATGGAGTTGTTAGCAGAGACATATTAAATCCAAAGGGGATGTGTTGAGCGTCTGTGGTTGACAAGGCATTGTTCACATGCTTGGCAAGGTAAAGAGGTGTGAGTGCTGGGTGGGATACTCGGGAACTGGGTATGTCCATTCATGTGTAAATTGTGATCAGGGTTCACCTGTGTGCAGGCTCCTTCATTTCCACTGCTCACATTTACTTCCATTGAATGTTAACATGTTAACCACTTCAAGGTAAGAACCCTTCACTAGAAGTACTAAATTTTAGTAGTATAGCATAATGTCTCTGGTATAGAAAGCATTTGTGGTTATATGATTTGTTTCTCTTATATTCATATATCTTAGATTTAGAATTTCCTTTCCCTATCCAATTGACAGATGTGATTATAATAAGACTAATTCTGCAGAAAGTTACAAACCCATTCCACCACCTGTGGCTCCACATTCTGTATCAGAAAATTTTCACCTCGTTCTATCGCCCTCAAGTCTGTCATCCTCTAGGACAATAATCTGAAGTATTAGAATCACCAGGGGCTTTCATTAAAAATAGAGATGCCTTTCTCCTACTCAGAAATCTATTGTAACTAGCATCCCAAAGGATGCTGATGTAGAATGGGCTCTGTGCATGAAGTCTATAGATGGATAATCAACAAACCTCTGAAATGGTTTTCTAGATTTGGATTTTGTCATTTTTCTGGGGACAAGATCCAGAGTTTTACTTAGATTTTCAAAGAAGTCTGAAATCCAAAAAGAGTTTATAAGCTTTTGTTCTTGTGACTGAAATGAAGGCCATTAATTGTAACCTTGCACTTGTTACCATTTGAGCTTGGACAGTAAATGGATGGAATTCATAGGCAGTGAGATGAAATCATACTATAATGAGAAAACTGTAGCAAGAAACCATTTTACTTTCAAACCAAAAAAAGGACTACTTCTGGAATACTACTTTATGTACTTTGTCAATAGCACTTAAAATGTAATAATAGTTGATGACCAGGTGACATTTAGTTGATGACCAGGAAAGATCAGCTGATGTTATAGATGCGAAAGTACATTATTTTTTATACCTTACCTGAGCCAGGTGAGATGGACTGTGCAGATACCTTACATTCCTTTAGTAGAACAGGCAACCTGAAACCCCCTTCAGTCAATTGGCCACCCCATCCTACTGCCCCTGGAAGTTTTGAGTTCATGGCAAACACCTCATTCATTTTTCACAGGAGTAGAATAGTAAAAAGGCATTACTAACTCAGAGCAGACATAGTGTTTGTGTAGATGTAACAATCATGTTATCAAAGTAATTGACTTGAATTCTAAGAAAAATTCCACTTTGAGGTTGAAAGAGAGAGGTGACTAAAAGCCAAATTGATGCCTGCTCTGGATTCATGGCTTCGTCAGTTCTCTAAGACTTCTTGGTAATGAGGACTTTTTGCGGAATGGTGATAAGACCCTCATAGTCTTTACACATGTTTTCTCTGCTTCCAGACAGTCAAATTGATAGGTAGTTTTTCTTTAGGGATTAGGTGCACTTTTAAAGAAATATTTGATGATTGTTCCCTGAAATTATCAGGGTGCTCTCTGTGAGTGAAGATACAAATAATTTAACTACCAGCTTCCTTTCTGTGTCTCTTTACATAATGGCAGGTGGCAGAGAGGAAGCACAGGCCTAAAGATACTGTAGTAAGGAGCTGCAGTAATGTGGCTTTGGCTGCTTAAGACAGGAAAAATCTATCATCCTCAGAGTCAGAAAAACTGCTATTGAAGCTGACAGGTGTATGATTTATCATTGTGTGTGTGCGGGCTAAGTTGCTTCAGTCATCTAACTTTTTGCGACTCCTTAGACTGTCGCCTGCCAGGTTCCTCTGTATATGGGGATTTTCCAGGCAAGAATACTGGAGTAGGTTGCCATGCCCTCCTTCAGGGGATCTTCCCAACCCATGGATTGAACCCAGGTCTCCTGCATTTCAGGTGGATTTTTTATCATCTGAGCTACCAGGGAAGTCCAAGAATACTGGAGTGGGCAGCCTATCCCTTCTCCAGGGGATATTCCCAACTCAGGAATCAAACCAGAGTCTTCTGCATTGAGGCAGATTCTTTACCATCTGAGCCACCATACTACAGTAAAAATTAATTAATAATTATAGAAAAGAAATATACAATTTACAGAGGATCAACTTCTCACCAGTTAACACTCACCAGTTATAAGGCTTCAGACAGGGTAGAGTGCCTTTGTAACATCTGTATGTACAAAGCCATGCTGATGTTAGTTCAGCCATCTGCTCTTTTCTCAGAGCCTGTTTAATAAAAGGGAAAAAAATAAAGCTTTGTGATACACTTGCTGGGAACAGCTCTCTGTATGTCTTCACTAGGTTGGCCCCAGTAAAGAAGGGAGGGGCAGGCTATTTTGCTTAATTAAGAAGAAATTATAATATTGATAGTTTCATACCCGGCCAGGGCCTCTCTTTGCACTGGACCCAGCATGAGTTGAGAGAATGAAGCAGTGGAGTTACCATTCAGTTCAATAGATTTGCAAATAAATCAAATTCCCTTCTCCAAGTTCCTCCTTGTTGGGGGATCTGTGCTTCCTGCCGGAATGAGGTCAAGTAAGCATGGGATTCAAGTTGACTTCCTAAAAGTGTTGATGGAAATTATATTTGAATATATGTGTGTGTAACCATATGTAGGGACATTTTGCTATTTGATTGCAAAGTTAAATTTCTTTGATTATGACATGTGTTTCATTATACAGTCAAGCTCTGACTTGCAAAATACTGAAATACTGTTGGAATACTGTAAGAATCGATTGGCTTTGGTGGAATGATATTCTCATTTTTCACGTTAATTTTTTAAATTAGAAATTTCCCCTTCAACTTAAAGGGGTATATTCCATGGAACATTAAGCAGATTCTCTCAAACTCAGTTGTGGAGATGGTTTTATAGATTTTGTAAATCCCAAGCTTCCTTGTGGAAGCATATGCTAATTAACCTCAGCTATACTTTATGATCTGTGTCTTTATCTTTTGAAAACATTAATTTCATTGTTTTATAGCCAACCCCACAAATGTGTATTTATTAAAAGTCTTCTATGAGCCAGGCCCTGCTGTAGGAACCAGAACAATGGTACCAATACAATTGTGATGGAAAGCCAGAGTTCTTGCTTCCCAGGAACTGCTGCTCCCATAGTGGGAGACATGTAGTGGTATGCATACTAACAAAAATGAAAATGTAAATTAACATAGTGCAATAATATAACCTAACACCTGATGCAAAGAGCTGACTCATTTGAAAAGACCCTGATGCTGGGAAAGATTGAAGGCAGGAGGAGAAGGGGATGACAGAGGATGAGATAGTTGGATGGCATCACCAACACGATGGACATGAGTTTGAGTAAACTCCGGGAGTTGGTGATGGACAGGGAGGCCTGGCGTGCTGCAGTCCATGGGGTCGCAAAGAGTCGGACATGATTGAGCGACTGAACTGAACTGAACATCAGGAAAATGAAATGAGGTAATGTGATACTTGGTGGGAGCCAGGTTTAGCTCAGGAAGAGATGGGAGGCCTCTTTGAAACAAATAATAAAAAGGAAGTGGTCTCATAAATATTTGGGGGAGGTATATCGTAGAAGGAAGAAACAACACCTACTAAGACTTCAGGTTGGAAGCAATCTTGGTCACAGTGTTTAGAACATTGTGAGGTTGGAAAAATAGTGAGGAGTTAGACCTATTTGCCATAGTAGGCAGTTTGGATTTTATCACATGAGTGATGGGAAGCTTGTGGTGGACCTTAAACAGAGAGTTGACAGATGATCTCCTCTTGCAGAAGAGCATTGTTTTGGAGAATGGGTTGTGGCAAACAAATGTGGAGGCAGAGAGGCCAGTTATGAGACTGTTGTACTAAGTCTGGAGAAGACATGATGCTTTTTCAAGGGAGATGGTGAGCAAGGGTTGCATATAGGATCAATTTTGAGTATAGCTACAATAGAATTATCAATAGATAGGAGTAGACTCTTGGAGAAAGAGAGAAATTGTCCCCTAAGATTTTAGTTTAAACAGATAGGCAAATTCACTGAGATGGGAGGAAAGAGATGGTGGCAAATTTCTCTTTGGGGGAAAAACTGTGTATTGTTTTGGCCATATTAATTCTGAGGTACTGGTTCAGATACCAAGGATACTGAGAAGGTAAGTGTATATACAAATCTGGACCACAGAGGAAAGGTCTTGTCTAGGCATATATTGAGAGTTATTGGAATATGTCATTGTTTTGTCGCTCAGTCATGTTCAACTCTTTTGTGACCCTGTGGACTGTAGCCCGCCAGGCTCTTCTGTCCATGGGATTCTCCAGGCAAGAATACTGGAGTAGGTTGCCATTTCTTCCTCCAGGAGATCTTACTGAGAGATTGAACCCCTGTCTCTGTATCTCCTGCATTACACGTGGATTCTTTACCACTGAACCACCAAGCCCTATTGGAATACAGCTGGAGTTTAAAACCACTGGGTAGAGTGGTGTTACCTAGGAGAGAGTGTGAGCAGAGAGATGGTCTGAGAACAATGCTTCCTTGCTGGCTTCTCCTATACTAGACCCTGACATGTGCTACCATATAACTGCTGCTAAGGACAGATGCTGAAACAGATTATTATCTTACACTCTGTGAATGTCTGAAAGCTCTTTATGCTACATAGTCAGTTCAGTCACTTCGTCGTGTCTGACTCTTTGCGACCCTATGGACTGCAGCACGCCAGACTTTCCTGTCCATCACCAACTCCCGGAGCTTACTTAAACTCATGTCCATCGAGCCAGTGATGCCATCCAACCATCTTATCTTCTGTCATCCCCTTAACCTCCTACCTTCAGTCTTTCCCAGCACCAGCTTCTTTTCCAATGGGTCAGTTCTTCGCATCAGGTGGCCAAAGTATTGGAGCTTCAGCTTCAGCATTAGCCCTTCCAATGAATATTCAGGACTGATTTCCTTTAGGATGGACTGGTTGGATCTCCTTGCAGCCCAAGGGACTCTCAAGAGTCTTCTCCAACACCACAGTTCAAAAGCATCAATTCTTCAGTGCTCAGGTATATGTTGCATAAATAGTTCCCTAATAAATTATGAAAAATTCAGGCAAAAACCTCATGTGTCTTATGTTTTGTATTTTCCTAGTGTATTTGTATTGGGACTTCCCAGGGGCTTCAGTGGTACGAAAATCCACCTGCCAAGCAGGAGACATGGGTTTGATCCCTGAGTGGGGAAGATCCCCTGGAGAAGTAAATGGTAACCTACTCCAGTAGTCTTGGCTTGGGAAATCCCATGGACAGAGGAGCCTGGCAGGCTATATCCAGGGGGTCACAAAGAGTAGGACACGACTTAGGGACAAAACATCAGCAACAGAAGTACCATGGGAAGGATAACACATTTTGAAGAGGATCTGTGCATATAGTTGCCAAGAAATGTTTGCTTGAAAAGTGGAGATTGCTTTCTTAGTGTGCCAACATTTTATAGCCTCTTGTTACTTTAAACCTGAAAGCTATCAGCATTTTTGTCACTGGTTGGATTTGGACCAAGAACTCAGAAAAAATTTCACTTTAGCTGTTCAGTGCTACCACCACTTTATAACCTTGGATTTTGAGCCAGAATACTAGATGCTGAGTTGATTGAGTTTTACAGAGTTCTTTTTGTTTTATATAAAAGAAGGAAATGAATTTGAAATACTAGTGAAACAGTCATAAAAGGAGAAACGATTCAATAGATATCAATATTCCTTTATATGAAGGATTCCAAAAAGATGTACAGCTTAGGCTATAGACAAGACATTGGAGGTGTCCTCATTTTCCCACTTTATGAAACTCAGAAATAAAAGCAAAATGAATTATATTAGCTGTACTCTATTATGATAAATTTTTACCTTGTCGTGGTACCGGCTTGTAATTGTTTACCATCCAAGACAATGTATTTCACATTTAATGTGAATTGTTTCTATAATTTTAATTATGTTTTATATGACATATAGTGGCAAATTTGTTTCACTTGTACCTTGAAAAAAGAAGTATGATTTAAAGGAGAAGGGGATGACAGAAGATGAGATGTTTGGATGGCATCACCGACCCGGTGGACATGAGTTTGAGCAAACTCCAGGAAATAGTGAAGGATAGGGAAGACTGCAGCTTATGGAGTCTCAAAGAGTCAGACATGACTTAGTGACTGAACAACAAAATTGGTTTATAGTATACAATTACATAACATGGGTTAAAGCATAATTTCTAATTACTATTGTTAAGTGGTGCCACATTCTTATCATATATCTTTTTGTTTGTCTGTCCTTGGATTCTTAATTTTGGTGCTTCTCTCAGTTTGCATCTTTTGGTGCATTTCTAAGAGAAGAAGGAAATGTTGATGAACTATATTCTAAGCACTTGCAGTCTTTAATGGATTTTTCATTGTTTTTATCAAAATTCTATATTGCTCTGGCGGAAAATAGAAAAATACATGATCAGCTGTTTCATTGCTACATTGTGGTAGCAAGAGCCTGGTATCTCAAAATCAGTAAGGAGGGGACCAGATTAATAAACTATGGAACACCCATGCTCTGAGTACTATTCAGTTATCAAGTGAAAATCGCTCAGTCGTGTCTGACTCTTTGCAACCCGTGGACTATACAGTCCGTGGAATTCTCCAGGCCAGAATACTGGAGTGGGTAGCTTTTCCCTTCTCCAGGGGATTGTCCCAACCCAGGGATCGAATCCAGGTCACCTGCATTGCAGGTGGATTCTTTACCAGCTGAGCCACAAGGGAAGCCCAATTCAGTTATGAAAAGAAGTTAAAATTTATCTCTAGTACCTATTTATAAGCTAAAAATAATAATGTGGAGAAGACTACGTGAAGTATCCTATTGTTTAAGGAAGGAATGAAGAAATATGAATATATGTGTATATAGTATGTATTACCTCTGTGTGTTTATATATGTTGTCTGTGTACAACACACAAAAGCAAATTATTTGTGTAAATGAAAGAACTAAAAACTGAGGTCACTAGAGAGAAAGGAGGGTCAGGGTGGAGGAGCTAGGAATAGAAACTAGAATTTTCTAAACATAGAAAAAGTTTGTAGAACTATATAAATATTTTACATAATTATAGATAAGATTAAAGCAGAGTAAAATATGTATTTTCTAAAAAGTAAAGGTAAATTTAAACAGTGAGGTGTAACTGTATCAAGTTGGTGATTTAACTTCATGGAGAAAATTACTTCAAATGATTATAAAATATTTTCATCTTTCTGTCCATCACTAGTGAGATATAGCCAAAAAGAACAAAAAGAAATCTGCAAAGATACATTAAAATGTTTTATTAATCATATATTTTACTGATATTGTTATAGTAGTTATATTGGCATTGTTATTCTGAGCTGATTCCATGTATATATTTATATGTATAATATATACACATATTTTTACATTAAGTATACATGTATATGTATATATTCATAAAACAGGTATGAATAATCATTTTTCTAATATTTCTTATTGCACAGTATCCTATACTTTATTACTCATTTATCTTGTGTGTTCAGTCACACTCAACATATATTAATACACAAATAGTAGTATATATATTATACTTTATTGTATCTATTCTGTGTGTAGAATAGAATAGACCTGGGTTTGATCCCTGGGTGGGAAAGATCCCCAGGAGGAGGGCATGGCAACCCGCTCCAGTATTTTGCCTGGAGAATCCCATGGACAGAATAGCCTGGTGGGCTACAGTCCATGGAGTCTCAAAGAGTCGGATACAACTGAGCGACTAAGCACAGCACATTCTATGAGTATCATAAAATGAACCAAATTACCGATTACGTTCATGTCCTTAAGGAACCAAGATTTTAGTAAATATGCATTCCAAGAATTAAATATAAGCCTTATAATCCTAAATTAGAATTGGAAATATTTCTGTATTTAATGTAATCCTATTTTCATTTCATTGCAAAATTCATACTTTTTAGTTTTTAATTTCCTTGTTTCTTAGAGGTGATGTTATCATATATGCTATTGAACTTGCAAAATGGTTTTCTAAAATTTTCTTCAAATTTCTATAGCAAACAATGTGTGAAAGCTAGGTGATTCTTCTGCTCCACCTCTAAGAACTTCATCTAAGTTTTTAGAATGACATTCTCTTTCTCTTGTTCCAGAATATCTTTGAAAGGTTCTGTGTGGGTTTCTTTTTTAAGAAAAATGTCTAAATCATAAAGATTGAGTTAGTAATAAATCATCTTTGGTCTTTTGTTGCTTTAATTCAATTACTTAGCTTGTATGTGTGTCCTTTTTTTTTTTTTTTACTTCCTCTGACCCTGAGATTAACTAGCCATTTTGAAATTATGTTTTGAAAACTCAGAAAGTTCAATATACCCTTGGAATAGCTGTGGGTCTTCCTGAAGCCCAGAGCAACAAATTAAATTTAATTCCCTCTTAGAATTTTCATTAGGTTTTCTGGACCATAGCTCAGAGGCAAGGGACTGGAGATTATTCTTGTTATGCTCGGAGGTAATAAGTCCTTTTTGACAGTGTCTTTCCATTTCGCAACTTCAATGCCTCTTCACATTATTGCCTGCTCTCTTGGGAGGCCATTTTGAAAATAACATATGGCTTCCCTTTCATTGTGTGAAACCCGTGTTTAATTTGGCTGGGAGAGCAAATTGTACTTGACATCAATTTTACTTGTTTTTATTTCTGGAAGAATGACTCTGAAAGGTCATTTTCCAATAAAATTATAATATAATTTTATTAAGTGCATTGTATTTATTTATTACATGTTAATTAAGTTCTCATACACACACACACCTATTCACACATGATGTGAGGCATAACAAAACAAAACCCTTGTTTGTACACTCCAGAGACCTGACTCACAAGAGCAGTAACATTATTATTCGTGTTTACATGGAGCCTGTGAGGGAGACCAACAATGGCTACAGATTTGCTGCTGTTTCTCCATTGGGAGATTGGGAGGTGGAGTCTAATTCCATCTTTGAATCTGAGTTGGCTTTAGTGATTTCATCAATAGAATGTGGCAGAAATGACTTTCTGAGACTTTTGGGGCTGGGTCAGAATAAGCTTTCCAACAGCAGCTTCTGCCCAGGACTTTCTGAACAGTCTCTTTAGGAACTCTGAGTCACCAGGTAAGATGTCTGACTACTTTGAGTTCATCCTGGAGAAGTCACGCGCAACAGTGCTAGCCAACTATTCTACTTGAAGCCAGCCTTCTAGCCATCCTTACCAAGGCATAAGGCAAGTGATTGAAGCCTTTCTGATCAACCTGTCCACCAGCTGAGTATCACTAAGCCATTTTAGCATCAGGTGGAGCAGAAGAATCACCTAGCTGAACCCTGCACAAATTCCTGATCAATCAAGTTATGAGATTTATTAAAAAATAAAAAAGGATGTTGTTTTAAACCACTAAATTTTGGAGTAATTTGTTATGCAGTAAAAGATAACCAGATTAGAATATGTACATTAATCTCTTAAATGGAGTTTGAATGTGATGTATAAATAGTCTATTGAGGAAGCAGTGTGGAAGGACCTGGGATGTGAAAGTCTAAATTCTAATTTTGTTCCTAATAACTTGTGTAACTATGAGCAAATTGATCTCTTTGAACTTTACTATTTGGGGATATAAAAAGGAGAATTGTAAAATAATAACAATAAAAATGGTTGTTTTTCAACAATAACAACAATTATTATTGTTGAGGGTCCCTTGGACTGCAAAGAGATCAAACCAGTCAATCCTAAAGGAAATCAACCCTAAATATTCATTAGAAGGGCTGATGCTGAAGCTGAAGCTCCAGTTCTTTGGCTACCGGATGTGAAGAGCCAGCTCTTTGGAAAAGACCCTGATGCTGGTAAAGATTGAGAGGAGGAGGAGAAGGGGGCAGCAGAAGATGAGATGGTTAAATAGCATCACCAGCTCAATGGACATGAATCTGAGCAAACTCTGGGAGATGGTGATGGACAGGGAGGCCTGGTGTGCCGCTGTCCATGAAGTCACAAAGAGTCAGACACGACTGAGCAACTAAACAATAACAACAATAAGAATAGTAAGCCTCAGTGTAATAAAAGCAAGTACTTCCTGAATGCTATTATACAGGACACTGAAACGGAACTCGGTATTTTAATGCATTGTTTAATTTGTTTCCCACAGTGATTCTGTAAATTAGAGGTATTATTATTATTTTATTATTAATGCCAGTTTATGGAAGGTAAAATAGATTTCAGGAAATCAGGAAGCTGCTCATATATCCTCTATAAAATATACTTTTTAACCTCTAGTGTTCTATTGTCCTGTTTCTAAGATTCTTCAAATCATCACCTGCAAATTAATATCCTATTAGTGAGAGGTGAAGAATTTCTTTTTTATTGTACCAAAGTAAATTTCAGAGTTGTAAGGTAAAATCAGTGGTGGAAAGGGAATGCCAGAGTCTTTAGTGCAGTGTATCCCCGTACTGCTTATATACCGGAACAAAAGAACTAGAAATGGCAAAAGGTCACTCTTTTGGTCTTCAGTCATGTTGTAAGGAAGTCACACTTGAAAGTGTCGGGTAGACCTTGCAAGTGAAGCATACCGGTTACAGCAGTTGCCATATGCACAGTCTATCAAGATGGACCTTCAGTTCAGTTCAGTTCAGTTGTTCAGTCGCTCAGTCGTGTCCGACTCTTCACGACTCCATGAATCGCAGCACGCCAGGCCTTCCTGTCCATCACCAACTCCTGGAGTTCGCTCAGACTCATGTCCATCGAGTCAGTGGTGCCATCCAGCCATCTCATCCTCTGCCGTCCCCTTCTCCTCCTGCCCTCAATCCCTCCCAGCATCAGAGTCTTTTCCAATGAGTCAACTCTTCGCATGAGGTAGCCAGAGTACTGGAGTTTCAGCTTTAGCATCATTCCTTCCAAAGAAATCCCAGGGCTGATCTCCTTCAGAAGGGACTGGTTGGATCTCCTTGCGATCCAGTGGATCTTGGCAGAGGTTAAAAAAGGTACTTCAGTGACAGTTGGTGAGCTGTCTTGTGTATAAAAGAAAAATGTCTTCATTTTAATTAATAGTAAAATGTAAATTGCCCCAACATGTTAAAACGTTTTTTTTAATCTCCTATTTTGTTTTAATAATTTTTCTTCATTTTTATGCTTGTAGTTACAAAGAGTGTGTGTTCACATGCATTGGAGGGAGGAAGGAAGCAGGGAAAGAAAAGCGCTAATACTCACTGTGTAGCTTGCCAGGCATTCTGCTAGGTTCTAGCGCCCGCGCTGTTAGCTAGCACATATGCTGCTTCGGGTTTAAATTGTAAAACGTTTAGCATTTAAATTTTGGAGATTATTTTGGTTTTTCAAAGCCACAGAGTTAGTAAAAGATGGGACTGGATTTTGAATT
Source organism: Bison bison bison (assembly GCF_000754665.1). Lineage (NCBI taxonomy): Eukaryota > Metazoa > Chordata > Mammalia > Artiodactyla > Bovidae > Bison > Bison bison. The sequence goes on from NW_011494640.1 coordinate 6,337,701, forward strand.
TATCTTCTAAATCCTTCTTTCTGCTGTATAAAATGCCTCACTATCTCTTATAAGCCTGCTCTTTAGTTGATGAGATTTATTTTACTTTCATTTGATTTACCAATTCTTTTAAAAATCTTAATCCAATTTAAGAGTGCTGATTCACTTACTGCAGGGTGCTCTGAACCTGTTCATTTTGGTTGAAGTATTAAGAGGGTCTAAATATAAGCTCATGAATGAACTTGCTGAGTGGATTGAAAAATACCCCTAAGCCTTTGAGGCCTTAGGTTACAGGGTGTGTATGATCGGTTGGGCTCACATTTATTTTTGATGAAGACCTCTTAGAGTCACTAGTGAATATTTTGTGTGATTTAGTGGGGACTGCTGGACTGCACTGTGCCAAATTAGCCCTGGAGGAGGAACTCGGATGCATAAGACTTTCCTTTCATTCTCTTGAGAGAAAACGTTCACATTCTTGGAAGATCCCTCTTCTCAGAGGCCTAGGTCAGGTGGCTGACTTACTGCCTACCTGCATTTGATACCTGTAGACAGTTTCCTATAGCTCAGCTGTTCTGTAATGGGGGTAGTTTTGCCTTCTCCCCGAGAGATACTTGGCAATGTCTGAAAACAGCTAGGAGATGCAACAGTTATCCATTGGGTAGAAGGATCCTGCCAAACATCCCACAACTCTAGGGCGTGCCCCACAGTACCACTTGCCAACAATGCTGAGCTTGAGAAAGTAGAGTAGGTTTTCTCAACTCTATTTTTTTATTATTTCTCCCTAAGAAGCCTTTCTAGACATCTTCCCCTAATTACACTCTCCCCAATGAATTTCAATATATTGTACTTTATAATAGTTTATCTACTGTAGTCCCAGGACTTCACAGGTGGCTCAGTGGTAAAGAATCTGCCTACCAATGAAGGAGACACAGGAGATGCAGGTTCAATCCTTGGGTCAGGAAGATCCCCTGGAGAAGGAACCCACTCCAGCATTCTTGCCCTGATAATCCCATGGACAAAGGAGCCTGGTGGACTGCAGTCCATCGGGTTGCAAAGAGTCAGACAGGACTGTGCATGCATACACACACTATAGTCACATCTTTGCTTTACACATAAAAAGAATAAGTGTTCTTTTCAACCACCAAAACTAGTTTTTGCCCCTTTGGAGGTGATATGTTTCCATTGAGAGTGCCTGGCCTAGTGGACCACCTTGGGAACAGAGAGGCTTGTAAAGAACCCAGTTCACAATTAATTCTCGAATAAAATAGAACAATGCCAAGCAAAACAAACAAAAGTCAGTATGACTAGGAAATTAATGGGAATGCTGCTGCTGCTGCTAAGTCGCTTCAGTCATGTCTGACTCTGTGCGACCCCATATTAGAAGCAAAACATCTGCTCAATGCAGTATCATCAACAGTCATCTATGACTTGTAGGAAGGTTCACCAAACAGAGCCCCACTTTCTCTGTCTCCTTGAAATGGGGAAAAGGCCCCCAAGTTTCCCTTCATACAAACAATCTACAGACAGGAACTTCACCTTCAGTTCTCTCTACGTGCCCGTCTCTCCTGGAGTTGGACAATGAGTGGGCATCTCTGCTTTCCTTTGTCCATTCTAGCCATGCTAAGTGCCATCTGATAGATGTCTGGCAGTGTGCCAAGCGCTGGGAGTGCCACAGGGGCAGACAGACACAGACCTCCTGCTCCTGCAGCCGGGGCTGGTGCCTGGTGCTCATCCAGTTGTCATTTGTATGACACAATCAACAGAATTTTGATACCGTATGCCATTCCTGCAGTTTTTACATAACTGTGCTAACTGAAATATATACTCTCTATTGTCATTAAATTGACACACCTTTTTAGGTGATACATTTATTTTAAGACATTTATGTCATCGCTTTACATGGGGAACCAAGAGCACTGTTGTAAATATTTGGAACAATAAAAATTAAAGTGGGAAAAATTAATGAGGTGATAATGCTTTCTGAAGCTTCTGAGCTGGGAGCTGGTACCCTTTGGGCTAAAAAAGGAAGATTAGTGTGGAAAAAAGATGTTCGGGATACACTGGCACCAAACCAAGACTTTCTCCCTGATATTGTTTGAGAGAGAGTTGAAGTGGGCCTAACTGTCTCACAAGGTGATTGAATGCTAGGTAATGCTGTGTCTGTGTGCTACCTAAAATCATCTCATGGACTCCAGGGGTCTCCCCTACATTTTGGGAACACTGGTCCGACTAAGTCCCCATAGTTCTGTGCCTTTTCCATTTCTGCCCCTTGACCGTCTACTCCATGGGGTGTCATCAACAGTCCTCTAGAACCAACTGAGGTTTCTTACTTCCCTTTGCGTTCCTAGGACCAAGCACCATGCCTGGTGTGCACGGAGCAGCAGCTCTGTGTTTATCTGTTACTTGAATGACTTAATGAAGACGTGTGTGCTCACTGACCGTATGTGGTCCCAGGTAGTCCATAGGTCAAGTTCATGTGAAGCAGGGTTGGGTCCCACTCCCTGGGCGTGTGCTTGATCAACAGACCTTCAAGTGGATTTCTGCCTCCACCCTCCCTTGGCTGAGGGTACTGTGGTGCAAGAGTAACCTACCCAGCCACACCTGGCTGCTCTGTATCAAGGTCGAGGACATGTGGCTTCATAGATATGGAGAGGATTTTTGCAGGTTCTTTCAAGATTTAGGGGTAAGTGGAGAAGGTCAATCTTGTCCCATGTGCCTTAGATATATTCTTTGTTCTGAGGAGCGCTTAAGAAGAAGTTACCAGTAATTGTCATTGAGAGAAACTGAACATAGAAGAAAATAGACTTTACATAAATGTTTAAAGGAATGCTTACTAAAGACCAAAAGGTTTGAGGAGCAGTTATTTTATATGATCATCTCTTATTCTAGCATTGATTGCTGTTCAGTCACTCTGTTATGTCTGATTCTTTGCAACCCCATGAACTGCAGCATGTCAGGCTTCCTGGTCCTTCACTATCTCCCAGAGTTTGCTCAAATTCATGTCCATTGAATCCGTGATGCCATCCGACCATCTCATCCTCTGTCTCCATCTTCTCCTTCTGCCTTCAATCTTTCCCAGCATCAGGATCTTTTCCAATGAGTTGACTCTTCACATCAGGTGGCCAAAGTATTGGAACTTCAGCATCAGTCCTTCCAATGAATATTCAGGGTTGATTTCCTTTAGGATTGATGGGTTTTATCTCCTTGCAGTCCAAGGGACTCTGCTCTAGGATAAGGATATAAAAATGAATATCTCTTTAACAGAAGAGTCTTCTGAGTGGTACTGCCCTCCTCTTCTTCCTTTCCTTATTCCTTCTCCTCTCATCCATCTGCATCTCTACTACTCCCTCCTCTTTCTTTCAGGGAAGAAATATATGCACCCTAAAGTCTCCAATCGTGGGACTATTTTCCTCATGAGTCAGGCATGGGTAGAGCATAGCTGACCACCAGGGAATGAATGGAAGGTGGTCATAGAAAGTCAAATCAGGAAGGGTTCAGAGTCAGCTCTTAGCATTTCTTTTTTAAAGATGGAGAAATCTGGAGAGAATGATTGACTTATCTCCAGCACACTGCTTGTGGGTTATGATCCTGTATGTTTTATGATGTATGTACTGTGTATGAGGTAGGTGTGGTTTTAGGAATCATAGGAATAGGAATGTGAAGGGTAAGAATATTCCCATGGATGGAGCAGTACCAGCCTGTTGTTCAGCAAATATTTGTTTAGCCAGTTCACAGGAAGGATGCGGCAGACGCCTGATTAGAGTGGGTTTAAGAGAGTGTGGAAGGAGGGAAACTGGAAAAGAGGGTAAACAAACTTAGAAAGCTCAGTTTTTCTTCAGATTGGGAGAAATGGGAAAGTAGCCATTGGGAGTAGGGCCAGGAGAGGTAGGTTCAAAGAGGATTTTTTTTTTTTTTTAAGCTGGAGAAATCTACAGTATTTTTTTTCTGCTTATGGAAATGATCCTGTAGAAAGAAAAACATAAGTGATGTAAGGAAAGAAAGAGTCTAATGTGTCTGAGTGGATAGGAGAAGATAGGATCAGTGAGCAAGTGGACTGATTAGCGAGCAACACCTAAGAGTAGGTGGGTATCTATGGCAACTGGAGGCAAGGCAGAGTCTCACAGGACAAATGCTTAGAGATGCTTCCTTCTCTCTGCATCAGCTTTCTAGAGATAGAGGAAGTGTGTTAGCTTCATAGGGCTACTGTAACAAGGTTCCAGGGACCAAGTGAAGTTAGAAACTAGTTCCCTAGAGAACCAGAGCTAAGAGCATGTATATAGAGAAAGAGAGTTACTGTAAGGAATTGACTTACACAATTGTGGAGGCCGAAAAGCTCCAAGACCTTTGGACAGCCTGCTGGAGACCTGGAAGAGTCCATGTTGTAGCTCCAGCCTGAGTCCTGAGTCGAGTCTGAGAACCAGGAAGGCCGAGTGCGAGTTCAAGTCTGAAAGCTGAAAGGCTGGAGACCCAAGAAGAGTTTTAGTTTGTTGCTCAAACACAGGTAAAGTTGGATGTCTTAGCTCAAGGTCCATCAGGCAGGAGGAATTCCCTCTTACTCCAGGGAGGGTCAGCCTTTTGGTTCTAATCAGGCCTTCACCTGATCGGGTGCTGCCCATCCACATTGGGGAAACAATGTGTTCTACTCAGTCCACCAATTTCAATGTTCCTCTCTCCACGGAACCATCAAGAATCTTGTTGGACCAGATATCTGGTCACGTCATGGCCCAGTCACGTTGATACATAAGATTAACTACCACAGAGGCTTAAAACAGTAGCAATTCATTCTCTCACAGTTCTGGAAGCTAGAAGTCTGAAATCTGGGTGTTAGCAGGGTCAGATTCCTTCCAGTGGTTCTGAGGGGGTGTCTGCTCCAGACCTCTTTGTTTCCTGGCTTCAAGGGTTGCTGGCAATCCTTGGTGTGCCTCGGCTTGTACACAGCACTCCAAACTCTGCCTTCATTATTACATGCAATAGTCTCATGTGTGTCTCTGTTTGAATTCCGTCTTAGAACACCAGTCATTGGTTTAGGGGTCACCTAATCCATAATTGTTGTTGTTCAGTCACTCAGTCATGTCCCACACTTTGTGACCCCATGGACTGCAGCATTCCAGGCTTCCAGAATAACCTCATTTGAATTTGATTATATGTGCAAAGACTCTGTTTCCAAATGAGGTCACATCCACAAGTTCCAGAGGTTAGAACTTCAAGAATAGCTTTTGGAGGGCACAATTCAGCTCACAGTAGGAGGCAAGACACTCAGCTGAGGGTGAAGACAGGGAAAAGGGGAGGTTAAAATAGTCAGATGAGAGAGTGGGTAAATATGGACTTGCCTGGTGGTCCAGTGGTTAAGGCTCTGCACTTACAGTGCAAGGGGCATGGGTTTGATCCCTGGTTGGGGAACTAAGATCCTGCATGTCACATGGTACAGCCACGACCCAGAGGGATGGTATGGGGAGGGAGGAGGGAGGAGGGTTCAGGATGGGGAACACATGTATACCTGTGGTGGATTCATTTTGATATTTGGCAAAAGTAATACAATTATGTAAAGTTTAAAAAAATAAAATTAATTAAAAAAATTAAAAAAATAAGAAAAGAGCAAATACTATATGAGAAATACTTTTAAAAACAGAGAGTGAGTGGGAAAGTCAATGATTAATGAATTGCAGAGAGTGCTGAGCAGTTCAAAGTACCTGCTTGTGGTTCACAGTCATGGGCTCCTTGCGAGACCAGCCAGCATGGATACGTGGGTTTTCCCAGCCATGTGCATCTCTGTGTGTGCAGCCTTGACTTGAAAAGAAAGCTGGTATTTTACCAGAGTTGGTTTTCCAAGGGAATTTGATAAAGTGGTCATTAAAGGTGTATAGAAGGGAATTGTTATAATGAATGACCTTGAATATTAAGCTGTAAGGAGAACTGAGAAGACATGAGAAAGTGGATCAGGGGGGACAGGTGACAGATGAGTGGGTTGAACTTCCTGTCTAGTTGAAGATGCTGAGAGTCACAGATACTAATAAGAGATCATGGTCACAGACTTGGATGCTCAAAATGGAACTGTGGGCTGGTGGCCTTTAAGAACCTAAGATTTTAAATACATTTCCTAAAATCACCTATCCCTTGTCCTAGGGAGCCTCTTGTATTACTTTTAACTGTGGTGTTCAGTCTCCTTGCCCTAGGCAAATTTGGAGGGTTATTCATTTTCATTACAATAAGTAATCTGTTCATACAGCTGACACTTGCTCTATTTCTTGCCTTCATCAGTTAGGGAAGAAAATCTCTGGTAAAGTCTACAAAGAGAAATGAAGCAGAGTGTCATGTCTGAGCTGATCTATTGCAGTTCAATGGTTCAGGAATTCTAAATGTAAAATTAAGATGCTAAGGATATTGTAGTTTATGAATTGGAATCCTTTAATTATCCATGGAGATGTTTTCCTCAGAGGAATATTTGGAGATAAGGCATCAGTCTAAGTTCTTGGCTTCCCTGTCATCTTTTGTTATTTTATAATGTGATAGCAAATATGACTCCCAAAGGTATTTCCTGATGGGATCTTTGGTCTTGTTAGACCCTCCCATCAGGCTCTCATCGACTCTTCATGGACGGCAGAATCCAGTAGGTAGTCTTTCTTCACCTGCCACATATCTGCTTTTTGCAGCATCATCTTCTGTTAACCTTTTTGTACCACATATTCCAGCCAAACAAGACCATCTGCTAGTTTCTAAATACACAAGATTTCCTTTCTGCCTCTGGGTTCTTTCTCTTCCTTCCTTGGGTCTGTTGATATCTTATTTGCTCACTTAACTTTCAAGGCCCTGATCAGAGGATGCTTTTTTACTGCAGCTTCCCTTGAGTCTTGTGATTCTCAGACATTAGTGCATGTCAGAATCACCTGGAGAAGTTGCTAGAAGGTAGATTACCTGGCCTCAGCCCCAGAGTTGGGGCACAGGAATCTGTGGTTCCAGTGAGTTCCCAAGTGAGGCAGATGCTTGGTCTGGAACGTATACTTTGAGAACCACCATGCCAAAGTCTTTTTTAGTTATGTTGACATTTTTTTTTTTCTACTAAAGCTTTCTTCTGTCACACTGCAAACATAATATTAGCACATAGTAACTCAACAGTGATTATTCGTCTAATGTCCTAATGTCTTTTCTATGCACACAGATTATGCAGGTTGGAAAGACTGTGCTCTGCTGAGTCGCTTCAGTTGTGTCTGACTCTTTGCGACCCTATGGGTCATAGCCCACCAGGCTCCTCTGTCCATGGGATTCTCCAGGCAAGAATACTAGAGTGGGTTGCCATTTCTTCCTCCAGGGGATCTTCCCCACCCAGGGATTGAACCCAAGTCTCTCACATCTCCTACATTGGCAGGTGGGTTCTTTATCACTAGCACCACTTAGAAGGATTACTCATTTCCAATAAACCACAATGTTTACAATACTCAATATCATACTGAACATAGTTTAATCTTAGATGAGTCAACTGGCATCTCTGCTTCATTTGATGCTTTGCCTAAGGTGTATCCTTATAAATGTCAATCATAATTTTGTGGTACTCCAGAAAAAAAAATTAGATCATTTGAACTTTCTGTAGAAGCTGATAAAGCAGAGATTTCAATGAGGAAGCAGAGTTCAGATTTGGAACCTGTATACTAAGTGCATGTGGATGTAATTAATGTCATTTATTAGAACTACAGGAGGTTTAGCCAGACTCTTTGACCTGGCTCTTGTGTTTGACCTGGTGCAGATTTGGGCTTGTGCTAGGCGGAGAGATGGGCAGGGCAGGTTCTGTGAGAGGATGTCTTGAGGAGAAGAGGGACAAGGTGAGTCTAGGCAGTGTGGGCTCTTTCTGAGCAAAGGTCCTTGTGGTCAAGCAGGAGTCAGCCTGTTCTGTAGCTTTTGTGCTGCTCCATGCTAGGGCTAAGTCCAGGACAAACAAATGACCTCCGCACAGCTGCCTTTGCTGAAATCAGCTCACCAGACGGTGCTCTCATACAGCCAGATAAAATCTGGCATTTACTCTGTAGCTAGTGACCTTTGCTTTTAGGAGAGTTAAAAAAGCTGAGAATCTTGCATGATTGAGTTTTATAATAATGTTGCATTAAAGAGAAAATATCATTTTAATAGATTAGTAATGAGAAGGGATTGGTTTTTTTTAAAAGGGATGCTATCATCTGCATGTAAATGGTGTAGAAATTTAAGGGTGTCTTTGGCTTTCATCTGCTTTTTTTATTGGCGTATAATTGTTTTACCATGTTGTGTTGGTTTCTGCTGTTCAGTGAAGTGAATCAGCCATATGTGTCCGTATATCTCCTCCCTCCTGGACCTCCTTCCCGCCCCTACCCCATTACCACCCCTCTAGGTCATCACACAGCACTGAGCTGAGCTTCCTGTGCTTTACAGCAGGTTCGCACTAGCTATCTGGTTTACACATGACAGTGTATGTATGTCAGTACTAATCTTCCAATTCATTCTGACCCGCTTCGACCCTGTGTCCACACATCCCTTCTCTACGCTTGCTTCTCTATTCCTGTCCTCCAAATAGGTTCATCTGTATCATTTTTTTAGATTCTACACATATGTGTCTCTCCCAACTTACCTTTGGTGTTTCCTATTCATCACTCTATTGACTTTAAACTTAGAGTGAGAAGCTTTTTCCGCATGAGCTGTAAGATCAGCAGGGTGACAAGCCCGAACTTCCGCTTATGTATTAGAAGAGATGGAAGTGAACGAGTTCTGTTGCTCAGGGCCCCACTGGGCTGATGGGAGCTCTGAGGGGTCCCACTTGGCAGGTTCTGTCTTTGAGGACCACCCGTTCTTTGGTCAGTCTTCCACTCCACTCCCTGCTTTGCTTTGGGTTGTGGGAAGCTTCAGCCTGGTGCTCCTTTCCCATGTGAACAGGGTGGGAACTCAGAGCCTTAGGCTGAGGACAGGCAGAATTGAGCTCAGGGCAAGAGTTACTGAAGGTCTTGGGACTAAATGGGAAGTGAATTTCACTCTTTCTTTCCAAACTTGTATAAGCCAGAGGGGTGAGTGTGTGAATGAGCCAGTGGTTAAAGAGATGACATGCAGTTTCCTTGGGCAGAGTTTTTGCATCTGACTTTTACAGATAGGGTCTGGCTTGGAGTTGGGGCCTTAGTCTGTGTAAAATGTAATTGAGCCTCACCATGCATTGACTTGGCTCTTAGTGTGGTCAATGCACATGTCCTGCTGTTCCTCTCCCTACTGACTCATGCCCAATACACATGAATGGTTCCACTTCCCTTGCACATCCTTCTCTGATGCTGCCAGACCATAAGACATTCTTCCTTCTTCTGAATTTTTAAAGCATGTATAGCCTTGACCAGGGCTTCCCTGATGGCTCATATGGTAAAGAATCTTCCCACCAGGCAGGAGATGCAGGTTTGATCTCTGGGTTGGGAAGATCCCCTGGAGAAGAAAATGGCAACCCGCTCTAGTATTCTTGCCTGGTGGTGGTTTAGTCGTTAAGTTGTGTTCGACTCTTGTGACCCCATGGACTGTAACCCGCCAGGCTCCCCTGTCCATAGGATTCTCCAGGCAAGAATACTGGAGTGGGTTGCCATTTCCGTCTCCGTTTTATTCTTGCCTAGGAAATCCCATAGACAGAGGAACCTGGAGGGCTACAGTCCCCATGAGGTCACAAAGAGTTGCACAGGACTGAGCAACTAAACAACAACAAATAATCTTGACCACATAGTTTGGCTTTATTTGAAACCAAAATGGTAAAGATTAATTTCAATTTGGGCTATTCAAAATGACTTTGTAAGTGATAAAGTACATTTATTTGAGTATAATTAATAAACGTATACACAAAATGAATGGGATATTTTCATCCTGGCCAGTTATAAAAGATGAACCATGGAGCTGAAGGCATGATTTCAAGGAGGATTTGAGTAGCTGAGAAAGATGGGTAGACAGTAGAAATTAAAGATGAGAAAACAGAATAATCAACAAAAGAATTACTACCTTTTTTCATTAAAAATGAAATGAAGCACATATGCTAAAACCTTTATCAGTTCAGTTCAGTCACTCAGTCATGTCTGACCCTTTGCTACCCCATGAATCGCAGCACGCCAAGCCTCACTGTCCATCACTAACTCCCAGAGTCTACCCAAACCCATGTCCATCGAGTTGGCGATGCCATCCAGCCATCTCATCCTCTGTCGTCCCCTTCTCCTCCTGCACCCAATCCTTCCCAGCATTAGGGTATTTTCCAGTGAGTCAACTCTTCGCATGAGGTGGCCAAAGTATTGGAGTTTCAGCTTTAGCATCATTCCTTCCAATGAACACCCAGGACTGATCTCCTTTAGGATGGATTGGTTGAATCTCCTTGCAGTTCAAGGGACTCTCAAGAGTCTTCTCCAGCACTACAGTTCAAAAGCATCAGTTCTTTGGCACTCAGCTTTCTTCACCATCCAACTCTCACATCCATATGTGACTACTGGAAAAACCATAGCCTTGACTAGATGGACCTTTGTTGGCAAAGTAATGTCTCTGCTTTTGAATATGCTATCTAGGTTGGTCATAACTTTCCTTCCAAGGAGTAAGTGTCTTTTAATTTCATGGCTGCAGTCACCATCTGCAGTGATTTTGGAGTCCCCAAATAAAGTCTGACACTGTTTTCACTGTTTCCCCATCTATTTCCCATGAAGTGATGGGACCAGATGCCATGATCTTCATTTTCTGAATGTTGAGCTTTAAGCCAACTTTTTCACTCTCCTCCTTCACTTTCACCAAGAGGCTTTTTAGTTCCTCTTCACTTTCTGCCATAAGGGTGGTGTCATCTGCATATCTGAGGTTATTGATATTTCTCCTGGCAATCTTGATTCCAGCTTGTGCTTCTTCCAGCCCAGCATTTCTCATGATGTACTCTGCCTAGAAGTTAAATAAGCAGGGTGACAATATACAGCCTTGACGAACTCCTTTTCCTATTTGGAACCAGTCTGTTGTGCCACGTCCATGTCCAGTTTTAACTGTTGCTTCCTGACCTGCATACAGGTTTCTCAAGAGACAGGTCAGATGGTCTGGTATTCCCATCTCTTGAAGAATTTTCCACAGTTTATTGTGATCTACACAGTCAAAGACTTTGGCATAGTCAATAAAGCAGAAATAGATGTTCTTCTGGAACTCTCTTGCTTTTTCGATGATCCAGCAGATGTTGGCAATATGATCTCTGGTTCCTCTGCCTTTTCTAAAACCAGCTTGAACATCTGGAAGTTCATGGTTCACGAATTGCTGAAGCCTGGCTTGGAGAATTTTGAGCATTACTTTACTAGTGTGTGAGATATACTGCTGTTAATCAAGATGCTGTTTGAGATTATAGCTCACCAGTTTAGGCTGGATAAGAATTAATGACTGCTGGAAGGAGCAGGACACAGAAGATGGCCCTGTTGTGAGCAGCCACATGCCTGGCCTTCCCCACTGTGATGTTGTAGTCATTCTGCTGAGGTTAGAGCAAAGGAAAAAAAAGCATTAGTCATTCAGTTGTGTCCAACTCTTTGTGACTCCATGGACTGTAACCCGTCAGGCTCCTCTGTCCATGGAATTCTCCAGGCAAGATTATTGGTGTGGGTCACCATTCCCTTCTCCAAAGGATCTTCCTAGCCCAGGGATCAAACCTGGGTCTTCTGCATTGAAGGCAGATTTTTTTTATCATCTGAGTCACCAAGGAAGCCCAAGGATAGAGAATCTGAGGGGGAAAATCACACCCATAAACTGAAGATCACCTTAAGTAGGAGAGGTTCTGCCTTTCTGCCTTGGCTTCTGAGAATATAAAAGCATACTAGTGGACAGATTTGATACAAAGAACTGGTTGGAGAGTCTGATTCCATGGATATGCAGTTTGAGAAAAAGAGAGAAGTTAGAATGCAGTCCTGGTCTCTGATTTTGACCTCTTTGTTGGTGGTGGGGCTGAGATGGGTACCCTGCAGAGAGGAGAAGTTTCCTGGAGGACCGTAGAGAAGACAAATAGCCCAGTTTTGGGTGTTTTGACTTTGGCTACACGTAAGATAAATTATTGAACCTCTTCATTCCTTAGTTGTGAATTCTTAAAAGTGGATATAAGCATTTTCTAAGTCATTACACCTCAAATAACACCTGAAACACAGTTCAGTAAATGTCAGACAAGATGATGATCTAAGATGTCAGGGCTTTAATTGGGTAGTCATTTTCCCTGGCCTGTCTGATCAACATCTTTTCATACTAATCTTGTGTTTGTCAGAGGTCAACATTAGCAATCTGCAGAATTCACCCATCAGTAAATAGGTCTCATGGAAACAGGTCACTTGGTTTTTCAGACAGATGAAAAGAAAAGATGTTGAAATCAGTGAACTAGGGAAAGGAAAGTAATGTCATAAAGAATTAAGAGAATGAGAAAAACCAAAACCAAACCAAAATCAAAGGAAGGAAAGAAGAAGATAATTCTGGTAATGAATGTCAATAATTATCTATTGATTTGCATTGCAGTTATGGCTAACTTCCCAGCTCTCACTCTGAGTCAGGACCTGTGCCCTATGAAGCATTGGCACTATGCATGTCCCCATCGGCAGACGAACAGCTTGCATCTTGGAAGGTTATGTGAACTCTCAGGTTCATATATCTAAGAAGAGGTGGGACCAGCATTCAAATTCAAGTGAACCTCACCGGTGCAGAAGTGAAGCTTCTTCAATGCATTCTTGACCTACTGGCACATTCTTCCTAGCTCACATTAAGTTATTTTACTTCCTTTTGCTAATAGGAAGAAAGCATATGAAAATACCTGTTTTACCAGAAAAATATTTAGGTATGTAAGGCTTCTACAGTTCCTCTCTCTTTTTCATGGTTGTGCATGATCAGTTGTGTCCAATCCATTGCGACTCCATGGACTGTAGCCCACCGGGCTCCTCTGTCCATGGGATTTCCCAGGTAAGAATACTGGAGTAGCTTGCCAGTTCCTTCTCCAGCAGATCTTCCCAATCAAGGGATTGAACCCCTATTTCTTGTGTCTCCTGCATTGGCAGATGGATTCTTTTACCACTGTACCACCTGGGAAGCCCCCTTTTCACAGTAGGGTTGAGTAAAACATTAGTTGGTGAAATACTGCATATAGACATCACCTTGCCAACAAAGGTCCATGTAGTCAAAGCTATTGTATTTCTAGTAATCATGTATGGATGTGAGAGTTGGACCATGAAGAAGGCTGTGCACTGAAGAATTGATGCTTTCAAATTGTAATGCTGATTAAGACTCTTGAGAGTTCCTTGGACTGCAAGGAGATAAACCAGTCAATCCTAAAGGAAATCAACCCTGAATATTCATTGGAAGGACTGATGCTGAAGCTGAAGCTCCAAATGCTTTGGCCACCTGATGCGAAGAGCTGACTCACTGGAAAAGACCCTGATGCTGGAAGAGACTGAAGGTAAAAGGAGAAGGGAGTGACAGAGGATGAGATAGTTAGATGGCATCACTGACTCAGTGGACATGAATTTGAGCAAACTCTGGGAGATGATTAAGGACAGGGAAACCTGGCATGCTGCAGTTCATTGGGTTGCAAAAAGTTGAACAAGACTGAGTGAGCAACAGATATAGACATCCTTCAAGGATTATTGGAGTCATCCATGGCTCATCTGTAGACTATATGTTATAAGAAAGATCTTGTGTCAGCATCATCAGTATTATAAGTGTCAACTACAGTTTTTGAAACTTGCCAAAAAGTAGGCTTTTGAATTTGGGGACCTGCTTACCTAATAGAAATAAGATGTAGCACAAGGTGTATTGAAAATGTGTACTGAATCCAGGAACTAAAAAGCATATGTCCCTCAGTCAGAGTCTACTGAGCGTGTGACTATGAGCTAAGGGGAGCTCTGAGCCAAATGGAACCAATTAGTGTACCTTGGCTGTGGACCTAAGGGTGTTTACCAAGCCAGTTCACTGGTGGGAGTCAAGTTTCTTTATCCTTCTTGTTTATAATTTAATTTTCAAATTGTCCTTAAAAAAGGTTGTAGGAACTTTGGCCTGAAGTACAAAAATCTAGATTTTTATGAGCAGGCTGAATGAAACTCAGAAAATGAGTTCTAAACTTGTATGCTAAATATGTACCTGCTTTGAATTTGTAGCTTTGATGGACATTATTTTTTGAAGTAAGTGCAGGGAGCTGTGTTATATTTGAGGGGCGTGATGGAAGGCAGTGAGCATGGGGTAGTAAAAGCCATCTTAAGCAATCACTGAATTTCTGTCTCCCCCTAAAAGTCCAGTTGGCATCAGCACGAGATTTTATGAGAGAAAAATCTTTCCCAACCTCACCTTTTGGCTGTGAAACATTATAGAAAGCCCAGTTGGATCTGTTTCTTGAGAGAGGAAATGGATGACATGTGTGTCATTTGTATCAGGCAATTGTGATACCATGATTATTCATGTTGGTCCTGTGAAAATACCTTTTCTAATAACTCTGAATCATAATATTGAATGTCCTGTGTTTAGTATTTGATTGAAGGTGATAAAAGGAGGCAATGATAAGAAATGGTCTTAATTGTTTTAGACCAAAAGTTAATTTAGGACCAGCAGCCCTCCGAGAGGGATTAGGGTACCAGGAGAGTGAGAGTGGATTGGGATCATTTATTTATTCCTTTCCTTCATCCCTTATTCTGTTGTCCTCCAGAATGAGGTTGGGAACAATTTGCCTGCCATGTGTAACTGAAAATATGTTCCACTTGATTCTGTCTGTTCTGAACTACTCTTTCAGAGCTGGTGGTTTATTTTCTTTATTACTCGAAAGTATTTATTGTCTTCCTGATTTTTGGAAATACAATGATGTTGTTCACAGAGACTTGTGATGGTTTCTACTTACAAGCTAATCGACTCATAAATAAGAACAACCTTACTTAAAATAAAAAAAATTATATATTGACAAGTGAAGTACGACCTGTAACCATATTAATGAGTCAGTCACTTAAGCTTTATTTACGTAACTTGTTTACCCAGCGTTTGCTTGACTTTTTCAGTGTGCAGCCCAGTCAAAAGCAATGAACAAAAGCCTGGTTAAGATTGTGGTGGGTGCCTGTGCAGTGACTTTGATGTGGCATTTGGGAGCTTGGAGTAGTGTTTACAAGCACAGTGTTCCAGTTATGTGGTGGTGGTGGTGGTTTAGTCGCTCAGTTGTGTCCAACTCTTGCGACCCTATGGACTGTAGCCCACCAGGCTCCTCTGTCCATTGGATTCTCCAGGCAAGAATATTAGAGTGGGTTGCCATTTCTTTCTCCAGGGGATCTTCCCAACCCAGGGATTGAATCCTGGTCTCCTGCATTGCAGGCAGATTCTCTACTGACTGAGCTACCAGAGAAGCCCCAGTTCTGTGTTGCTATGTAATATATTATTTCCAAAATTAGCTGTGTAAAGCAATAGTAACCAATTATTTTGCTTACAAATCTGTGATTTAGGCATAGCTTTGTGGAGTCAGCTGAGGCAGGTCAACTAGGCTAAAGGATTCACTTCAAGATGGCTTATTCATGTGGCTGGCAAGTTGGTGCTAGTTGTTGGCTAGGAGCAGAGCTAGGTCATGCTGTTTCCTCTCTATGCGTTTCTCTCCTTGAGGCTGTTTGAGCTTCCTCAGAGCATTGTGGCTGGGTTCCAAGACCTACTGGTGAACAGGCAGCAGCTGGAAGCTGCCAATCTCTTAAAGGTTGAACTGGAAGGACATAGACCCTTCCTCTTGAGGTGAGAGGTGTTAAAGAATCTACAGCCATTTTTAATTTACCACAGACTACTTAGCTCTGGCTCTGTAAGCTATGCATGTTCATATCTTTTGGCACTTCTCAAGGTGTTTCCCTACCTGTATTGTCCTCCCTTTCTTTTTATTTCATGTATTTTCAATGAGGGCCAAAATTGGTTCTAGAAATGGGGAAAAAACTTAGATACTTATAATGGGAATATCTGTACCACAGAACATAAACAGATGCACAGTATCCCTGTGCTACAAAATTTCATGGGAGTGAGAGAAGCCAGTAGAGAGAGCAAAGTCTGAAAAGGGCTCCTTAGGTGGGCAACTATTTTTTCAGTTTTTTTTTTTTTAAGTGAACCATTTTGACAGTCTTTATTGAATTTGTTACAGTATTGCTTCTGTTTTATGTTCTGGTTTTTTGGCTGTGAGGCATGTGGGATCTAAGCTCCCAGACCAGGGATCAAACCCACACCTCTTGCTTTGGAAGATAAAGTCTTAACCACTGGACTTCCAGGCAAGTCCCTAGGTGGGTGATTATGAAAAACTTTGAGAAACACAGCTTTACTTTCAGCCCAAATTTGTTATCCTCTCTTTTATGGAGCGTATCCTAACCCAATCCTAAAAAAAACTTAATTGTTCCCTTTTGATATACTTATAGACATTTTATTTGTGTGTATGCATGTATTTAAGCTGGCTGTTTTTAAGCTTTTTCTCCCTTACCTAACTATGAACTTCTTCCATGCATATGATCATGTACCAGTAGAATGCCTGTAATGGTAAAGAATCCACCTGCCAGTGCAAGAGACTTGAATTCAATCCTTACGAGATCCTTGGAAGACCCGCTGGAGAAGGAAATGGCAACCCACTCATTGTTCTTGCCTTGAGAATCCCAGGGATGGGGAAGCCTGATGGGCTGCTGTCTATGGGGTCGCACAGAGTCGGACACGACTGAAGCGACTTAGCAGCAGCAGCAGCAGTGACTAAACAACAACAATCAGCATTTAGTGAATTAATAAAAATGGACTAAGGGGAAATTAGGTTTTATAATAGTTTGGATTCTTCCAGAAATAGACCCTGAGATTTAAGGGCATATAATCTTTGGAAAGTTCAGGAAACATTGGTGGGGAGCAGGGAGGTAGGGCAGGGATAAAGAGGAGGCAGTGAACTGTGCCATCAAGCCAGTTATCACGTGTGAGCTTAATCCTGCAGGAAAATTCTCAGAACTATTAAAAAAAATAAACAAAAACTCCAAGCCTAAGACTAAACTGAAACAAAAAAGTACCTGCAACTCAGAGTTTAAATCACTTTTAAGGATGGGGATTTGGGGTATTTATACTCTAGCTTTCATCATTCATTGATTGCGGAATCTCAGGGATGCTCATCCACTGCTCTTGCTTCTTTGGCTTTGGGAAAAGCCCCCGGCAGGGAGAAGCGGGAACCCATGGGGGCGTCATGGGGGCTCCCAGACATGGGAGGCCTGAGAGCTAAAGGTGTAGGCTGTCTTAGCACTTGGTGACTGAAACAGTAAAAAGAAAGGGGACAGATGATTTTGTTTGGAATGGAGGAACTCTTACTTTCTCAATGTCAATCTCCCTGGTTGAAGGGAATACAAGAAACATGCCTAACTCAACACTGTGTACCCAGCAGAGTCTCTGATTCAGCAAATAGGATTAATGAATAAGTGGCTGAATAAACCAGCACCAGGTTTAAAAAGGTGTGTTCTTTATTGTGTCCCAGTTCCAGGGAGGTCAGAGCAGGTAAGGCATGAGTTGGTAATGAAAGCTGACAAATGTCAGGTGTGGTTTGCTTTCAAGGACTCTTAGAAAGCGGACTGACCACAGGGTAGAATTGCTTCTGGTGGTAGCTAGGGCTGCTTATAGAACCAGTGACATTATCATGACTATGTAGCTTAGACTCAAGATTCAAATCCACTGAACTCAGATAAGCCCAGTACAGGTCTTGCCCATTTTTTTTGTCTTGTCCTAAGGCATTTAGCATTATCTTTGGTTCTGGTGCCGTGTAAGCAAGTACAGTGAGTCCACTGCATACAAGCAAGTTCCAAGAGCTCCAATTTGTTCGTAAGTCCAATAAACTTAGCCTAGGTACCCAACTGTTTTTTACAATCAGCTATTTACTGCTGCTTTCATGCTGGCTTCCAGACAGCCTGGGCTTGAAATAAAGATGCTGTACTCGGTCTATACCGTACTTTAAAGTACACACAAGTATAATCACGTGTAGAGGATGCATGCACGAGACAGTGTACACCAGATACATGAACTAACTGACGTGATTGGACATTCGGACACATGTTTGCATCTTTGAAAGTTCCCAATCTGAAGGTTCACATAGAGGGGACTCACTGTAACAGTGACTGGCAGCAGCTAGTGAAATATCTGTGTTCAGAGAAGCTTGGAACAATGGAGAGTCCAAATGCTAAGGACCTTCTCTGTCGGTTACGGGCCGAACTGTGTCCTTCATTCCCTCAGAAAAGACATGTGGAAGTCTTAATCCGCATTGCCTCAGAATGTGACCATATTTAGAAACAAGGTCTTTGCAGAGGTCATCCAGTTAAAATGTGGTCATTAGGATGGCACCTAATCCGATACGGTGTCCTTCCAAAAAAGGGAAATTTGGACTCGGAGACAGACATACCCAGCCACCAAAGAGATACAGCTCTGGCGATGCCTTGATTTGGGGCTCTTGACTCTAGAGTTGTTTGACAGTACATTTCTGTTGTTTCAAGTCACGATAGTTTTTGGTACTTTGTTATGGCAGCCCTACAGAAGTAGTATACTTTAGTATACTTTCTTTTCTTTTTTTTTTTTAATAAAGACTTTCCTGAATAATAAAGACTCTCCCTCCCTCTCTTCTTCCTACCCTTTGCTTGCTTTCTTAAGTATGCTGCATTGATTGTTGACATTTGCCTGTGAATTTCCAGGGGTAAGGAGAGACATTCCATTCCCAAACCATTTGGAGGACAGCAAAAAAACAAACAAAACAAACCCCGTCTTCAGTGTTTGGACCTGTTGGCTGTTACTCAGGGGGAAGTCACTTTCCTCATTGAAATGTTTTGCCATCTCTACCAGAACTGGGTGGAGATGAGCCTTTTGTGCTGCTGTCGTTTGGTGAGACTGGCCTGAGAGATGGCTGGGATCTCCTACATGTTGCTTCTCAAGGGGCTGAAGGCAAGGAGCCCTTCCTTCCTGAGGAAGTTTGTGTGATTTCGGTGACCCAAGTGTGGCCCCCAGTTATGGTCCCTGTGGCTGGGAGTTGTCAGCGTTCTCCACGTGAGGCTGGAGGTTGTCTGGTTGTGGACCTGAACCCGAGCTGATCGCTGGGGTGATCTTCAGAACATGGTAGTCTAGCTCATGGTAGTTGGTGATGTGGAGTCAAGGAGTGGAAGGGAGTGAAGGGAGATGAGAACAGGCTGATTTGGTCATGTGTGTACTTTGATGGCTTTGTTTTTTAATTCTAGTTATGTTGTTTTTCTTACTCACTTAATCGTTCATTTATTCATTAAATAGTCATTTCATCACTGCTTTTTGTCAGGTGCTTTGCAAGAGATGAGGGTTACAAAGAAGAAGCAACCTTATAAATGTACTTACATTCTGGCATCATAGGTGGTATGATGAAAGTCCTATTGTACAATGTATGGTTCAGGCATAAAGCAGGTAGAGAGGTCAATTCTACCTGAGCTGGGAGGTAAGGGGTGTCCAAAAAGCCTCTGTAGAAGTGATGATAGTTGCAAGAATGGTCAACAAAATATTAGAGTTGCTGAAATATGAAACCATACGTATCTGAGCTGGAAAGGAATAGGGTGGGAGGAAAGGACCTTTGGAAATGATAGATAATGCTAACACACACTCCCTTGATGTGGATTAATTTTTAGTCTTAAAAAAAAACTCTGCTGAAGGTATCATGTTTAGCAAATGGATTCTCTATTCTCTGTAGATGACTCTGCAGCATGGTGCTCTCTCCTGCACCCTGATCAAAGCGAACTCTGGGCTTGCCAAAGCTCTGGCATGTCACCTTCCTGATGATTTGAAGCCTGGGAACAAAATTATTTTTAGTTTCCTTCCAACCTGCCGAGATAATGTTCAATCCAACAGCAACCAAAGCAACATTGTCCTGCAGAGGAACTTTGTCTAGCAAAAATGAAGTGAAAATAAAACCAAATGCGTATGGACAAAAATGTGTGTGTGTTCAGAACATTTACCTGTCATGTCCTGAGGAATGGGGTTCATGACGCCAGAAAGCCAAGCATTTCAAATGGGAATGTGTGAGTGCCCCAGGGGCCACAGTCAGGGACTGAATGAAGTCCCTTGGTGGGGGAGTATGACAAACAGTTATTGTTATGAATTGTTATGAATTATTGTTATGAATCTTAACTCATAACATTTGGTTTGGTTTCCAAATCTTATGTTGTTTTGTCTGACTTCTTTTCATTCTTTTAAAAGCGTGTTTATGCTGTTTTGTTTTTATTCTCTGCTCTGTGCCCTCATTTGTTGCTTGGGAGGAAGATAAGCCCTCATGGATGTTTCTGGCTGTGCACTTGCTCTGGTCAGGTTTGTAAAGGCTGCCTTTTGTTTCCCTCACGTACATGTGTGTGTCAGAGTGATCTGAGAAGGCAGCCACTTGATCTCTGCCTCACCTGTGTAAGTTAATTACCAATAACTTACATTAGATGTTACTTAAGATTAATGCACATTGACTTTTCAAGTGGTAGAAAATATACAAATTAACTTAGAGAAAGGAAAGAGAAGGCAATTACATGCAATTCAGCAACCTAGAAATGGCTACTTAATACTTTTGTATATATGCTTCCAGATATTTAAAAGTGGTTGTCTATGGGACTTCCTTGGCAGTCCACTGGTCAGGACTCTGCACTTTCACTGCAGGAGTTGTGGGTTCAATTCCTGGTCAGGGAACTAAGATCCCACATACCGCATGATGTGACCAAAAAATTTTAAAAAACTTAATTAAAAACAATTTTCTAACTATAAATGGCAGAAAATGAGGGAAAAATAAAGATAATTTGTGTCATATATTTAGTGAAAATGAAAGTCACTCAGTCATGTCTTTCCGACCCCATGGAATGTAGCCCAACAGGATCCTCTGTCCATGGGATTCTCCAGGCAAGAATACTGGAGTAAGTTGCTGTTCCCTTCTCCGGGGGACCTTTCCAATCCAGGGATTGAACCCAGGTCTCCCGCCTTGCAGGCAGATTCTTTACCATCTGAGCCACCAGGGAAGCCCATCATATATTTAGGATCATGATTAAAGCTAGGAGATTCTGATTCTAAAACCTTCCTTTTACTTTGTGCCTTATACTGTCTATTACAAAATTTAGGCTATTATGCAGTTCTGAAAGATGAATTGGTAGCTATCTTGTCAGCTCTGGACAGGAGGGCAGGGGTGCCGGGGTGCAGAACTGATCTGGAGTGACATGCTGGGTTGAGAACTCAACTAGTCATCAGATGACTGGACTTCGAGGCTGGTTGTCTTTGAAGCCTGTAGCTCGGGGCGACCTTGGACGAGTTACTTCACTTCCCTGGGCTTTGTTTTCTTCATCAGTGAAATCAGGGAGCTGATTTAGTTCATCTGGAAGGAATAATGTGTGTTGCTGGCTAGTTCCTCCCACAGAGTTTCTGGTTCATCTTCCTACATTTGTTTATGAGGGAGGATAGAACCAATATATCTGTAAGAAAAGGTGTCTGAGGAGGGAGATAGGAAACCAACAACAATTAGATAGTTTTTGGCATTGGTGAAACCATAAATATCAGAGCTGGAAATAAACAGGGAGGGAGGAAAGGACCTTTGGAAATGAGAGATAAACCTAATATGCACTTCATAACATTTGTGTGGCTTTCCAGGTGGCACAGTGGTAAAGAATCTGCATGCCAGTGCAGGAGACATAAGAGACACAGGTTGGATCTCTGAGTCGGGATAGTCCCCTGGAGAAGGGAATGACAACCCACTCCAGTATTCTTGCCTGGAGAATTTCATGTACAGAGGAGCCTGGCAGGCTACAGTCCATGGGATTAAAAAGAGTCAGACACTACTAAGCGACTGACACTTTCAGATTCATAGAAATGATGTTAGACAACAAGTAAATTCTAGCAATTTTTTTATACCAGTTCAAAATGGGTCTTAAAGCAGCAGAGACAGTTTGCAACATCAGCAATGCATTTGGCCCAGGAACTGCTAATGAATGTACAGCACTGGTGGCTCAAGAAGTTTTGCAAGGGAGGAGAGACTCTTGAAAATGAGGAGCATAGTGGCTGGATATCAGAAGTTAACGGCAACCAGTTGAGAGGGTCATCGAGGCTGATCCTCTTACAGCTACACCAGAAGTTGTCGAAGATCTCAGCGTCAACCTTTCTACCGTCAGTTGGCGTTTGAAGCAAATCGGAAAGGTGAAAAAACTCGATAAGTAGGTGCCTCATGAGCTGACCGCAAATCAAAAAAATCATTTTGAAGTGTAGTCTTCTCTTATTGTACGCAAAAACAACAAACTATTTTGTGATCAGATTATGATGTGTGATGAAAAAGTGAATTTTATACGGACAGCTGGTGATGACAAACTCAGTGTTTGGACCGAGAAAAAGCTCCAAAGCACTTACCAAAGCCAAACTTGCATCAAAAAAAGGGTCACGGTCACCTTTTGGTGGTCTGCTGCTGATCCCATCCACTATAGCTTTCTGACCTGCTTTGGAACTTCTTGGAAAATTAAAAAAAAAAAAAAAATCTGATTAGTATACTGCAGGCTCTAGAGAGAAAAGTGAAGTACACACAAGAATGCATGGGGAATTTCAGCAAAGAGAGACTGTAAGGAAGAATCAGATGGAATTGTTAAGGAAAACAAGGACAGGAACAAAAACAGCAACACAGTGAGAGAGTTGAAGAGGGCCTTTAACGAGCTCATCAGTAGACTCAACACAGCCAGCAGAAGTATAAGGGAACATGAAGACAGGCTATCATCTTGACTATATTGATTTTCTGTGTTGTATTTCATTGATTTTTCCTTTCATCTTTATTATTTGTTTGTTTGTTTGTTTTACTCACTTTTGGGTTTCATTTATTCTTCCTTTTTTTTTTTTCCTCTTAAGGTTGAAGATGAATTTATTGAATAGAAAACTTTCTTTTGCATTTCTAATCTATTACTATTTCTATATTTCTAGTATGGGCATTTGTGCTATAAAATTTCTTTTAAGGACTATTTTAGTGGCATGCCAGAATTTTTGATATGTTATATTTTCATTTTCATTCAGTTCAAAATAATTTCTACTTGGCCTTTTGATTTATTCTTTAATCGATGGGTTATTTAGAAGTATAATATTTAGTTTCCATATATTTG